>NC_041388.1:274102472-274204148 GCF_002162155.2 Triticum dicoccoides
TTTTTTGGTTCTGCGAATTTGTTAATTAACCGGGGTTTTACATATTTGCAGGAAAACCCTTGCACTTCATGCATATAAAAACTCATCAACCATGCATCGGATTTAAACAAACTTAACATGAAAGTTGCTTAGAATTTTTTCTAGTTTTATAATATGTCATTTTCATCCATGTTTAAAATGCTTAAAATGTTGTTTGTTTAAATTTGCTTAAATAACTTGCTAAAATGATTTATTTCATAACTAAATAACCGTAACTCCGAATTTATTAAACTTTATATGTAAATGGGGTGGAAAAATGCCTAGTTTAACATGGTGTACTTGTTTTGCATGTTTAATAACTCTAAAATTATGTTTAGGGCAGAACAGTACCAAACCTAAAATATGCACATGAGGAGTTACCGGACTTGTTGTTTTCTTGTTCCGGCCTCATTTAAACTTGCCTAGATTAGATAGTTTTATTATGCTTCACCCTCTTGCCATGCTAACAACATTTAATTTTGTTGAGTACATAAACGAGAGAGAACTAAATAAGGCATGTGGTGTTCCGTCGATATGCAACTCGTTGCATATTGAGCTCCACTTAACTTGTAGTTTTGTTTGTGCCCCTTGCCATGCCATGCATATTTAAACCGGACATGCATCATACTTGTTTGCGCATCATGCCATGCTTATGTGATGGTTGTTTACTATGTTGTGTGCTTCTTTCTGGTGTTTGCTTCTTCGGGTTGGTTCCGATAACATCGCGTTTGTGAGGACCCGTTCGTCTACGCCCGTTTGTCTTCTTCATGGACTCGTTCTTCTTCCTTGCGGGATCTCAGGCAAGATGATCATACCCTCGAAATCACTTCTATCTTTGCTTGCTAGTTGCTCGCTCTTTTGCTATGCCTATGCTGCGATACCTACCATTTGCTTATCATGCCTCCCATATTGTTGAACCAAGCCTCTAACCCACCTTGTCCTAGCAAACCGTTGTTTGGCTATGTTACCGCTTTGCTCAGCCCATCTTATAACTTGTTAGTTGCAGGTGAAGATTGAAGTTTGTTCCTTGTTGGAACATGGAGATGTTGTTCCTTGTTGGAACATGTTTACTTGTTGGGATATCACAATATCTCTTATTTAATTAATGCATCTATACACTTGGTAAAGGGTGGAAGGCTCAGCCTTATACCTGGTGTTTTGTTCCACTCTTGCCACCCTAGTTTCCGTCATATCGGTGTTATGTTCCCGGATTTTGCGTTCCTTACGCGGTTGGGTTATAATGGGAACCCCTTGACAGTTCGCCTTGAGTAAAACTCCTCCAGCAATGCCCAACATTGGTTTTACCATTCACCACCTACCCCTTTTTTCCCTTGGGTTCTGCCCAACATTGGTTTTACCATTCGCCACCTACCCCTTTTTCCCCTTGGGTTCTGCAGACTCAAGGGTCATCATTATTTTAACCCCCCGGGCCAGTGCTCCTCTGAGTGTTGGTCCAACCTGTCAGCTGTCGGTGGCCACCAGGGGCAACTCTGGGCAGGCCTACCCGTACCTAAGACAATCTGAGTGTGCCCTGAGAAAGAGATATGTGCAGCTCCTATCGGGATTTGTCGGCACATTCGGGCGGTGTTGCTGGTTTAGTTTTACCTTGTCGAAATGTCTTGTAACCGGGATTCCGAGTCTGATCGGGACTTCCTGCTAGAAGGAATATCCTTCGTTGACCGTGAGAGCTTGTCATGGGCTAAGTTGGGACTCCCCTGCAGGGATTGAACTTTTGAAAGCCGTTCCCGCGGTTATGGGCAGATGGGAATTTGTTAACGTCCGGTTGTAGAAAACCTGAAGTTGACCTTAATTAAAATACATCAACCGCGTGTGTAACCATGATGGTCTCTTTCCGGCGGAGTCCGGGAAGTGAACACGGTGTTGGAGTTATGCTTGACGTAGGTTGTTCTAGGATCACTTCTTGATCATAATTTTATCGACCGTGCTTTGCCTTCTCTTCTCGCTCTCATTTGCGTATGTTAGCCCCCATATATGCTAGTCGCTTGCTGCAGCTCCACCTCATACCTTTACCTTACCCATAAGCTTAAATAGTCTTGATCGCGAGGGTGCGAGATTGCTGAGTCCCCGTGACTCACAGATACTTCCAAAACCAGTTTGGAGGTGCCGATGTTACCGAGCAGGTGACGCTACCAAGCTCAAGGAGGAGCTCAATGAAGATCTTGTCCTTTGTGTTGTTTCATTCTAGTTGATCAGTAGTGGAGCCCAGTCGGGTCGATCAGGGACCTTGTCGCATTTGGGGTTCTTCTTTTATTTTGGTTCCGTAGTCGGACCTTGATTGTATTTGGATGATGTAATGCTTTATTCATGTATTGTGTGAAGTGGCGATTGTAAGCTAACTATGTATCTTTTTCCCTTATGTATTACATGGGTTGTGTGAAGATTACCTCACTTGCGACATTGCTTTCAATGCGGTTATGCCTCTAGTCGTGCTTCGACACGTGGGAGATATAGCCGCATCGAGGGCGTTACACAATGTCACCTCAAGTATCTGTGGGTATGATTATACGATATGCATCACACAATCTCAGATTCATCTATTCAACCAACACAAAGAACTTCTCCGAGCTTAATAGATACGTTGATAATATAATAGCATGGAACAATCAAAAATTATAGATACGTTGGATTCGTATCAAGCATCCCCGAGCTTAATTCCTGCTCGTCCTCGAGTAGGTAAATGATAAAACATAATTTTTGATGTGGAATGCTACCTAACATATTTATCTATGTAATTCTTTTTATTGTGGCAAGAATATTCAGATCCTTAAGATTCAAGACAAAAGTTTAATATTGACATAAAAATAATAATACTTCAAGCATACTAGCAAAGTAATCATGTCTTCTCAAAATAACACGGCCAAAGAAAGCTATCCCTACAAAATCATATAGTCTGGATATGCTCTATCTTCATCACACAAAATATTTAAATCATGCACAACCCCGATGACAAGCCTAGCAATTGTTTCATACTTTTGATGTTCTCAAACTTTTTCAATCTTCATGCAATACATGAGCGTGAGCCATGGACATAGCACTATAGGTGGAATAGAATGGTGGTTGTGGAGAAGGCAAAAGGAGAAGATGGTCTCACATCAACTAGGCGTATCAACGGGCTATGGAGATGCCAATCAATAGATATCAATGTGAGTGAGTAGGTATTGCCATGCAATGGATGCACTAGAGCTATAAGTGTACGAAAGCTCAACAAAAGAAACTACGTGGGTGTGCATCCAACTTGCTTGCTCACAAAGACCTAGGGTACTTTGAGGAAGCCCATCATTGGAATATACAAGCCAAGTTCTATAATGTAAAATTCCCACTAGTATATGAAAGTGACAACATAGGAGACTCTCTATCATGAAGATCATGGTGCTACTTTGAAGCACAAGTGTGGTAAAAAGATGGTAGCATTGCCCCTTCTCTCTTTTTCTCTCACTTTTTTTGCTTTTGTTTTTTTGTTTTTTTAGGGCCTTCTCTTTTTTATGGCCTTTTTCTCTTTTATTTTTTTATTTTTCGTCCGGAGTCTCATCCCGACTTGTGGGGGAATCATAGTCTCCATCATCCTTTCCTCACATGGGACAATGCTCTAATAATGATGATCATCACACTTTTATTCACTTACAACTCAAGAATTACAACTCGATACTTAGAACAAAATATAACTCTATATGAATGCCTCCGGCGGTGTACCGGGATGTGCAATGAATCAAGAGTGACATGTATGAAAGAATTATGAATGGTGGCTTTGCCACAAATACGATGTCAACTACATGATCATGCAAAGCAATATGACAATGATGGAGCGTGTCATAATAAACGAAACGGTGGAAAGTTGCATGGCAATACATCTCGGAATGGCTACGGGAATGCCATAATAGGTAGGTATGGTGGTTGTTTTGAGTAAGGTAATGGTGGGTTTACGGTACCGGTGAAAGTTGCGCAGCACAAGAGAGGCTAGCAATGGTGGAAGGGTGAGAGTGCGTATAATCCATGGACTCAACATTAGTCATGAATAACTCACACACTTATTGCATAAATCTATTAGTTATCTAAACAAAGTACTACGCGCATGCTCCTAGGGGGATAGATTGGTAGGAAAATACCATCGCTCGTCCCCGACCGCCACTCATAAGGAAGACAATCAAAAAATAAATCATGCTCCGACTTCATCACATAACGGTTCACCATACGTGCATGCTATGGGAATCACAAACTTTAACACAAGTATCTCTCAAATTCACAACTACTCAACTAGCATGACTCTAATATCACCATCTTCATATCTCAAAACAATCATCAAGTATCAAACTTCTCATAGTATTCAATGCACTTTATATGAAAGTTTTTATTATAATTATACCCATCTTGGATGCCCATCATATTAGGACTAGTTTCATAACCAAAGCAAACTATCGTGCTGTTCTAAAGACTCTCAAAATAATATAAGTGAATCACAATAGTTCATCTATTTCTTCAAAATAAAACCACCATCGTGGTCCAAAAGGATAAAAGTGAAGCACTAGAGCAAATGACAAACTACTCTGAAAGATATAAGCGAAGCACAATGAGTAGTTGAATAATTATGTAACTATGTGAAGACTCTCCAATATTTAAGAATTTCAGATCTTGGTATTTTATTCAAACAGCAAGCAAAACAAAATAAAATAAAATGACGCTCCAAACAAAACACATATCATGTGGTGAATAAAAATATAGCCTCAAGTAAAGTTACCGATGAACGGAGACGAAAGAGGGGATGCCATCCGGGGCATCCCCAAGCTTAGGCTCTTGGTTGTCCTTGAATATTACCTTGGGGTGACTTGGGCATCCCCAAGATTAGGCTCTTTCCACTCCTTATTCCATAGTCCATCGAATCTTTACCCAAAACTTGAAAACTTCACAACACAAAACTCAACACAAAACTCGTAAGCTCCGTTAGTATAAGAAAATAAATCACCACTTTTGGTACTATTGTGAACTTATTCTAAATTCATATTGGTGTAATATCTACTGTATTAAAACTTCTCTATGGTTCATTCCCTCCGATACTACTCATAGATTCATCAAAATAAGCAAACAACACAATGAAAACAGAATCTATCAAAAACAGAACAGTCTGTAGTAATCTGTATAAAACCAATAATTCTGTAACCCCAAAAATTCTGAAATAAATAGGTGGATATGAGGAATTTGTCTATTAATCATCTTCAAAAAGAATCAACCTAATATCACTCTCCAGTAAAAAAATGGCAGCAAAACTCGTGAGCGCTAAAGTTTCTGTTTTTTACAGCAAGATCGCAAAGACTTCACCCAAGTCTTCCCAAAGGTTCTACTTGGCACAAACACTAATTAAAACATAAAATCACATCTAAGCAGAGGCTAGATGAATTATTTATTACTAAACAGGAGCAAAAAGCAAAGAACAAAATGAAGTTGGGTTGCCTCCCAACAAGCGCTTACGTTTAACGCCCCCAGCTAGGCATGATGATTTCAATGATGCTCACATAAAAGATAAGAATTGAAACATAAAGAGAGCATCATAAAGAATATAACTAGAACATTTAATTCTAACCCACATCCTATGCATAGGGATTCTGTGAGCAAACAACTTATGGGAACAAGAATCAACTTGCATAGGAAGGTAAAACAAGCATAGCTTCAAGATTTTCAACACATAGAGAGGAAACTTGATATTATTGCAACTCCTACAAGCATATATTCCTCCCTCATAATAATTTTCAGTAGCATCATGAATAAATTCAAAAATATAACCATCACATAAAGCATTATTTTCATGATCTACAAGCATATAAATTTTATTACTCTCCACATAAGCGAATTTCTTCTCATGAATAATAGTGGGAGCAAACTCAAAAATAATAATTACCATGTGAGGCATAATCCAATTGAAAACTAAAATCATGATGACAAGTTTCATGGTTATGATTATTCTTAATAGCATACAAGTCATCACAATAATCATCATAGATAGCAACTTTGTTCTCATAATCAATTGGAGCGACTTCCGAAATAGTGGAATCATTACTAAATAAAGTCATGACCTCTCCAAATCCACTTTTATAATTATCACAATGAGATTCAACAACCTCCAAAATAGTGGGGTCATCACTTCCTAAAGTTGACACTCTTCCAAACCCACTTTCATCAATATAATCATCATAAATAGGAGGCATGCTATCATCATAATAAATTTGCTCATCAAAACTTGGGAGACAAAAAATATCATCTTCATCAAACATAGCTTCCCCAAGCTTGTGGATTTGCATATCATTAGCATCATGGATATTCAAAGGATTCATACTAACAACATTGCAATCATGCTCATCATTCAAAGATTTAGTGCCAAACATTTTAATCCATTCTTCTTCTAGCATTTTGGCACAATTATCGGAATCCTTATTTTAATGAAAGATATTTACAAGATGAAGCATAGGAGGTACCCTCAATTCCATTTTTTTGTAATTTTCTTTTATAGACTAAACTAGTGATAAAACACGAAACAAAAAGATTTGATTGCAAGATCTAAAGATATACCTTCAAGCGCTAACATCCCCGGCAACGGCGCCAGAAAAGAGCTTGATGTCTACTACACAACCTTCTTCTTGTAGACGTTGTTGGGCCTCCAAGTGCAGAGGTTTGTAGGACAGTAGCAAATTTCCCTCAAGTGGATGACCCAAGGTTTATCAAACCGTGGGAGGAATAGGATGAAGATGGTCTCTCTCAAACAACCCTGCAACCAAATAGCAAAGAGTCTCTTGTGTCCCCAACACACCCAATACAATGGTAAATTGTATAGGTGCACTAGTTCGGCGAAGAGATGGTGATACAAGTGCAATATGGATGGTAGACATAGGTTTTTGTAATTTGAAAATATAAAAACAGCAAGGTAACTAATGATAAAAGTGAGTGAAAACGGTATTGCAATGCGTTGAAACAAGGCCTGGGGTTCATACTTTCACTAGTGCAAGTTCTCTCAACAATAATAACATAATTGGATCATATAACTATCCCTCAACATGCAACAAAAGAGTCACTCCAAAGTCACTAATAGCGGAGAACAAACGAAGAGATTATTGTAGGGTATGAAACCACCACAAAGTTATCCTTTCTGATCGATCTATTCAAGAGTCCATAGTAAAATAACATGAAGCCATTCTTTCTGTTTAATCTATCATAGAGTTCGTACTAGAATAACACCTTAAGACAAAAATCAACCAAAACCCTAATGTCACCTAGATACTACAATGTCACCTCAAGTATCCGTGGGTATGATTATGCGATATGCATCACACAATCTCAGATTCATCTATTCAACCAACACAAAGAACTTCAAAGAGTGCCCCAAAGTTTCTACCGAAGAGTCAAGACGAAAACGTGTGCCAACCCCTATGCATAAGTTCATGAGGTCACGGAACTCGCAAGTTGATCACCAAAACATACATCAAGTGGATCACGTGATATCCTATTGTCACCATAGATAAGCACATGCAAGACATACATCAAGTGTTCTCAAATCCTTAAAGACTCGATCCGATAAGATAACTTCAAATGGAAAACTCAATCCATTACAAGACAGTAGAGGGGAGAAACATCATAATATCCAACTATAATAGCAAAGCTCGCGATACATCAAGATCATGCCGAATCAAGAACACGAGAGAGAGAGAGAGAGAGATAAAACACATAGCTACTGGTACATACCCTCAGCCCCAAGGGTGAACTACTCCCTCCTCGTCATGGAGAGTGCCGGGATGATGAAGATGGCCATCGAAGAGGGATTCCCCCTCCGGCAGGGTGCCAGAACGGGTCTAGATTGGTTTTTGGTGGCTACAGAGGCTTGCGGCGGCGGAACTCCCCATCTAGGTTTCTTTCTGGAAGTTTTGGGATATATAAGAGGTGTTTGAGTCGGGAACAAGTTAGGGGGGTCTCCGAGGCGGCCACGAGGTAGGGGGCGCGCCCCGCGCCCCCACCCTCGTGGTTTCCTCAGGCTCTTCTGGCCCATCTCCGGTACTCCGTGGGCTTCTTCTGGTCCAAAAATGATCTTCGTGAAATTTTAGGTCAATTGGACTCCGTTTGGTTTTCCTTTTGTGCGATACTCAAAAACAAGGAAAAAACAGAAACTGGCACTGGGCTCTAGGTTAATAGGTTAGTCCCAAAAATCATATAAAATACTCCCTCTGTCCCATAATGTAAGACATTTTTTGACACTAGTGTAGTATAAAATGGCGTCTTACATTATGAGACGGAGGGAGTAGCATATAAATGCATATAAAACATCCAAGATTGATAATATAATAGCATGGAACAATAAAAAATTATAGGTATGTTGGAGACATATCAGATACCAATTGAAAGGATCGAGAAGAGGTGTCTAGAGGGGGTGAATAGACTCTTAGTAAGAAAAGTTACAGTTTTTAAATTCTTTAAGTTGAAGTGGAGTTTTAGCACAAGTTTAAGCATTCACAATACATATCAAGCAAGAATGACAAGAGTATATGAGCAGTGGAAAGTAAATCATGCAAGTTGCAAGAATGTAAAGGGATGGAATTTGAGTGTGCAAATGCACTTGGAGACACAAAGGTTTTTGACGTGGTTCTGATAGGTGGTGCTATCGTACATCCACGTTGATGGAGACTTTAACCCACGAATGGTAAAGGTTGCGCGAGTCCACGGAGGGCTCCACCCCCGAAGTGTCCACGAAGAAGCAACTTTGTCTATCCCACCATGGCCATCGCCCACGAAGGACTTGCCTCACCAGGGTAGATCTTCACGAAGTAGGTGATCTCCTTGCTCGTACAAACTCCTTGGTTCAACTCCAATATCTTGACGGAGGCTCCCAAGTGACACCTAACCAATCTAGGAGACACCACTCTTCAAAAGCTAATAGATGGTGTGTTGATGATGAACTCCTTGCTCTTGTGCTTCAAATGATAGTCTCCCCAACACTCAACTCTTTCTCATAGGTTTGGATTTGGTGGAAAGATGATTTGAGTGGAAAGCAAGTTGGAGAAGGCTAGAGATCAAGATTTATGTGGTTGGAGTGGATTATCTTGACCTCAACACATGAGTAGGCGGTTCTTCCTTAGAAAATGTATGCCCGAAGTGTAGGCATGTTCTAATGGCTCTCCTCACGAATGAAGAGTGGGTGGAGGGGTATATATATCCTCCACACAAAATCTAACCATTACACACAAATCACCAAACTCGGTGGGACCGAATCACACAACTCAGTCGGGCCGATTTAGTTCATAATGTGACCGTTAGACATTTTGGTGGGACCGATATGATCAACTCGATGGGACCGATGTGCTAGGGTTAGGGTAATACTCGTCTCGGTTTGACTGATTACGCAAACTCGGTGAGACCAATTTTGGTAACAAGCAAAACAGAGAGTTGGTCAAGCAAACTCGGTGGGACCGATAGCATATCTCGGTGGGACCGAAATTATTGCAATAGGTAACAGAGAGTTTGCAAGCCCATCTCGGTGAGACCAAGATCCCATCGGTGAGACCGAATTGATTAGGGTTTGTGGCAGTGGCTGTGTCAAGTGAACTCGGTGGCGCCGGATGGAAATTTTTGGTGGGGCTGAGTTTGACTTTTGGTTTGAGACATATGTGGATATGGGAAAGTGGTTGAGGGTTTTGGAGCATATCACTAAGCATTTTGAGCAAGCAAGCCATTAAGCAACACCTCATCCCCTTTTAATAGTATTGGCTTTCCTATGGACTTAATGTCATCTTGTATCACTAAAAGTAAAAAATGTAGAGTCTTCAGCTTTTTGAGCTTGAGCCAATTCTTTCTCCTTAGCATCTTGAAAGAGTTCCATATCCTCTTGTCCACGCCACTCCATCTGATGAACTTGTCTGAAATATACTAGATGAAAACATTAGTCCAACAAGAGATATGTTGACATTAATTACCAAAACCACCCAGGGAGCACTTGTTCTTTCAAGGAGGTTCATTAAAGACTTCTCAAAAATTTCTAGGCCTCTGACTAATCTCTTACAAAAAGATGTTCCTTTTGTCTTTGATGATGATTGTGTAGAAGCATTTGAAATACTTAAGAAAGCCTTGATTTCTGCACCTATTATTCAGCCACCTGATTGGAATTTACCCTTTGAAATTATGTGTGATGCTAGTGATTATGCTGTAGGTGCTGTTCTAGGACAAAGAGTTGATAAGAAATTAAATTTTATCCAATATGCTAGTAAAACTCTAGACAGTGCCCAAAGAAATTATGCTACTACTGAAAAATAATTTTTAGCTGTTGTATTTGCTTGTGATAAGTTCAGACCTTATATTATTGATTCTAAAGTTACTGTTCACATTGATCATGCTGCTATTAAATATCTTAAGGAAAAGAAAGATGCTAAACTTAGACTTATTAGATGGGTTCTCCTACTACAAGAATTTGATTTGCATATTATTGATAGAAAGGGAGATGAGAACCCCGTTGCAGACAACTTGTCTAGGTTAGAAAATGTTCTTGATGACCCACTACATATAGATGATAGCTTCCTTGATGAACAATTAGTTGTCATAAATGCTTCTCGTACTGCTCCATGGTATGCTGATTATGCTAATTACATTGTTGCTAAATTTATACCACCTAGTTCCACACAACTGCAAAATAAAAAAATCTATGACTTAAGACATTACTTCTGGGTGACCCACACCTTTATAAAGAAGGAGTAGATGGTGTTATTAGACGTTGTGTACCTGAGCATGAACAAGAACAGATCCTATGCAAGTGTTACTCTGAGGCTTATGGAGGACACCACGCTGGAGATAGAACTGCACATAAGGTATTGCAATCCGGTTTTTATTGGCCTACTCTCTTCAAGGATGCCCGTAAGTTTGTCTTGTATTGTGATGAATGCCAAAGAATTGGTAATAATAGTAGACGTGAAGAAATGCCTATGAATTATTCACTTGTTATTGAACCATTTGATGTTTGGGGCTTTGATTATATGGGACCGTTTCCTTCCTCTAATGGGTATACACATATTTTAGTTGTTGTTGATTACGTTACTAAGTGGGTAGAAGCTATTCCGACTAGTAGTGTTGTTCACAACACCTCTATTAAGATTCTTAAAGAAGTTATTTTTCCGAGGTTTGGAGTCCCTAGATATTTAATGACTGATGGTGGTTCACATTTTATTCATGGTGCCTTTCGTAAAATGCTTGCTAAGTATGATGTTAATCATAGAATTGCATCTCCATACCACCCACAGTCTAGTGGTCAAGTAGAACTGAGTAATAGAGAGCTTAAATTAATTTTGCAAAAGACTGTTAATAGATCTAGAAAGAATTTGTCCAAGAAACTTGATGATGCATTATGGGCCTATAGAACTGCATATAAAAATCCGATGGGTGTGTCTCCGTATAAGATGGTTTATGGAAAAGCATGTCACTTACCTCTCAAACTAAAACATAAGGCATATTGGGCCATTAAAGAGCTCAATTATGATTTCAAACTTGCTAGTGAGAACAGACTATTTGACATTACATCACTTGATGAGTGGAGAACCCAGGCCTATGAGAATGCCAAACTATTTAAAGAAAAAGTTAAAAGATGGCATGACAAAAGGATACAAAAACGTGAGTTTAATGTAGGTGATTATGTACTGTTATACAACTCTCGTTTAAGATTTTTTGCAGGAAAACTCCTCTCTAAATGGGAAGGTCCTTACGTTATCGAGGAAGTCTATCGTTCCACTGCCATAAAAATCAACAACTTCGAAGGCACAAATCCGAGGGTGGTGAATGGTCAAAGAATCAAACATTATATCTTAGGTAATCCCATAAATGTTGAAACCAATGTTATTGACACCATAACCCCGGAGGAGTACATAAGGGACACTTTCCAAAACGTTTCAGACTCCGAAAAGGAATAGGTATGTGGTACGGTAAGTAAACCAACTCCAAAACAGTTCTAACAGCAATTTTTCTCCGTTTTGGAATATTTAAGAAAATAGGAAAATAAGAAGCAGTCCGAGAAGGACACGAGGGATCCACGAGGGTGGAGGGCGCGCCCTACCCCCCTGGGTACGCCCCCTGCCTCGTGGGCGCCTCGTGTGCCCTCCGGACTCCGTTTTCTTGCACGATACTTCTTTTGGTCGGTAAAAATTCATTATATAATCTCCCAAAGGTTTTGACCACCGTACCACACAAATATCCTCTGCTTTTGTTTCGAGCTATTTTTCTAATAGATCTAGATCACCATGACGTATCCAAGCGCCCCCAAGGACAAGTTTTTCGAGAGGGTCATCAACCCCTACCTCGCGGAGGTGCTGCAACACCCTCAAACCATTGAGTTGCGTGAGGGGGTGCTGCACATCCACAATGTTGAGGGACCAAGGAGGACCGGAAGCATGGAGACAAGACTTGAAGCA
Source organism: Triticum dicoccoides (assembly GCF_002162155.2). NCBI lineage: Eukaryota > Viridiplantae > Streptophyta > Magnoliopsida > Poales > Poaceae > Triticum > Triticum dicoccoides. The sequence goes on from NC_041388.1 coordinate 274,114,928, forward strand.
ATGGAGCAACAAGTTTTCAAGTGCCAGCGGATGGTGGAACACGGACTTGACACCAACCACATGATGATCGCGGAGTTCACCAACAACCACAAGCTGGATGCCAAGAACATTGGGGAGACCACCATCAAGCTTCACGGGAAAATCGAGCACCTCCAAGCTCATATTTATGACCTGCAAAACCAAAACTATGAGTATGAATATAGATTCAAGAGGATGAGTTTGGCTGCAGATTTGAGGATCCCGGAGACTCGATCATCTTTCTATGATGGTGATCATATGCCTTGGAATATGGACGACAAGCCTACCTCATCAACAACTCCATCATCACTACCACCAAAGGAGAACTAAGTATTGGGTATGGGCACTCCCCTTGGCAATTGCCAAGCTTGGGGGAGTGCCCCGGTATCGTATCACCATCACACTTTTCTCTTTACCATTTTTCTTAGTTTGATCCTTTTGGTAATATCTTGATCTAGTAGAATAAAGTTTCAGTATGATCTGGTTTTGAGTTTTGCTTTAGGATCCTTCTATGTAATCGAGTCTGTGAGCTATATATAATAAAGATTAGTTTTGAGTCGAGGGCTTTGCTATCTTGCTATGATCTTAAGGGAATAAAATAGATAATAAAAAGAAATAAAGAGATCATGTTGATCTTATGGAGAGTAATGACTTCACATATAAAGAGTATGATGAATAAAAGTTGTTGAGAGTTGACAAACATAGTTTTAGTCATCGTTGCAATTAATAGGAAGTAATAAAGAAAGAGAGGTTTTCACATATAAATATGCTATCTTGGACATTTTTATGATTGTGAGCACCCATTAAAATATGACATGCTAAAAAGTTGATGTTGGACAAGGAAGACAACGTAATGGGTTATGTTTTCTTACATCCGAAATAAATTATATTGTCATGGATCATCCAACATGTTGAGCTTGCCTTTCCCCCTCATGCTAGCCAAATCCTTTGCACCAAGTAGAGATACTACTTATGCTTCCAAATATCCTTAAACCCAGTTTTGCCATGAGAGTCCATCATATCTGCCTATGGATTGAGTAAGATCCTTCAAGTAAGTTGTCATTGTTGCAAGCAATAAAAATGGTTCTCTAAATATATATGATCTGTTAGTGTGGAGAAAATAAGCTTTATACGATCTTGTGATGTGGAAGAAATAAAAGCGACGAACTACATAATAAAGGTCCATATCACAAGTGGCAATATAAAGTGATGTTCTTTTGCACTAAGATTTCGTGCATCCAACCATAAAAACACATGACAACCTCTGTTTCCCTCTGCGAAGGACCTATCTTTTATTTTTGTCCTATACCTTATACAAGAGTCATGGTGATATTCGCCTTTCCTTTTTACATTTTATCGTTTGGCAAGAACTGTGTGTTGGAAAGATCCTGATATATATAGCTAATTGGATGTGGGTTTTCATAAACTATTATTGTTGACATTACCCTTGAGGTAAAAGGTTGAGAGGCGAAACTATAAGCCCCTATCTTTCTCTTTGTCCGATTAAAGCTTCATACCCATAAGTATTGCATGAGTGTTAGCAATTGTGAAAGACTAAATTATAGTTGAGTATGTGGACTTGCTTAAAAGCTCTTATATTGATTCTTTCCGATGTTATGATAAATTGCAATTGCTTCAATGATTGAGATTATAGTTTGCTATCTTTCAATGATGTTTTTGATTCATACTTTACATTGTGAATAGATTGTTACTTTAGCATAAGAAATCATATGACAATATATATATATATGTTGCTATTCTAAGAATGATCATGATGCCCTCATGTCCGTATTTTATTTTCACGACACCTCTCTCTCTCTAAACATGTGGACATATTTTTCGATATCGGCTTCCACTTGAGGGCAGGCGAGGTCTAAGCTTGGGGGAGTTGATACGTCCATTTTGCATCATGCTTTTATATCGATATTTATTGCATTATGGGCTATTATTACACATTATGTCACAATACTTATGCCTTTTCTCTCTTATTTTACAAGGTTTACATGAAGAGGGAGAATGCCGGCAGCTGGAATTCTAGGCTGGAAAAGGAGCAAATATTAGAGACCTATTCTGCACAACTCCAAAAGTCCTGAAACTCCAGGAAGTCACTTTTGGAATATATAAAAAATATTGGGCGAAGAAAGCACCAGAGGGAGGCCACCCACCGTCCACGAGGGTGGGGCGCGCCCTACCCCCCTGGGCGCGCCCCCTGCCTCGTGGGCCCCCTAGCAGGCCTCCGGTGCCCATCTTATCCTATATGAAGTCTTTCGCCCTAGAAAAATACAAAGGAAGCTTTCCAGACAAAGCGCCGCTGTCTCGACGCGGAACCTTGGCGGAACCAATCTAGGGCTCCGGTGGAGCTGTTCTGCCGGGGAAACATCCCTCCGGGAGGGGGAAATCATCACCATCGATCCTCTCATCGGGAGGGGGTCAATCTCCATCAACATCTTCACTAGCACCATCTCCTCTCAAACCCTAGTTCATCTCTTGTATCCGATCTTTGTCTCAAAACCTCAGATTGGTACCTGTGGGTTGCTAGTAGTGTTGATTACTCCTTGTAGTTGATGCTAGTTGGTTTATTCGGTGGAAGATTATATGTTCAGATCCTTTATGCATATTAATACCCCTCTGATTATGAACTTGAATATGATTTGTGAGTAGTTACATTTGTTCCTGAGGACATGGGAGAAGTCTTGCTATAAGTAGTCATGTGAATTAGGTATTCATTCGATATTTTGATGAGATGTATGTTGTGTCTCCTCTAGTGGTGTCATGTGAACGCCGACTACATGACACTTCACCATTGTTTGGGTCTAGGGGAAGGCATTGGGAAGTAATAAGTAGATGATGGGTTGCTAGAGTGACAGAAGCTTAAACCCTAGTTTATGCGGTTCTTCTTAAGGGGCTGATTTGGATCCACATGTTTCATGCTATGGTTAGGTTTACCTTAATACTTCTTTCATAGTTGCGGATGCTTGCAAGAGGGGTTAATCATAAGTGGGATGCTTGTCCAAGGAAGGGCAGTACCCAAGCACCGTTCCACCCACATATCAAATTATCAAAGTAACGAACATGAATCATATGAGCATGATGAAAACTAGCTTGACGATAATTCCCATGTGTCCTCGGGACGTTTTCCTTTATATAAGAGTTTGTCCAGGTTTGTCCTTTGCTACAAAAAGGATTGGGCCACCTTGTTGCACCTTGTTTACTTTTGTTACTTGTTACCCGTTACAAATTACCTTATCACAAAACTATCTGTTACCGATAATTTCAGTGCTTGCAAAGGCTTATAGTGATGTGCATTACCGAGACGGCCCAGAAATACCTCTTCGATACACGATGTGACAAATCCTAATATCGACCTATGCCAACTCCACAAACGCCATCGGAGACACCTGTAGAGCATCTTTATAGTCACCCAGTTATGTTGTGACGTTTGATAGCACACTAAGTGTTCCTCCGGTATTCGGGAGTTGCATAATCTCATAGTCATAGGAACATGTATAAGTTATTGATACGTCTCCGTCGTATCTACTTTTCCAAACACTTTTGCCCTTGTTTTGGACTCTAACTTGCATGATTTGAATGGAACTAACCCGGACTGACGCTCTTTTCAGTAGAATTGCCATGGTGTTATTTATCTGCAGAAACAGAAGTTCTCGGAATGACCTGAAACTTCACGGAGACTATTTTTGGAAATAATAAAAAATACTGGCAAAAGATCAAGACCAGGGGGGCCACACCCTAGCCGCGAGGGTGGGGGCGCGCCTGCCCCCTGGGTACGCCCCCTACCTTGTGGGCCCCCTGGAGCTCTTCCGACCTTAACTCCAACTCTATATATTCGTGTTCAGAGAGAAAAAAATAGGGAGAAAGATTCATCGCGTTTTACGATACGGAGCCGCCGCCAAGCCCTAAACTCTCACGGGAGGGCTGATCTGGAGTCCGTTCGGGGCTCCGGAGAGGGGAATCCGCCGCCATCGTCATCATCAACCATCCTCCATCACCAATTTCATTATGCTCACCGCCGTGCGTGAGTAATTCCAGCGTAGGCTTACTGGACGGTGATGGGTTGGATGAGATTTATCATGTAATCGAGTTAGTTTTGTTAGGGTTTGATCCCTAGTATCCACTATGTTCTGAGATTGATGTTGCTATGACTTTGCTATGCTTAATGCTTGTCACCAGGGCCTGAGTGCCATGATTTCAGATCTGAACCTATTATGTTTTCACTAATATATGAGTGTTCTTGATCCTATCTTGCAAGTCTATAGTCACCTACTATGTGTTATGATCCGGCAACCCCGAAGTGAAAATAATCAGGACCACTTCCGGTGATGACCGTAGTTTGAGGAGTCCATGTATTCACTATGTGTTAATGCTTTGGTCCGGTACTCTATTGAAAGGAGGCCTTAATATCCCTTAGTTTCCGCTAGGACCCCGCTGCCACGGGAGGGTAGGACAAAAGATGTCATGCAAGTTCTTTTCCATAAGCACGTATGACTATATTCGGAATACATGCCTACATTACATTGATGAATTGGAGCTAGTTCTGTGTCACCCTAGGTTATGACTGTTACATAATGAACCACATCCGGCATAATTCTCTATCACCGATCCATTGCCTACGAGCTTTCCATATATTGTTCTTCGCTTATTTACTTTTCCATTGCTATTGCTATCCTCACTACAAAATACCAAAAACATTAATTTTGCTACCGTTACCTTTTGTTGCCGTTACCACTACTATCATATTACTTTGCTACTAAATACCTGGCTGCAGATATTAAGTTTCTAGGTGTGGTTGAATTGACAACTCAGCTGCTAATACTTGAGAATATTCTTTGGCTCCCCTTGTGTCGAATCAATAAATTTGGGTTGAATACTCTACCCTCGAGAACTGTTGCGATCCCCTATACTTGTGGGTTATCAGTTATGGAGAAAGCAATAGCAGTAAACTAAATGATCAAAGTGCTAAGCTAACGGATGAGTCAAGTCAATCACATCATTCTCTAATGATGTGATCCCGTTAATCAAATGACAACTCATGTCAATGGTTAGGAAACTTAACCATCTTTGATTAACAAGCTAGTCAAGTATAGGCATACTAGTGACACTCAGTTTGTCTATGTATTCACACATGTACTAAGTTTCTGGTTAATACAATTCTAGCATGAATAATAAACATTTATCAAGATATAAGGAAATATAAATAACAACTTTATTATTGCCTCTACGGCATATTTCCTTCACTGTCCCCACGGACCGCCTCTTTGCTCTATAAATACCCAAATATTTCCAGAACCCTAGGGGAGTCAATGAAATATTCATCAAGTCGTCGCAAAGTCCAAAACCACCAGATCCAATATAGACAACATCTCGGATGGGGTTCACCACCTCCATTGGTGCCTCTCCGATGATGCGTGAGTAGTTCTTTGTGGACCTTCGGGTCCGTAGTTAGTAGCTAGATGGCTTCACCTCTCTCTCTCTCTCTCTTGATTCTCAATACAATGGTCTCTTGAAGATCCATATGATGTAACTCTTTTGCGATGTGTTTGTTGGGATCGGGTGAACTTTGAGTTTATGATCAGATCTATCTTTTTATATCCATCATAGTATTTGAGTTTCTTTGATCTCTTTTATGCATGATTGCTTATAGCCTCGTATTTCTTCTCTGATATTTGGGTTCTGTTTGGCCAACTTGATCTATTTATCTTGCAATGGGAAGAGGTGCTTTGAGTGGGTTCGATCTTACGGTGCTTGATCCTAGTGATAGAAGGGGAACCGACACGTATGTATGATACGTCTCCGTCGTATCTACTTTTCCAAACACTTTTGCCCTTGTTTTGGACTCTAACTTGCATGATTAGAATGGAACTAACCCGGACTGATGCTGTTTTCAGCAGAATTGCCATGGTGTTATTTATGTGCAGAAACAAAAGTTCTCGGAATGACCTAAAACTTCACGGAACGTCTTTTTGGAAATAATAAAAAATCCTTGCAAAAGATGAAGACCAGGGGGCCCACACCCTAGCCTCGCGGGTGCGGGCGCGCCTGCCCCCCTGGGCGCGCCCCCTACCTCGTGGGCCCCCTGGAGCTCCTCCGACCTCAACTCCAACTCTATATATTTGCTCTCGGGGAGAAAAAATAAAGGAGAAGGATTCATCGCGTTTTACGATATCGCGTTTTACGATACAGAACCGCCGCCAAGCCCTAAAACCTCTCAGGAGGGCTGATCTGGAGTCCGTTCGGGGCTCCGGAGAGGGGAATCCGTCGCCAGCGTCATCATCAACCATCCTCCATCACCAATTTCATGATGCTCACCGCTGTGCGTGAGTAATTCCATCGTAGGCTTGCTGGACGGTGATGGGTTGGATGAGATTTATCATGTAATCGAGTTATTTTTGTTAGGGTTTGATCCCAAGTATCCACTATGTTCTGAGATTGATGTTGCTATGACTTTGCTATGCTTAATTCTTGTCACTAGGGCCCGAGTGCCATGATTTTAGATTTGAACCTATTATGTTTTCATCAATTTATGAGAGTTCTTGATCCTATCTTGCAAGTCTATAGTCACCTACTATGTGTTATGATCCGGCAACCCCGAAGTGACAATAATCAGGACCACTCCCGGTGATGGCCGTAGTTTGAGGAGTTCATGTATTCACTATGTGTTAATGCTTTGGTCTGGTACTCTATTAAAAGGAGGTCTTAATATCCCTTAGTTTTCGCTAGGACCGCACTGCCACGGGAGGGTAGGACAAAAGATGTCATGCAAGTTCTTTTCCATAAGCATGTATGACTATATTCGGAATACATGCCTACATTACATTGATGAATTGGAGCTAGTTCTTTGTCACCCTAGGTTATGACTGTTACATGATGAACCGCATCCGGCATAATTCTCTATCACCGATCCATTGCCTACGAGCTTTCCATATATTGTTCTCCGCTTATTTACTTTTCCATTGCTATTGCTATCATCACTACAAAATACCAAAAACACTACTTTTGCTACCATTACCTTTTGCTATCATTACCACTACGATGATATTACTTTGCTACTAAATACTTTGCTGCAGATATTAAGTTTCCAGGTGTCGTTGAATTGACAACTCAGCTGCTAATACTTGAGAATATTCTTTGGCTCCCCTTGTGTCAGATCAATAAATTTGGGTTGAATACTCTACCCTCAAAAACTGTTGCGATCCCCTATACTTGTGGGTTATCAAGACTATTTTCTGGCGCCGTTGCCGGGGAGCATAGCTCTATTCTTTGAGTCACTTGGGATTTATATCTGCTTATCATTATGAAGAACTTGAGAGATCAAAAAACCAAGATTTATCCTTCAACTACGAGGGGAGGTAAGGAACTGCCATCTAGCTCTGCACTTGATTCACCTTCTGTTTTGAGTAAGCTTGCGACACCTAAACCTGCTTTTGCTATTCATTCTGATATGCCGCATGCTATTGATGATGCCACCTCTGCTATGCATGATACTTATGATGAAACTACTTCTATGCTTGATACTACTATGCCACTTGGTGAATTTCTTGATGAACAACTTGCTAGGGTTAGAGAGAATGAAATTATTGAAACTGATAATATTGACGAAAGTGATGATGAAGACTCTCCCCCTAATAAATATGAATTGCCTGTTGTTCCGGAGGGTTATGTTCTGGATGAAGAATCTGCTAGAGCATTTTAGCTTGCAATGATAGATATGATATAAAGAGGTTATTAGCTAAATGGAAGTAGCAACCCCTTAATGCTAAAATGAAACTTGACCCTGCTTTTGCTACTTCACCAATCTGTGTTACTGATAAGAATTATGAATTCTCTGTTGATCCTGATATAATTACTTTCGTTGAATCTGATTCTTTTTATGGTTATGAGTCTGAAACTGTTGTGGCACATCTTACTAAATTAAATGATATAGCCACCCTGTTCACTAGATGAGAGAACTCACTACTTTTATATCCTTAAAATATTTCCGTTCTCATTAAAGGGTGATGCTAAGATATGGTTTAATTCTCTTGATCCTGGTTGTGTGCATAGTCCCTAGGATATGATTTATTACTTCTCTCCTAAATACTTCCCTGTTCATAAGAAACAAGCTGCTTTAAGGGATATATATATATATATATATATAATTTTGTGAATATAAAAGAAGAGAGTCTCCCACAAGCTTGGGGGAGGCTTCTCCAATTACTTAATGCTTTGCCTAATCATCCTCTTAAGAAAAATGAAATACTTGATATCTTTTATAATGGACTAACCGATGCTTCCAGAGATTACCTGGATAGTTGTGCTGGTTCTGTTTTCAGGGAAAGAACACCGGATGAAGCTGAAATTCTATTGAATAATATGTTGACAAATGAAAATAATTGGACACTTCCTGAGCCTATTCCTCAACCAACTCTGAAGAAAAGAGGTGTTCTATTTCTCAGCCCTGAGGATATGCAAGAGGCAAAGAAATCCATGAAAGAAAAGGGTATTAAAGCTGAAGATGTTAAGAATTTACCTCCTATTGAAGAAATACATGGTCTTAATTTACCACCTACTGAAGAAATACATGGTCTTGATAACCCGACACAGGTAGTAAAGGTAAATTCTCTCTATAGATATGATAAAGCTGAAATCCCATTTACTAAGTTTTCTATCCCATGCTTAGATGAGTTTGATAAATTTATGGTTAAGCAAGAAGACTTCAATGCTTATTTTGGTAGAGAATTAAAACGCAGTGCTGGTATGCTTGAACATTTGGGTGATTATATGGATAATGTCAAAGGTGAACTTAAAACTATTAGTAAACATGCTTCTATGGTTACCACTCAAGTAGAACAAGTACTTAAAGCTCAAAATGATTTGATCAATGAACTGAAAAATACTAAGAATAATGATAATGTTGTTAGAGTTATGACTAGAGGTGGTAAAGTGACTCGGGGATACATATATCCTGAAGGCCATCCTAAGAGAATTGAGCAAGATTCTTAGAGAAATAATATAGATGCACATAGTCCTTCTAAAAGGAAGAAAAAGAAGAATGATAGGACTTTGCATGCTTCTAGTGAACCTATTGCTGAAACACGTGAGAATCCAAATGATATTTCTATTTCTGATGTTGAAACACAATCTGGTAATGAACCTGAAACTAGTGATAATGTTAATGATAATGTTCATGTTGATGCTCAACCTAGCAATGATAATGATATAGAAATTGAACCTATTGTTGATCTTGATAACCCACAATCAAAGAATCAACGTTATGATAAGAGAGACTTTGTTGCTAGGAAACATGGTAAAGAAAGAGAACCATGGGTTCAGAAACCTATGCATTTCCCTCCTAAACCATCCAAGAAAAAGGTTGATGAGGATTTTGAGCGCTTTGCTAAAATGATTAGACCTATCTTTTTGCGTATGCGATTAACTGATATGCTCAAAATGAATCCTTATGCTAAGTATATGAAAGAAATTGTTACTAATAAAAGAAAAATACTGGAAGCTGAAATTTCCACCATGCTTGCTAATTATACTTTTAAGGGTGGAATACCAAAGAAACTTAGAGATCCAGGAGTACCCACTATACCATGCTCCACTAAAAGAAACTATGTTAAAACTGCTTTATGTGATCTTGGAGCCGGTGTTAGTGTTATGCCTCTCTCTTTACATCGTAGAATTGATTTGAATAAGTTGACACCTACTGAGATATCTTTGCAAATGGTTGATAAATCAACTTCTATACCTGTCGGTATTTGTGAGGATGTGCCTGTTGTGGTTGCAAATGTTACTATTTTAACAGACTTTGTTATTCTTGATAATCCCGAGGATGATAGTATGTCTATTATTCTTGGAAGACCCTTTTTGAATACTGTAGCGGCTGTTATTGATTGCAACAAAGGCAATGCCACTTTTCATGTTAATGGTAATGAGCATACGGTACACTTTTTAAGGAAACAACCTCAAGTCCACAATATCAATTCTATTGGAAAAATTCCATCGATTATTTTTGGAGGTTTTGAATTTCCTCTTCCTACTATCAAGAAGAACTATGATATTCTTATTGTTGGGGATGTGCATATCCCCGTTGAGGTAACCTAGTGTTATTCGAAAATTCTCCGGTTCCATGTTATTCAGAATGAGTTTGTTAACAAGACTTGATCAACCTTGTTAATGGGTTCCTTTTGATGATCATGAGATGGATGAATTTAGAAAACACAACTATTTGTACCCTCCTTTTACTTTCTGTTATTTATATTAAATAAAATAAAAATAAGTATTTTTCGTCTGTTATCTGAATTATCCGTGCAATATAAAAATACCCGAAAATAAAAGTTCTCCAAATGCCCTGAAATTTAAATATGATTTTTTCTGGAATATTTGAGAATATTTGGCACTGAGAACACAGCACAGGGGGCATCCACCTAGCCACGAGGGTGGAGGGCGCGCCCTACCCCCTGGGCGCGCCCCCCTGCCTCGTGGGCCCATGGTGGCCCTCCTCCACTTATTCCTGCACCCACACACTCCTTCTTCCTCCCACAAACATGATTATCCAGTTCAAACCCGAGTCCAAGCTCATTTTGCTGCCATTTTTGATCTCCTTGCTCAAAGCACCTCTCACAAAACTGCTTGGGGGGGGGGGGTTGTTCCTTGGTATGTGACTCCTCCATTGGTCCAATTAGTTTTTGATCTAGTGCTTTATTCATTGCAAATTTGTGCTGCCTAGGTGACCCTGTTCTTGAGCTTGCATGTCAAATTTATGTGGTTCCAAGTAGTTTTGATGCATGATATAGGCTCTAGGCACTTGTAGGAGTAGTTGCTATCAATTTTGTTGAGTTTGGATTACTTTTATTTGAAGTTGCTAAAAATTTCAGAAATTTTTCAGAGGAAGAAATATGTTTAGGAAAATGTACCAAGGTGGCTCTTCAAGGAAACAAGAGCCCATGCTTGCAATGCGTGATGTTGATGATGAGCCACCAAGGGACGCTCCAGTGCGGCCCTGTGAATGGCCTTCAGAGGACTTTATGGATCGAGCGGAAATCAAGGAAGAATTTAACGCATATTTGCGTAACACTGATCTTGTGAGCTTCGAGGAGGAAAAGTGTCGCCAGTGCCACTATCTCACTAGTTCCTTTGTGAGGAGGTTTGAATTTTCATCTTCACGCAATTCTCCAACTATCCTGTTTGATCGTTATGAAAAATCTTATACGATGGACTTAGAGGATTTTACCACTGCTTGCAAACTTCCACAATGGGGTAGTGTTAGGGAACCTCGCAAATCTGAATTTAGAGATTTTCTTGCTAGTATAACTGTGGGGGAATCTAGAGGTATAACACAAGCTACCATATGGAGCATTCACTTTCCTGCTATACATTATTTTGCCCTCTTCATAGGTAGATGCATTAATGGTAAAGATGAGGCATGTCACATGTGTGTCCCTGACCTCAGTATTCTTAGGAGTGCTGTATTAGGAGATAAATCTTATAATTTGGGAGCCATTATTGCACGTAGGTTGCATCTTAATAGATTTAATGGATATTTCTTTGGTGGAATTTATGCAACCCGCATAGCTAATTTTCTCGGTATAACCATACGTGAAGATGATATTGAGTTGCCTCCTGCTTATTTGGATTATGAGGCTATGGTTCGTCATCAGTTTGTTGAGAGGAACGATCAGTTCCTCCAGTACTGACTAATCTTTGACAGACGACGCACCTATCACGTCGCTCTCCCTGCTTCTACTTTCTTTGACTTTCAGGCAAAAAGGAGATATTTTATAACTAGAGAGGAGGCGGAAGAGTATAAGAGGAGAGCTGAGATAGCTCGCCTCCAAGCTGCAACCCACGATGCAATGACTGCTGCATCATAGTACGACCCCAACTATTACTATGGATATCCGCCAGGCCAACCGTGGCCATAGACCAACTTAGGCCAAAATCCTAAGCTTGGGGGAGTACGTATTTCTCACCGACAGTATATTCATGTTCACACACCCATTGCTAGATGTCGGTGCTCATACTTTTTCATTGTATCATCCATGCTAGTTTATTTCCTTTTTATGCTTTCTTCTTGTGTGTTTAAAAAACCTTAAGAAAAACCAAAAAAATTAGTTGTAGCTTTTAGCTAGTTTTAATTTCCATGATTGTGGTAGTAATTAAAAAGAAAACCCTAAAAGATTTCCTGTTCTTCTTTTTCCTTGTTGGGAGCCTTCCCGTGTAAATAGTTTTATTTCTTTTCTTTTCTTTGGGGGTCGATAGGAGAAAACCATAATTAAATTGTTGAAGTGGCTCTTATATGCATTATTGTTGATCTGACAAAAGAGCCTATACTTCCTTGTCTTCTCCTGTTTATTGAATGCTTGCAGATTCCAGCTTAGTCCAATGCACCTGCACTATTATTATTATCCACATCTTTGGTCGTGCAAGTGAAAGGCAATTATGACGATATATGATGGACTGACTAAGATGAGAAAAGCTGGTATGAACTCGACCTCTCTTGTTTTTGTAAATATGATTAGTTCATCGTTCCTGATTTAGCCTATTATGAATAAACATGTTTGCAATGACAACTAGATACCATAGTTACTTATGCCATGCTTGATTAGCTAGGAGCTTATAATGGTTTACCTTGCGTGCCAACATGCTATTAAAATGGTTGTGATGTGGTATGATAGGGTGGTATCCTCCACTGAATGATTTAAGTGACTTGACTTGGCACATGTTCACGCATGTAGTTGAAACAAAATCAACATAGCCTTCACGATATCTATGTTCATGGTGAATTACATCCTACTCATGCTTGCATTCGATGTTGATTAATTTTAATGCATGTTCATGACTGTTGTCGCTCTCTAGCTGGTCGCTTCCCAGTCTTTTTCTAGCCTTCACCTGTACTAAGCGGGAATACTGCTTGTGCATCCAATCCCATAAACCCCAGAGTTATTCCATATGAGTCCACCATACCTACCTATTTACGGTATCTACCTACAGTTCCAAGTAAATTTGTATGTGCCAAACTCTAAACCTTCAAATAAATATCATGTTTTGTACGCTCGAATAGCTCATGTATCAACTAGGGTTGTCCGTATCTTCCATGTTAGGCGGGTTATTCTCAAGAGGAGTGGACTCCGCTCCTCACTCGCGAGAAAATGGCCGGTCACCAGGATGCCCAGTCCCATGCTTTATGCAAATCAAATCAAAATAATTGCAAACAAAACTCCCCCGGGGACTCTTGTTAGTTGGGGGACTCGTTGTTTCGAGCAAGCCATGGATTGATGCTTGTTGGTGGAGGAGGAGTATAAACTTTACCATTCTGTTTGGGAACCGCCTATAATGTGTGTAGCATGGAAGATATCGCCATCTCTTAGTTGTTATGTTGACAATGAAAGTATACCGCTCAAAATATTATTCACCTCTATTTCAAAACCGAGCTTTGGCACCTCTACAAATCCCTGCTTCCCTCTGCGAAGGGCCTATCTATTTACTTTTATGTTGAGTCATCCTCCTCTTATTAAAAAGCACCAGTTGGAGAGCACCGCTGTCATTTGCATTCATTACTGTTAGTTTACATTGAGTATGACTTGACTGGATCTCTTTTACCATGAATTACAATGTCTAGTCAGTCCTTGATCTTTAAAGGTGCTCTGGATTTATGTTTTGCGGTCTCAGAAAGGGCTAGCGAGATACCATCTTGTTATATCATATTATGATTGTTTTGAGAAAGTGTTGTCATCCGAGATTTATTATTATTGCTCGCTAGTTGATTATGCCATTGATATGAGTAAACTCAAGACCTAAGCGTTATTGTGAATGTGGTTAGTCATAATCTTTGCTGAAAACTTGAATGTTGGCTTTACATATTTACAACAACAAGACCAAACAGAGTTTGTAAAAGTTTTTCTTTATCACTTTCAGTTTGTCAACTGAATTGCTTGAGGACAAGCAAAGGTTTAAGCTTGGGGAGTTCATACGTCTCCGTCGTATCAACTTTTCCAAACACTTTTGCCCTTGTTTTGGACTCTAACTTGCATGATTTGAATGGAACTAACCCGGACTGAAGTTGTTTTCAGCAGAATTGCCATGGTGTTATTTATGTGCAGAAAAAAAAGTTCTCAGAATGACCTGAAACTTCACGGAACATCTTTTTGGAAATAATAAAAAATCCTTGCAAAAGATGAAGACCAAGGGCCCACACCCTAGCCACGAGGGTGGGGGTGCGCCTGCCGCCCTGGGCGCGCCCCCTACCTCATGGGCCCCCTGGAGCTCCTCCGACCTCAACTCCAACTCTCTATATTTGCTTTCAGGGAGAAAAAAATAAAGGAGAAGGATTAATCGCGTTTTACGATACGGAGCCGCCGCCAAGCCCTAAAATCTCTCGGGAGGGCTGATCAGGAGTCCGTTCGGGCCTCCGGAGAGGGGAATTCATCGCCATCGTCATCATCAACCATCCTCCATCACCAATTTCATGATGCTCACCGCCGTGCGTGAGTAATTCCATCGTAGGCTTGCTGGACGGTGATGGGTTGGATGAGATTTATCATGTAATCGAGTTAGTTTTGTTAGGGTTTGATCCCTAGTATCCACTATGTTCTGAGATTGATGTTGCTATGACTTTGCTATGCTTAATGCTTGTCACTAGGGCCCGAGTGCCATGATTTCAGATCTGAACCTATTATGTTTTCATCAATATATGAGAGTTCTTGATCCTATCTTGCAAGTGTATAGTCACCTACTATGTGTTATGATCCGGCAACCCCGAAGTCACAATAATCGGGACCACTCCCAATGATGACCGTAGTTTGAGGAGTTCACGTATTCACTATGTGTTAATGCTTTGGTCCGGTACTCTATTAAAAGGAGGCCTTAATATCCTTTAGTTTCCGCTAGGACCCCGCTGCCACGGGAGGGTAGGACAAAAGATGTCATGCAAGTTCTTTTCCATAAGCACGTATGACTATATTCGGAATACATGCCTACATTACATTGATGAATTGGAGCTAGTTCTTTGTCACCCTAGGTTATGACTGTTACATGATGAACCGCATCCGGCATAATTCTATATCACCGATCCATTGCCTACGAGCTTTCCATATATTGTTCTCCGCTTATTTACTTTTCCGTTGCTATTGCTATCATCACTACAAAATACCAAAAACACTACTTTTGCTACCATTACCTTTTGCTATCGTTACCACTACTATCATATTACTTTGCTACTAAATATTTTGTTGCAGATATTAAGTTTCTAGGTGTGGTTGAATTGACAACTCAGCTACTAATTGTAGGATCGAAAGTATGTCTAGAGGGGGGGTGATTAGACTACTTGACCAAATAAAAACTAAACCTTTTCCCAATTTTAGTTCTTGGCAGATTTTAGCTATTTTAAGACAAGTCAAGCAATCATCACATAATTCAAGCAAGCATGCAAAGAGTATATTGGCAGCGGAAAGTAAATCATGCAACTTGAAAGAATGTAAAGGGAAGGGTTTGGAGAATTCAAACGCAATTGGAGACACGGATGTTTTTCCCGTGGTTCGGATAGGTGGTGCTATCCTACATCCACGTTGATGGAGACTTCAACCCACAAAGGGTAACGGTTGCGAGAGTCC
Source organism: Triticum dicoccoides (assembly GCF_002162155.2). Lineage (NCBI taxonomy): Eukaryota > Viridiplantae > Streptophyta > Magnoliopsida > Poales > Poaceae > Triticum > Triticum dicoccoides. The sequence continues at coordinate 274,130,554 of NC_041388.1, forward strand.
ACACAGGGCTCCACCCACAAAGGGTAATGGTTGCGCGAGTCCACACACGGCTCCACCCATGAAGGGTCCACGAAGAAGCAACCACCCACAAAGGGTCCACGAAGAAGCAACCTTGTCTATCCCACCATGGCCATCGCCCACACAGGACTTGCCTCACTAGCGGTAGATCTTCACGAAGTAGGCGATCTCCTTGCCCATACAAACTCCTTGGTTCAACTCCACAATCTTGTCGGAGGCTCCCAAGTGACACCTAGCCAATCTAGGAGACACCACTCTCCAAGAAGTAACAAATGGTGTGTAGGTAATGAACTCCTTGCTCTTGTGCTTCAAATGATAGTCTCCCCAAGACTCAACTCTCTCTCATAGGATTTGGATTTGGTGGAAAGAAGATTTGAGTGGAAAGCAACTTGGGAAGGCTAGAGATCAAGATTCATATGGTAGGAATGGAATATCTTGGTCTCAACACATGAGTAGGTGGTTCTCTCTCAGAACATACGAGTTGGAATGGTGTATGTGTTCTGATGGATCTCTCTTCGAATGAAGAGGAGGTGGAGGGGTATATATAGCCTCCACACAAAATCCAACCGTTACACAGTTTTCCAATCTCGGTGGGACCGAATCAACAAACTCGGTCGGACCGAAAATGTAAACCTAGTGACCGTTAGAGATTTTCGGTGGGACTGACATGCAACTCGGTAGGACTGATATGGTTAGGGTTTGGGCATAATGTAATCTCGGTGAGACCGATTACACAAACTCGGTGAGACCGAATTTGGTAATTAGCTAACCAGAGAGTTGGTCAGGCAAACTCGGTGGGACTGATTTGCTCTTTCGGTGAGACCGAAAAGTTACAAAGGGGAAACACTGAATTTACATTGCAATCTCGGTGGGACCGATTCGCTCTTTCGGTGAGACCGAAAAGTTACGAAAGGGAAACAGAGAGTTTGCAATCCCATCTCGGTGAGACCGAGATCCCTATCGGTAGAACCGAATTGCTAGGGTTTGGCAATGGCTAATGACAAGTGAAACTCGGTGGCGCCGGATAGGAAGAATCGGTAGGACCGAGTTTGGCTTAGGGTTTAGGTCATATGTGGATATGGGAAAGTAGTTGAGGGTTTTGGATCATATCACTAAGCACATGAAGCAAGAGGCTCATTATGCAACACCTCATCCCTCCTTGATAGTATTGGCTTTTCCTAAAGACTCAATGTGATCTTGGAGCACTAAAATATAAAATGAAGAGTCTTGAGCTTTTGAGCTTGAGCCAATCCTTTTTCCTTAGCATTTTGAGGGTTCCACTTTCACATCCATGCCATGCCAATCATTGAGCTTTCCTGAAATAATCATCTTGGAATAGCATTAGCTCAATGAGCTATATGTTGTTATGAATTACCAAAACCACCTAGGGATAGTGGCACTTTCAATCTCCCCCTTTTTGGTAATTGATGACAACATATAGATCAAAGCTTCGACAAATGATAATAAGCATGAAATATATCGTCGCTTTGAAAAGTATGTGACAAGTAAGAGCTCCCCCTAAATTTGTGCATATTTAAAATTTGCTTTGGACTACAAATGCACAAGGAGTTAGAGTCATGGGTTACTCTTCCATGTCACATACATCTTGGTGGAGCGCTTAAAATGATAAGAATGAAATACATGCACTCATCACCAAGAATAGTGAAAGATCACATAAGATAGATAAGATAATAGCATTAAGCAAGCATTAAGTGTAGCTTATGATCAAACACATGATCATCAATGTCTCACAAATAATGACGTAGTATCTCAAGCACTCAAAAGCAAACAAGTTTGAAAAACCACCAAAGAAAGCAAGAGAGAAAAGCAACACTCTCTCTCTCGAAGCCTATGATCTATACATTTTTCTCCCCCTTTGGCAACAAGTTACCAAAAAGTTCCTAGAAAATGCATAGTACTAGATCGATGCTCAGGCTTGATCTTCTGGTGGTGGTGGAGTCCGGATCACTCCAACGACGAAGGCTTCTATAGACGCTGAAGTAGACGCTGGAGTTGGAGCTGAAGTAGATGCTGGAGCTGGTGGAATTGAGGCTGTAGCTGGTGCTGAGGTGGTGGCTCTTGTGTCAGCAACTGGCACGGCAGATGACCTCGGACCTCATGGCACTCTGGCAAAGGCATGAGTGGTAGTCCTGCCTCTCCTCTCCTGCATATCATCTTGGAGCTGCTCCACTGCAGTCTGAATCTCCGTTACCTTGACATCCAAGTCATAGAACTTTTGTTCCATGATTCTCTCTAGGCTTGCCTGGTTTTGAGTTAGGGTGGCTAGTCCTTGCTCAATCCGCAGGGTGGATGCAATCAGGTAACCAAGCTGCTCTTGTTTGGTCTTCAAGAAATACTCAGATGCCTCCTCTTGAGTTGGCATCTTGGCAGCTTTCTCCTTCCTTGCCTTCTCCTTCTTTGCGTATGCTTGGGCAGATGATGGCTCATTCTCACTCATGACAACTTGATTGTCCTCAAAATATGGACGGATGGGCAGGTGTTCCTTGTCCAATAAATATATGCCCGTGCCCATCTTGGAGTTAATGAGCTCCTGGATCTGAGGGGCATATCCGCAACTCCTTTTCTGATCTGCTGCGGTCCTTTTGATAGTTTCCACTATGAGGCTCATCACCTTGAACTTCTGAGGCACATCAAATACATGTAGCAAGTTGATAGCATGGCCTCTGATCATCTTGTGATCTCCAGACTTGGGCAATAAGGTGTGCCTCAAGATCCAATTGATAGTTGGCAGCCATGACAGAAGGTAATGCACAGACCCAAATTTGAAGGTGTCAAGAACTTCATTGGAAATTTCCTTGTACATATTGGACATAGAGTTATGGTCCATCTTCTTCTTGGCATATATGTCCAAGTCATCATCATGCTCCTCTGGGGCATTAATGATCTGTGCCCACTCAGCAACTGTGGATTAGTACCTTGTACCCTCAGACATCCATGTGATCCTCCCATCTGAATAAAAATGTGATGTGGAGTAGAACTGCATTATAAGCTCCTCATTCCACTTTGTGAGTTTCTGCCCAACAAAGTCAGCTACTCCACAAGCTATGAAGCTGTCTTGCACTCCAGGATAGTGCTCCTCATTGTCCTTGATGTACTGCCAGTCAACCCATCTCATATCACAGATTATTGGCTTCTTATCAAGCAGCACTGTCTCATAGAAGTCCTGCTGTTCCTTAGTGTGGAACCTGTAGTCAACAGCAGTCCTCCTCCTTGAAGCATACGGGTCTGCTTCTCTCCACTTCCTCAGCCCTGAATCTCTCCTGAGCTTCATGTCCTCAGCCACAGGATGCGCATCGTTGTGGTCTAGGATCTTGGGCTTGAGCTTTCTCAGAACTTGCTCTTCATCCTCTTCTTCAGCAACAGTCTCAGGCACTGGGGCCTTGTTCTTCTCAGCTGCAGGAATGCTCCTTGTATTCCTCTTTGGTTTTGGCTTGGAGTTAGCTTTGGGCTTAGATGCAGTAGCCCCTGATCTTATGGCATCACCCATCAGCTTGGGTGCCTTGGGTGCTGGTGCAGCTACCTCTTCTTCCTCTTCCTCTTCCATGATGGAAGCCTTTCCTAGCACTCTGGCTATGGTCTTCTTGACCCTTTCCTTTCTTTTCTTTCCCTCAGCAGCAACTGGCTATTTAGGTGCAGGCTTCTCAATTGAAGCTCTTGCCTTTGACATGGGCTGCCTGCCTGCTAGCCTTTTGATTTTCAGCCCTGGCTTTGTGCCTTGAGCTGGCTCAACTCTCTTTGATGTGGCCTCTTCCTCTGCCACATAATCTTCATCTTCGGAATCAGAAGTTCTCTTCTTCCTTTGTCTGGTGGCAACTTTTGGCAAGTTGCTAGGGGTGCTCCTGCTGCCCTCATCTGAAGAGCTGGAGGGACTAGTGCCCTCACTCATGTGCACCTGCTGCTCTGACATGTTCTGGCTGTCACTTTGATCAGACATGCTGCAAGCTCTGACTGCTGACCCTGTGAACAGTTTATAGATGAGGTAGAAAAGATGAGCATCACAAAATGCAGAGATTTTTGCAAAAGAATGATCCAAAAACTTAGTTTTAGTTTCCCACTGAAATCATCTCGGATCTACTGATTTTCAAACTCGGTGATACCGAAGCAGTTTTGGAACCTAAACTAGTGAACTCGGTAGGACCGAGTCACAGTTCGGTGGCACCGAGACTACTAGGGTTTCACAGAGTTCCAAAATCGGTCACACCGATAAGTAATTCTCGGTAAGACCGAGTCTCACTTGTGCAATGGCATAAGCCAAATCGGTGGGACCGAGTTTTTTAACTCGGTGGGTCCGAGATGGTTTCGGCAGAAACCTAACCCTAAAATTTTCGAATCAAAGCTAATCTACGGGCGTATTGACTGGATAGGACTGTTTCAATCGTGGCAAGAATCATGAAGAACACAATGTGCTAGGAATTGGACGGGGAATAGCACTGTGATCGAGTCCATACCCTAGTTCGGCGGAGACTCGCTACGGCGGCAACGGCGGGGCAGAATTCCCGTTGATGGCGACGGAGACCAGCAACTGGAGGCGGCTGGCGGCGAGAAGACGATCCGGAGATCACGTTGGCAGAGCAGGCTATCGCGTGGGTGAAGGGGTTCGAAGAAATTTCCAAATTTTGCCCGTGACTATATATAGCCCGACCCTGTCGGTGTGACTGAGTGGAACAACTCGATGGCACCGAGATTCATAACTGCAGGCAGTTACTGAAACTCGGTGTGACCGAAATGTTCAAATCGGTTGCACCGAGATCGAAAACCTAGATCAACTTAATGATCTCGGTAGGACCAAAAGTGGGGTATCGGTCAGACCGAGAATCATAAAGAGGTTTTGGAAGTTTAAGTCTATGACAAATCGGGGACTCCGAGCGCTCCTCACACAGAGTGGTTCGAATCTGACTTGATCAAATTTTGTGATGCAGCATGAATAGAGTTTGAGACGAGAAAATCATAGATAGCTAGAGGAGGTACTTAGGCATTCTTGTCCATCCACTTGGCAAAAGAAAATAAAACCAAACAATCGAAACAACAAGTGGATGTCCTCGAATGAGTAAAATATGCAACCAGCATGCTCACACAATAAGATGGCAAATGAAATATGTGGCAAGGCATGCACAACCAATTCTAGCATCTATCAAGCAATTTGCGAAGACTAGGTCATCTATATATGAGTATATTGACTTAGGAGTCAAGTGAGAGCACTTGATCATAGGTCATACTCATCGTTTAAGCTCAAGTGGATTTACCACTTTTACATAAAGCATTATTGTGTTCACATCTTTAGAGTTGCTTTAGCTCAAGTCTTAGAGTAAAGCTCCCCCTAGATGTGATATCCCCCCTAAGAGGGATGAACTAACCTTGGGTTTTTGTCGATGATGACTTCATGTAGATGTTGAAGATGTGGATGCTCAATGTTGATGTAGATCACTTGGAGCTATCCATTTGAGTGAATTGCACTTTCAATACCTACATGGGTTAGTCCCACAAGAAACAAACAAGGATATCCATAGACATAGAGTGATGCACACAAAAGATGATGTCCATGAAAACTTTTAGGTTACCTTGTCCCTTGTCTTACCAACAAGAGGGTTTGTGACTCCTTGAACTAGTGCAAGATGTGGAAGTTGATTGCACTTGTTCTTGCCAAAATGATAAGAGTGAAGTATGTTGGCGGAGTCACCCTCAAGAACTCTCTAGTTCTTCTTCTTTTGGATCCACACCATCTTGATGGGAATCCTTGGAGTTGTGGTCGTACTTGATGAAGTGGAACTTGAAGTAGTCTTGGGAATCCACTTGACTAAGGTCTTAGGAGCTTCTTCAAATGCATCAATTTCCTCTTGAAGCTTGTCCTTGCCTTTTTGCTTGTAGTCTTGTGGTGGAAGATCATCTTGAGCTTGTGTCCCCTTGAAAGAAGTATCATACTTCTCTTGCTGAGGAACAAACTTTGTCTTGGGGTATTGATCTTCTTCCCACTCAACTCCATTGGCATTGAACTTTCGTTCAAAACCAACACCTTGATTCTTCCAGTGCATTCCTTGCTTGCGCACAATTTCCTCGAATTGCTTACTCCCGGCAAGGCTTTTGTACACTCCTTTCTCTATAATTCCCTTTAATAAACTATTTTCTTGCTCAAGTGTAACTTGGCTAAGAGAATCATTAGTGGAATCAAGAGAACTACTAGAAGCAACAATATTGGATTTAGCATGATCGTTGTTACTGCTAGAGGAAGAATCTTTCTTGTTCTTGTTACTAGACTTGACTTGAGGCATGTAAGTGGATAAGAGTAAATGCTTGGCAATGTAAGAAGAGCTTTTCTTGCAGAGATCATCATTGATTGCTTTTAAGAACTCATGCTCTTGCTCAAGATTGAGCTTTTCAAAGCGTAATTTCTCATGAGCTCTTAAAATTTCTCGATGATCTTCGAAGATAGTTTCATGAGCTAACTTAAGAGTGTTTAGTTCTTTAGTTAGAGCCTAAATCTTCTCCTTATCATTGTCATTCGTTTTATCTTGATTAGCATGTTTAATTGATGTTTCATCATAGTATTCATCACTAGAGTTGTCAACAAGCAAATCATCACCTAACAAGTCATCTTCATCACTATTGAAGTCAACATACTCAGGGTGTGTTACCTTAGGACCTTTGGCCATGAAGCATCTTCCAATTCCTTCATTTGGTGAGTCAAATATGTCGTAGGAGTTGGTTGACACAAGTGCTAGACCAGCAACACCTTCATCTTGAGTATCTTCGGAGTCGGAGTGATAACTTCTCTCGGAGTGGCTGTCGGAGTCGGAGCCGGATACCCATTCACCAACATGAGCTTGATGTCTTCGTCTTGTGTAGCTCCTTGATGATTTTTCCTTCCTTTCCAAATCCTTGCTTCTCCGTGAGTATCTTCGTTCATAACGATCATCTCTACTCCTCCTCTCTCTTGGTGGTGATTCTTTGCTTCTTCTTTTTGGAGAATCTTCTCTTCTCTTGTAGGGAGCCGTACACTCATTGGAATAGTGTCCAGGTCTTCCACAACTGTAGCAGTTTCACTCTTGACTAGAAGATCTTTTGTCATTGTAGGACCTTGACTTGAAGCTTCTATCTTTGCTTCTACTCTTGTAGAACTTGTTGAAGTTCTTCACCATTAAGCTCAATTCTTCATTGAAGTCTTGTTTCTCACTTGATGATGTAGGGGCTTCACATGAGGCTTTATAGGCACCACTTGATTTGTTGTGAAGTTCCTCTTTATCCTTAAGTGACATCTCATGAGCAACAATTCTTCCAATCACCTCCGTTGGCTTGAGATCTTTGTAATTGGGCATCATTTGGATCAATGTGCACACGGTATCATATTTTCCATCCAAGGCTCTTAGAATCTTCTTGATGATGAATCTGTCGGTCATCTCTTCACTTCCTAAGCCGGCAATCTCATTTGTGATGAGAGCAAGCCTAGAGTACATTTCAGCGACACCTTCACCATCCTTCATCTTGAACTTGTCAAGTTGGCTTTGAAGCACATCCAACTTGGATTCCTTGACGGAGTCGGTACCTTCGTGCATATCAATCAAAGTGTCCCAAATTTCCTTCGCATTCTCAAGACGGCTGATTTTGTTGAATTATTCGGGGCACAATCCGTTGAAGAGAATATCACAAGCTTGAGCATTGTATTGCAACATCTTCAACTCATCCGTGGTAGCTTCACGGTTTGGTTCTCTCCCATCAAAGAAGTCACCTTGCAAACCAACACACACAATAGCCCAAACGGCGGGGTTATGTCCAAGAATATGCATTTTCATTTTATGCTTCCAACTAGCAAAAGTAGTACCATCAAAGTAGGGACCTCTACGGTGGTAATTTCCCTCGCTAGACGCCATACTCTCCTAGGTTGTGAAACCAAGGCTATGACCACCAAAGCTATGGAGATCAAAGCAAATGGAGACCAAAGCTCTGATACCACTTGTAGGATCGAAAGTATGTCTAAAGGGGGCGTGATTAGACTACTTGACCAAATAAAAACTTAACCTTTTCCCAATTTTAGTTCTTGGCAGATTTTAGCTATTTTAAGACAAGTCAAGCAATCATCACATAATTCAAGCAAGCATGCAAAGAGTATATTGGCAGCGGACAGTAAAGCATGCAACTTGCAAGAATGTAAAGGGAAGGGTTTGGAGAATTCAAACGCAATTGGAGACACGGATGTTTTTCCCGTGGTTCGGATAGGTGGTGCTATCCTACATCCACGTTGATGGAGACTTCAACCCACAAAGGGTAACGGTTGCGAGAGTCCACACAGGGCTCCACCCACAAAGGGTAATGGTTGTGCGAGTCCACACACGGCTCCACCCACGAAGGGTCCACGAAGAAGCAACCACCCACAAAGGGTCCACGAAGAAGCAACCTTGTCTATCCCACCATGGCCATCGCCCACACAGGACTTGCCTCACTAGCGGTAGATCTTCACGAAGTAGGCGATCTCCTTGCCCTTACAAACTCCTTGGTTCAACTCCACAATCTTGTCGGAGGCTCCCAAGTGACACCTAGCCAATCTAGGAGACACCACTCTCCAAGAAGTAACAAATGGTGTGTAGGTAATGAACTCCTTGCTCTTGTGCTTCAAATGATAGTCTCCCCAACACTCAACTCTCTCTCATAGGATTTGGATTTGGTGGAAATAAGATTTGAGTGGAAAGCAACTTGGGAAGGCTAGAGATCAAGATTCATATGGTAGGAATGGAATATCTTGGTCTCAACACATGAGTAGGTGGTTCTCTCTCAGAACATACGAGTTGGAATGGTGTATGTGTTTTGATGGATCTCTCTTCGAATGAAGAGGAGGTGGAGGGGTATATATAGCCTCCACACAAAATACAACCGTTACACAGTTTTCCAATCTCGGTGGGACCGAATCAACAAACTCGGTCGGACCGAAAATGTAAACCTAGTGACCGTTAGAGATTTTCGGTGGGACTGACATGCAACTCGGTAGGACCGATATGGTTAGGGTTTGGGCATAACGTAATCTCGGTGAGACCGATTACACAAACTCGGTGAGATCGAATTTGGTAATTAGCTAACTAGAGAGTTGGTCAGGCAAACTCGGTGGGACCGATTTGCTCTTTCGGTGAGACTGAAAAGTTACAAAGGGGAAACACTAAATTTACATTGCAATCTCGGTGGGACCGATTCGCTCTTTCGGTGAGACCGAAAAGTTACGAAAGGGAAACAGAGAGTTTGCAATCCCATCTCGGTGAGACCGAGATCCCTATCGGTAGAACCGAATTGCTAGGGTTTGGCAATGGCTAATGACAAGTGAAACTCGGTGGCGCCGGATAGGAAGAATCGGTAGGACCGAGTTTGGCTTAGGGTTTAGGTCATATGTGGATATGGGAAAGTAGTTGAGGGTTTTGGAGCATATCACTAAGCACATGAAGCAAGAGGCTCATTATGCAACACCTCATCCCTCCTTGATAGTATTGGCTTTTCCTAAAGACTCAATGTGATCTTGGATCACTAAAATATAAAATGAAGAGTCTTGAGCTTTTGAGCTTGAGCCAATCCTTTTTCCTTAGCATTTTGAGGGTTCCACTTTCACATCCATGCCATGCCAATCATTGAGCTTTCCTGAAATAATCATCTTGGAATAGCATTAGCTCAATGAGCTATATGTTGTTATGAATTACCAAAACCACCTAGGGATAGTTGCACTTTCACTAATACTTGAGAGTATTCTCTGGCTCTCCTTGTGTCGAATCAATAAATTTGGGTTGAATACTCTACCCTCGAAAACTGTTGCGATCCCCTATACTTGTGGGTTATCAATGTATCATTGCTACTAAGGATAAAACGATTTGGTCTATCTCTACATAGATAGATCTTGTCTACATCATGTCATTGTTCTTATTGCATTACTCCGTTTCTCCATGAACTTAATACACTAGATGCATGATGGATAACGGTCGATGTGTGGAGTAATAGTAGTAGATGCAGGCAGGAGTCGGTTTACTAATCTTGGACGTGATGCCTATATAATGATCATGGCCTTGATATCGTCATAATTATTTGAAGTTTTATCAATTGCCCAACAGTAATTTGTTCACCCACCACTTTGCTTTTTTTCTCAAGAGAATCCACTAGTGAAACCTACGGCCCCGGGTCTCTTTCTCATATTATTTGCCTTCGTGATCTATTTTTATTTGCCTTTTATTTTCAGATCCATTAAACCAAAAATCCAAAAATACCTTGCTGCAATTTATTTTATTTGGCGTTCGATCTATCAATATTTACAACTATCTCACGTCTGTTTGCCAATTTCTGTCACCGTTACCCTAAAGGGATTGACAACCCCTTTAACACGTCGGGCTGTGAGGATTTGTTATCTATGTGTAGGGGTTGTTTACATTTTGTTTCTTGGTTCTCCTACTGGTTCGATAACCTTGGTTTCATATCTGAGGGAAATAGCTACCGTCGTTGTGCTGCATCATCCCTTCCTCTTTGGGGAAATACAGGACCAATTTTTCGATACTCCTAATGAGGATGTCGCGTCCCATCTTAATACCTTCATGGAATTATGCGATATGCAAAAGAAAAAAGATGTGGACAATGATGTGGTCAAGATGAAATTATTTCTGTTTTCCTTGCATGATTGTGCAAAAATTTGGTTCTCTTCTTTGCCTCGCAATAGTATTGATTCTTGGAATAAGTGCAAAGATGCTTTTATCACTAAGTATTTTCCTCCGACAAAAATTATTTCCCTTAGAACCCAGATCATGAATTTCAAGCAACTTGAACATGAGCATGTTGCAAAATCTTGCGAAAGGATGAACATGATGCTAAGGAATTGCCCAACTCATGGGTTAAATCTTTGGATGATCATACAAAACTTTTATGCGGGGTTGAATTTTGTTTCTTGTAATCTTTTAGATTTCGCTGCGGGTGGTACTTTTATGGATATTTCTTTGGGTGAAGCCACCAAATTGCTTGATAATATTATGGCAAATTACTCACAATGGCACACCGAAAGAGCTCCTACTAGTAAAAGGTTAATTCGGTTGAAGAAATCTCTTCTTTGAGTGAAAAAGTTGATGCTCTTGTGAAATTGGTTGCTAGTAGAAGTGCTCCTATTGATCTTAATGATATGCCTTTGTCTACTATGATTGAGCAAAATAGTGATGCCATAGATGTGAATTTTATCTCTCGAAATAATTTCAACAACATTGCTTATAGAGGTAATTTTAATCCTAGGCCTTTTCCTAGTAATTCCTCTAATAATTATGGTAATTCCTACAGAAATCAATCTTATAATAATAATAGGAACACCTCTGATCTTGAGAATAATATTAAAGAATTTATCAATACACAAAAAGTTTTCAACACTTTCATAGAAGAAAAGTTGAGTAAATTGATTATTTGTCTAAATGTGTTGATAGAATTGCTCATGATGTGGGAAATCTCAAGATGGAACTTTTTGTGCCTAAAGTAGATGAATCCATTAAAGCTCTTTATGTTTCTATGGATGAAAGTAAGAAAAGAACCGCTATGCTTAGAGCTAAAGAAAATTTTTAGAAAAAGCTTTTTCTAGTGATTTCTTTCGCAAAAGTGATGAAGATCTTAAAATGGTTGGTGTTTCTTCTATTGATTCCTTGTTTAGTAAAGTTGAGATTGATGAAAAAGGGACTGGAGAAGAGTCAACTTTAGGTAGAGGCGTCCCAATATTTCGGAGGGTGAAAATCTTGTTGAAAAAATTGATGAAAGTGGGTTTGGAGAGGTCAAAACTTTAGCTAGTGATGTGCCCACTCTTTTGGATTACAAAGACTTTAATTATGATAGTTGCTCTTTGATTGATTGTATTTCTTTGTTGCAATCCATGATGAATCCACCCCATGCTTATGAACAAAATAAATCTTTTACTAAACATATTATTGATGCTATGATGAAAGCTTTTGAAGAAAAATTGGAATTAGAAGTTTCAATTCCTAGAAAATTGCATGATGAATGGAACCTACTATCAAAATCAAGATTAAAAATTATGAGTGTTTTTTGTGTGACTTGGGTGCTAGTGTTTCTACAATTCCGAAATCTTTATGTGATGTGCTTGGTCTTACTAATCTTGAAGAATGTTCTTTGAATTTGCACTTGGTGGATTCTACTTTTAAAAGCCTATGGGAAGAATTAATGATGTTCTTATTCTTGCAAATAGGAATTATGTGCCCATAGATTTTATTGTTCTTGATATTGATTGCAATACGTCTTGTCCAATTATTCTTGGTAGACCATTTTTACGCACTATTGGTGCCGTGATTGATATGAAAGAAGGCAATATTAAGTTACAATTTCCTTTGAGGAAGGGTATGGAACACTTTCCTAGAACTAGAATTAAGCCACCTTATGAATCAATCATGAGGGCATCTTATGGATCTCGAACCAAAGATGACAAAACTTAGATCCTTGCCTTATGCCTAGCTAAGGGCGTAAAACTATAGCGCTTGTTGGGAGGCAACCCAATGAATAAATTTTGTTTTTTTACTTTTGGCTTCCTATTTTTGTGTGTTAACACAATTATGCTACTGTTATGACTGTGTTTTTTTATGTTTTAATTAGTGTTTGTGCCAAGTAAAGCCTTTAGGATCTTCTTGGGTGATAGTGGTTTGATCTTGCTGAAAAACAGAAACTTTTACGCTCATGAATTAATTTTGTTTTTTACAAGAGAGCGATAAAATAACCATTCCACTTGCAGTAGATCATTATACAAATTTCTCAGGTCTTCCTAATTTTTCAGAATTTTTGGAGTTACATAAGTATTTGAAATAGTCAGATTGCTACAAACTGTTCTGTTTTGACAGATTCTGTTTTCTTTGTGCTATGTGCTTATTTTGATGGCTCTATTGTTTTCTTTGATGTGTTTTTGCCATAGAAAAGTTGGAATACAGTAGATATAATACAAGAACAAAACATGAATTGGTTTAATACAGTACTTATAGTAGTGGTTTATTATTCTTATACTAACGGATCTCACGAAGGCTTTCTTGAGTTTTGTGTGATTGAAGTTTTCAAGTTTTGGGTTATCTTACGATGGATGGAGGAAGGATGGAAGAGCCTAAGCTTGGGTATGCCCTGGCTTCCCAAGCTATTATCCAAAAATGAGCAACCGACGAAGCTTGGGGAAACCCCCAAGTGGCATCCCCGCTTTCTTCCAACGATCATCGGTACTTTACTTGAAACTATATTTTTATTCGTCGCATGATATGTGTTTTGCTTGGATCGTCTTGTGTGATATGAGTCTTGAAGGAAATATGCCCTAGAGGCAATAATAAAGTTGTTATTTATATTTCCTTATACCATGATAAATGTTTATTATTCATGCTAGAACTGTACTAACCGGAAACTTAGTACATGTGTGAATACATAGACAAACAGAGTGTCACTAGTTTGCCTCTACTTGACTAGCTCGTTGAATCAATGATGGTTATGTTTCCTAACCATAGACATGAGTTGTCATTTGATTAACAGGATCACATCATTAGAGAATGATGTGATTGACTTCACCCATCCGTTAGCTTAGCACGATGATCGTTTAGTTTGTTGCTATTGCTTTCTCCATAACTTATACATGTTCCTATGACTATGAGATCATGCAACTCCCGAATACCGGAGGAACACTTGTGTGACGCCCGGATAATTAAGCTACAGCAACCCCTGCTAATGATGCCACATCACTTCGATTACTGTTGCTAATCTCTCGTTAGTTCGAAATCGATTCAAATTCAAAATCAAGCAAACAATAAAAAAATTCAAATGTTAAAACAAAAATGTTCGGAGTGAACCAAATGTTGCATAGGTAATTATGGTGGAGAAACCACACCTTTATAAAATAATTAAATACTATTAGATGAATAAAACAGTAGTGAAAACTATTATTTAGTTACTTTTAAATATTAATTAATTACGAAACTATTTTAGTTTGGGTAACAAGTTAATGTGGCAGTGACATATTTGGTAACATAAATTAGGTGCCATTTTGGTACTTTGCTAAAACAAAAATAAAAGGAAACTAAAAGAAAACGACAAAGAAAAGAATAAATAAAAAGAAAGGCAATAAAAAAACAGAAAAGCACCCCCACTGTTTCCCTGGGTGGCGGCCCACCAAGCCGGCCCACGCCGCCGTGGGGATAAGACCGAGTCCCCCTCCCCTCTCCTCGTCAGCACCCGAGAGATTATTCCCTCCCCCTTGCTCATTCCCCTCCCCCTCGTACGCTCGCACGAACACCACGATCGTACTGTTGCCGTCGCCAGCGTGGCCACCGGCCTCCACGTGCTGTCATCGGAAGTCCAGGAGGCGCACCAACGTCACCTTCGTCTTCTACGTCGCCTGCACCAAACCCCCCCTCCGCCTCGGCCGCCACCACCACCTCGCCGCTCCCGCAACCTCCGGCGCTGCCCTGACCACCCCCTGGCTTCCTCGACTGCGCCCATGAGCTCTTTGTGAGTTCCTACCCCAAATCCCCCTCTCCCCTGCGTTGATACGTGCTTGTAGTCGCCGTCCCCGCGAACTCCTTCGCCATGGCCGTGTCGGAGTTTTGCATCCGCGCTCCTTGTTGTCGTCGCGCGCTCGTCCGCCCTCGCAGCGCGCCCGCACGCCCGCCCACTCATGGCGCTACCCCTCCGCATCCAACATGCACCCGCGCTCCCCACTGCTGGCCGCCGAGTCCGGGCCCGCAGCTGCTCGCACCGGCTGCCGCCGGCGGCCGCTGCTACCCTACCCGCAGCTGCGCCCCGCTGCTGCCTACACCCACCTTCGCCCCACCGCTTCCGTCGTGTGCTCTCCCGACACTGTCGCCTGTCGCTACCGCTGCTGCGTTGCTGCTCCTGCATCTGCTCTGCTGTTGAACTGCTGCTTCCGCGCTACGCTGCTACCTAGCGCCGCCGCCTCCTGCTGCCACCCGCGACTGGCCGTGCCCGCCTCCGCCCGACCTCGCTGGTGGCGACGAGCATCCGCGCCACGGCCACCCCTGTCGGCCACCGCGCCACCGCCTTGGCCGGTGCCCCGACGCAGCCCCAGTTGCGTCACTCCATGGCGCCCCGTCGAGCGCCCGGTGCCCGCTATGGCCCTTGGGGCCTTTGACAAATGGGCCCTGCCCCATGGGCCTATGACGTTGGGGCCCATGCCCCTTTATATATATATATATATATATATAAGTAATTAATCAATCAATTAATTAGTTAAATAATTAATTAACTTAATTAACTTTGTTAGGTTAACCTAATCACTTAATTAAACTAGCTAATTTTTATTTAGTTAAACTAAGTCAATGGCAAACGGGCCCCATCTGTCAGTTTGACCGGTCAACGGTCACAATTGACCGCTGATGTCATGCTCATGTAGTAAACCTATTTTGATTTAAATTAAATCTGTTAATTCCTAAAAATGATTAAATCCTTTTTAAATTAATATAAAATAAACCGTAGATCGGATGAAAAAACTTTGTACATGAAAGTTGCTCAGAACGACGAGATGAATCTGGATACGCAGTCCATTCGTCTGTCACACATCCCTAGCATATCGAACACGCAACTTTCCCCCTTTGTTTCATCTGTCCAAAAAAGCGAAACACCGGGGATATTTTCCCGGATGTTTCCCCCCCCTTCACCGGTATCACCTCAAACCGCGTTAGGGCACCCCTAGCACCAATACTTGTCATGTCATGCATCGCTATGCATCTGTTTGCATTATATTCATTGTTTCTTCCCCCTCTTCTCTCCAATAGACTACGAGACTGACGCCGCTGGTGGTGCCCTGATCGACTACGCTGTTGACGACCCCTCTTTCTTGCCAGAGCAACCAGACAAGCCCCCCCCCTTGATCACCAGATATCGCCTACTCTTCTCTCTATTGCTTGCATTAGAGTAGTGTAGCATGTTACTGCTTTCCGTTAATCCTATCCTAATGCATAGCCTGTCATTGTTGCTCCAGTTATTGATACCTTACCTGCAATCCTAAATGCTTAGTATAGGATACTAGTTTATCATCAGTGGCCCTACATTTTTGTCCGTCTGCCATGCTATAATATCGGGCCGTGATCACTCGGGAGGTGATCACGGGTGTATACTTATATACATATTATATGATACCTGTAATGACTAAAGTCGGGTTAGCTCGTAGAGTACCCGCAAGTGATTCACGGATTGGGTCTGAAAGGACGTTTGTCCCGATGGCCCCCTGAGTGGATCTTTGTGGCAGAGCGACAGGGTAGGTTGAGACCACCTAGGAGAGAGGTGGGCCTGGCCCTGGTCGGTGTCCGCGGTTATTTCAAAATAACATGCTTAACGAGATCTAGGTATTTGATCTGAGTCTAGCCACTAGCCTATAAGCACTAACCAACTACACGGGAACAGTTATGGGCACTCGACGTCATGGTATCAGCCAAAGCCTTCTTGACGTCAGCGACTGAGTGGCGCACGCCGAGTTGGACGGGAACACTTGCTCTTGTATAAGGGAGGCTAGGTCTGCTCGCCGGCCGCGTATGCAACGTGCAGGTGTGCAATGGGCGATGGGCCCAAACCCTTGCGCCATGGGATTTAGACCGGCGTGCTGACCTCTCTGTTGTGCCTAGGTAGGTCTGCGACGTGTTGATCTTCCGAGGCCGGACATGACCCAGAAAAGTGTGTCCGGACAAAGGGGATCGAGCGTGTTGGGAAATGTGGTGGACCCCTGCAGGGAAGTTAATCTATTCGAATAGTCGTGATCTTCGGTAACAGGATGACCTGGAGTTGTACCTTGACCTTATGACAACTAGAACCGGATACTTAATAAAACACACCCTTCCAAGTGCCAGATACAACCGGTGATCACTCTCTCACAGGGCGACGAGGAGAGGATTGCCGGGTAGGATTATGCTATGCGATGATACTTGGTGAACTTACCATCTACTCTCTTCCTCTGCTGCAAGATGGAGGTTGCCAGAAGCGTAGCCTTTGATAGGACTAGCTATCCCCCTCCTATTCCAGCATTCTACAGTTCAGTCCACATATGCTATCCCTTTTCCATTTGATACCAATGCATGCATATGTAGTGTAGCTCCTTGCTTGCGAGTACTTTGGATGAGTACTCATGGTTGCTTTGCTACCCCTTTTCCCCCTTACTATACCCGATTGTTGCGACCAGACGATGGAGTCCAGGAGCCAGACGCCACCGTCGACGATGACTCATACTACACTGGAGGTGCCTACTACTACGTGCAGGCCACTGACGATGACCAGGAGTAGTTTATGTCGGCGTTCTGGGAACGGGGGTCCCCAGACTTGCCTGCCTGCGGCATGGCTCAAGTGGGGGCCCAACGCAGCCCATCTTCATCAGCTCAAGCTCAAGACCCTCGCGAGGGGCCAAGCCTCGCAGGGCGGATAACCGGAAGCTTCCTCAGAGGAACCCTCATCAGGCAGGCTCGCGAGGAGGCGGAGAGATCAAGGCGGGGATACCTCACGAGGAGCCCATGACGCAAGCCATGACGATTGAGACCAGGCAGGCGCCAGGCGGGCACCGGCCTGTGCAATGTCCTTGTTTCCCCTTTGGTGCAAAGGGAGCAAGCACAGGCCAAGGCACCGGGCAAAGGTTACCATTCCGGTGCAACAAGACCAAGACCAACAGAGCGGCAGGACGGAGGTCACCGTGGAGCCCAAGACGGCGTCATCACCAGAGCTTTTGGCAGCCGAAGACCACCTTTGGTCAGGATAACTTGTACTAGATGTTCGCCTTCAAAATGGCCAATTGTTGGCGCCCTTCCCGCTCATTATTTGGGGAGAGGCCCAGGGCCTCTATAAATAGAGCTAGACACCACAAAGTAGAGAGACCCCCGGGGAGAGATCAACACACCAAGAGGGCTAGAGATCTGATAGAACCCTAGCAAAGAGAGAGAGAGGCGACTGAACTCACCCAAGCAGTTCATCGCACCAGCTCAAGAACACCTCTCGCGAGGCTGTTCTTCTCTTGTACTGTTCATCATCAGCCCCTGAGGCAATCCACCACACCACACACTGGAGTAGGGTATTACACCACAACGGTGGCCCGAACTAGTATAAACCTTGTGTCCCTTGTGTTGTTCGTTGTTTCAGCTCAAATCACGCGAGGAGATTGGGCGTAGATCGGTAAGGGAGAGATCTCCGCGCGCACCCAAGTGTTCGAACCTCAAGGGTTTGCCGGAACCCATAATCCGACATTTGGTGCGCCAGGTAGGGGTGCGCCGGAATCTTTCTTCCGATGTTCGCGTACGATCTTCCATCATTTCCATGGCTGACGCTCGTCGGGCTCGCGCCGAGCGCCGGGCTAGTCTCGCCACCCGCGTCGCCCAGACGGCGCCCGTCGGCGGACGTCCCTGTCGTTCCCCGTCGCTTGCCGCCAACGCCGCCACCGGCCCGGCGGGGAACGAGCAGCAGGCCTCCTCCCAGCATCCTTTGGTGCGGCGGGAAGGCCGCACCGCCACACCGTCGCTGACTCTAGCCGCTTCGTCGTCCCACGCCCGTCGCGCCCCCACGGACGCGCATGCCGCGCTGCTCCTGGCAAGAGAGCTCTTGCACTACTGCCCCGTTGACGACCTCTACGAGGACTGGCTTGCCCGCATCACCGAGCTCGTTAGCGCCGCAGTGGGCTCCCCCTTGTCGTCCCTTTCACTGCCTCGCCCTCCATTCCGCGCAGGAGGCGGGGATCAGGAGGCGCCTCCACCACCTCCTCCCCAAGAAGGCGCCCTGGCTCCAAGGCGCGCAGCCCCAGGGCGAGACCCTCCGCGTTCGGTGCCTATGCATCAAGAAAGGAGCTGCCAAGAGATCCCTCGTCCCCAAGAAGGTGCTCGTGCGCTCCCAGCACCGGCACACCAAGATCGCGTCCCTGCACCTCCACGCCAGGACCCCGCGCTGCTCCAAGCGGCAGCGCGCGGTAATCCCCAGGAACAAGCCCAACAACAGCAAAAGGCACTGGTGGCCACGGCAGGCTGCCGCGCCCTCACCCCCGAGCTACGCGGCGTCGCATGGCCACGCAAATTCAAGCCTGACCTGCCCCCTCGCTACGATGGCACGACGGACCCTGCGGAGTTCCTACAGCTCTACGAGCTATGCATCGAAGCCACCAACGGAGACGAAAGGGTCATGGCGAACTGGTTTCCCATGGCGCTCAAGGACGGGGCCCGCACCTGGCTCCTGAACCTGGCTCCTGGCACAATCTCCTCCTAGGACGAGAAGCGCACTCGCTTCATCGCCAACTTCCAGGGCACTCGCGACCGGCCCCCGGCCGTGAGCGATCTGCGCCGCATCAAGCAGCAGCAAGGGGAAACCCTGCAGAAATACATCCAGCGCTTCAACAACGCTCGCCTCAAGATCCCCAAGGCGACTGAAGAAGCCATCATCTTGGCCTTCTCCGATGGCGTACGCGACATCAAGATGAAGGAGGAGCTAGCAATCCATGAAGACCTGTGCACATCCCTGGAGATGTTCAACTTGGCGACCAAGTGCGCCAGGGCTGAGGAAGGGCGCCTTTCCCTCCTCGAACTCCTGGCTGCCGACCCAGAAGAGAAGAAGCCCAAGGCCAAGGACGTGAAGCGCAAGGGGGCTGCCGTGCTTGCAGCGGAACCAGCCACCAAGAAAGGCAGGGATCAGCCTGAGTCATCCAAGGGCAGCCGGTACTGCGTGTACCATGACCTCCACACCCACAACACCAACGAATATCAAGAGCTCAGGGCCGTGAGAGATGGACGTGTCGGCCGACACCCCGAGCGCAACGACAGGGGCTATGGCCGAGGAGGAGGAAGAGGTAGCGGACAATGGGAAGACCGTGGCCCTCGGCAAGGGTGGCGTGACCGACCTCGCGAGGATCGCTGGCAGGACCAGCCTCGTGAGGGAGGCTGGACAGATCAGCCTCGTGAGGATCGCTCGTACGGCAATGCAAGCCTTCCTCCTCTGCCGCCACCGCCAAGGAGGAACAAAGACCAACATCAAGACGAGGGGGCTGGGGGCTTCCAGGAGCCGCGCGCAATCGCTTGCATCTTGGGTGGCGTGCAGGCCCCAGCCTCACAGCGCATCTTCAAGCAGTTTTCTCGCGAGGTGAATGAAGTCCTCCCCAAGCTTGAGGCCACGCGCCCTCTCAGGTGGTCTACGTGTGCTATCACGTTCAGCTCAGCGGATCAGCTCAAGTGCGCGGCAACGGCCGGAGTCCTCCCTATGATTGCTCCCCAGTCATCAGCAACGTGCAGGTCACCAGGACCCTCATTGACGGTGGAGTAGGACTCAACGTCCTGTTCGTCGAGACATTCGACAATCTCCAAGTGTCGTACGATCAGCTTCAGCCAACCAAGCCATTCTCAGGAGTCACTGATGGTTCCACTGTCCCGATAGGGCAGGTTCACCTTCTAGTCACCTTCGGGCAGCACAACAACTACCGCACGGAGCTCATTGACTTCGATGTCACCCACATCCATCTGCCATACAACGCCATTCTCGGGTACCCAGCCTTGGCCAAGTTCATGGCGGTGACTCACCATGGATACAATGTCCTCAAGATGCCAGGAAGCGGTGGAGTCATCACCGTACCCTGTGAAGAAAGGGACGCAGTGTGTTCAATTGAGCGGGCGTTCCAAGCCGTAGCAATCGAAGACCCGGACCACAGGAACGGAAGGCTTCCCGAGGCGACCCTTGAGAAGAAGAAGGTTTTGCCTGACCCAAGCCATAAGGAGGCAGGCGCCTCCAGAGGTGTTGCATCAGGATCTGCGCCCAATCAGGGAGCGCCACCCTCTCTCACATAGGAAGGCGCGCCCGGCGCCCTCCTCAGGCAGGGCTCGGGGGCTCTTTCTTGGAGAGCCACCGACTTTGCCAAGGTCGCGAGGGACGCGCTCGGGAACCACTTGGAGGCGTGCTTCCAGGTACGTTTCCCTCAGGAAGATACAAGGCAAGAAAGACCAAACCCTCAGGAGTTCATCACAAGAAACACCCAGGAGCTACAGGAGTCGAGAGTCATGCGCGGCAGCCGCCGCTTGCCCACCGTAGCCCCACATCCAGGCTAGGATGGTGGGCTGCGCGTCTGCATCGACGTGCCAGGACTCAACCGAGCCGCGTCTCAAGAGCGCCTCTGGCCTTCACGCGTGGGGCATTGCGAGGGTCCACCTCATAGCTACGTCCGCATGCCTTTCGGCCTACCGAACGCGGTCGCCGCTCATCAGCGCCTGCTGAGGAGCATTCTGGAGGCTCAGGAGGTTAGGCATCATGCGGTCCTGGCGGAGATGGAGATGGCCCTCGGGAACCCACCTGTGCCCCCGGAGCCTCCCGAGGCTCCTGGGCCTGGGGGCTCGTGAGGATCTACGTCTTCATCGCGCATCGCCCGCTTCTTCAGCATCACTTCATCTTCAACAGCACCAAGTGACATCTTTCTAAGTCCCGTTTTTAGCTGGGAGCGCCCACAGGGCCGCATCATTCCCAGGTCGTGTGGGTCCGTCCCTGCGGCATGCATCTGTTTTGCTTATGCTCTTTACTTACCTTGTTGGGGGCGCCCCTTGGGCTCCATCATCCTCGAGCTGCTCGGGCCTGGCCCGGCAGTGTTTGCTTTTCTCGCGTTTATTTAAATGAATTTCCTCCTGCGTGCTTAACACACCCGACCTAATCGCCTGCTCGATTGACGCCTACCTATGGAGCTGCTCGCTCTGGCACGGCATTTGCACATGGGTCTGTCCCTGCAATGTCGATAAACCTGAGTGGTCGAGCTCTGGCCGTGGCAGCCTCGCAAGGCGCCACCTCACCAGGCCCTCAGTGCCCCAATCACTCCCTCGGAGCGACCGAAGGTTGGTTGGCAACCGTAACAACAGGTCTTGTTTCTCTTCATGATTGGTGTGCAGGACCTACTCCAGGAGCAACGTCAGGGACGTCGTGAGCCGCCTCACCCTCTCTCCGACGCGGACCGCTTGCATGTTAAAAGGGGGGTACCTGAGCATCGTGACTCATGGGCTCCTACTGGCTCTCCAGCCCTCACCCCCTGGCCTTGACCCACGGCATCGTGACCTGTCATACCAGCGGCGGCTGAGCTCGCTCGAGGGTTGGGACCTGAGGACGTAGAGCATTAAGGAAAGTGCGGGGGAGCGGGAAGGAGCTCGCGAGGACCTAACCCAGCAGCGCCTCAGCTGCCACTCGGGCCAGGCGCTTCATCGAGGAACTACACCAAACTCAAGAGATAAATCACACCCTTACAAGAGTGGGACCAACGCAACGCCAAACCCTCGCCCAGTGTGGCTCTGTCATGGTGACGTTGCCTTCCTTTCTCACCCAGCGAGGGCTGCTTGAGCGCTAAAGGGGACCTCCCGAGCATCGCGACTCGGGGGCTCTTACTGGACCTCAGGCCGCTCACCTCCTGGCCTTGACCACGGCATCGCGACCTGGCATACCAGCGACAGCTGAAGCCTGCCTCGAGACTGGGACCTGTCAGCGTAGAGTGCCAAGTCCTCGTGAGGATAGAAAGGGGGAGCCGAGCCGAGATAGGACAAACACCTCGCATTGATTTATATTAAGGATATAATATTCATAAAAGACATGGCAGGTGCCTTACATGCCCCCGCGGGGTGTTGCTTCGATTCCTCGCAGGGAACAAGAGTACTAATCCTAAGGAACGCTAATCGCCTGCACCGCCGCAAGGGACGCCATCATCAACAGTGGGCTGCCCAACGTCGACGCCAACCTCATCCAGATCAGTGGCGTCGACGGTTGGATGCAGCTGCCCCGCTTTGAGCACGGTGCGAGCTCGGGGGCTCGTAGCTGTCGTCGCTCATCTCCGGAGTCGCGAGGAGCTCCGGGGAGCCGCTGGATTCCCCAGCTCCTCCGCTGCCACCTAAGGAGCTGTTGGAGGGCCGATGGGCGGTCCAGGTCCTTGTCGGTTCGTCGCCCCTGCCGCTCTCCCTGGGGCAGCACTCCATCCGGCGTCCTTCAGCATCGAAGACCTTGAAGAACATCAGGAAGGCGCCGTTGTATTCAAGATGAATCACTAGGGCACCTGCCATTTGGCAGACCCGGGCGATTTCGCCCCAGCCCCGGGTCATGAAGACCTTGCCCGGAGCGACGACCGCGACCTCCGCTCCGGTCGCAAGGGTACCGCAGTCAGTGTGCTGCAGCCAGAGCTCAAGAGCCCGGCTCGGCGGCATCTCGAAGGCGAAGGAGGGGGGAAGGCGAATCCAAGAGCTCGAAGGCATGGTGGCGTGGAGCATGAGCTCGCGAGAGGAGCACTCGGCGTGGACTCCAGGAGGAACGACACGCACCACCGTGACTCGCCGGCGTCGACAGCGGCACCGTCGATGTCGCTCGACGCCTTCTCCCCCAGGACCAACGACGCGGGCGTACAAGGGTAGCGGATACCCAGGCGGCGGCCGCTCGTACCAGGATCTCGGTGCCTCCGGCTGAGCATCCGCATCTCGGTGGCAGAGGACCAGCCGTTTCTTTGGCGGAAGTGGGTAAGGACCCTCTCAGGGGGCCTTTCCCTTCTCTTTTGCAGAAAACTGGCGGATTGGTGCCATTGGAGTAAGGAGAAGCAAGAACGAGGAAGAAGAAGGAAAGGAGCGGCAGCAAGGGATGGACTGAAGGGACTCGCGCAGCCCCGTAGTTATAGCCGGAGGAGGCCAACCGTTGAGCACCACGATCATAGGTGATCATGACTGGTTTCTCTGCATGCAGGGACATGTCAAGTCGTGCGGTTGCCGAGGCGTCGTGGGGAAGCGCAGACGCCCACGTCCAATCAATCGCCACGCGGCGCCCAAGGCCGCAGGCTGTTAGGGCCGTGGCGCTTCGTGCTTGCCCCTTCGCTTCCCTGCTAGGCCAAACCCGGGCGCGCCCTGGGCCCGGGGGCTACTGTCAGCGTTCTGGGAATGGGGGTCCCCAGACTTGCCTGCCTGCGGCCTGCGGCGTGGCTCAAGTGGGGGCCCAGCGTAGCCGATCTTCATCAGCTCAAGCTCAAGACCCTCGCGAGGGGCCAAGCCTCGCGGGGCGAACAACCGGAAGCTTCCTCATAGGTAGCCTCATCAGGCAGGCTCGCGAGGAGGCGGAGAGATCAAGGTGGGTTTACCTCACGAGGAGCCCGTGACGCAAGCCATGACGATCGAGACCAGGCGGGCGCCAGGCGGGCACCGACCTGCGCAGTGTCCTTGTTTCCCCTTTGGTGCAAAGGGGGCAAGCACAGGCCAAGGCACCGGGCAAAGGTTACCATTCTAGTGCAACAAGACCAAGACCAACACAGCGGCAGGACGGAGGTCACTGTGGAGCCCAAGACGGCGTCATCACCAGAGCTTTTGGCCGCCGAAGACCACCTTTGGTCAGGATAACTTGTACTAGATGTTCCCCTTCAAAATGGCGAATTGTTGGCGCCCTTCCCGCTCATTATTTGGGGAGAGGCCCAGGGCCTCTATAAATAGAGCTAGCCACCACAAAGTAGAGAGACCCCCGGGGAGAGATCAACATACCCAGAGGGCTAGAGATCTGATAGAACCCTAGCAGAGAGAGAGAGAGGCGACTGAACTCACCCAAGCAGTTCATCGCACCAGCTCAAGAACACCTCTCGCGAGGCTGTTCTTCCCTTGTACTGTTCATCATCAGCCCCTGAGGCAATCCACCACACCACACACTGGAGTAAGGTATTACACCACAACGGTGGCCCGAACCAGTATAAACCTTGTGTCCCTTGTGTTGTTCGTTGTTTCAGCTCAAATCACGCGAGGAGATTGGGCGTAGATCGGTAGGGGAGAGATCTCCGCGCGCACCCAAGTGTTCGAACCTCAAGGGTCTGTCGAAACCTGAAATCCGATAGTTTAGGACTATCCCAGGTAGGAGTCTTGCGTCTCTTTCGATATGTATCCCAGTTTGTACTAGCCTTCTTAAGGCAAACATGTTTAACTTATGTCTGTACTCAGATATTGTTGCTTCTGCTGACTCGTCTATGATCGAGCTCTTGTATTCGAGCCCTCGAGGCCCCTGGCTTGTAATATGATGCTTGTATGACTTATTTTAATTGTAGAGTTGTGTTGTGATATCTTCCCGTGAGTCCCTGATCTTGATCATACATGTTTGCGTGTATGATTAGTGTATGGTCAAATCGGTGGCGTCACAAGTTGGTATCAGAGCCAACTGCCTGTAGGAATCCCCATTCCACACTCCTTGGCCGAAGTTGAGCCTAGTCGATGAAAATCGTTTTACTAACTTGGTTGTGCAGCCCATGGGCCCACGTCGCCATTGGGTGGTATTAGGATCTTTTATTCCTCATCTATACTCTGGGACTCTAATCTCTCTTCTATTCGGGTTTAACAAATTTACTAAAATCTAAATTAGGTTCTCGAAAATACTTTCTCCTGGAGAGCCCCTTCAGTCCAGATGATCCCCGGCTGCACCAGAAGATTTCGAAGATACACTTCGATATTCTCTCGAGACCTTGTGCATGTTGCTTTTGCAATTCCCTACCACCGAAATATCCCTATGGATAAATGCTTACACCTGTCGTTCTTGTTTTTATTTCCACTCGATCTTCTTATTACAAGATACCCCGAGAATACTTTGTGCCACTGCCTTGTATTTCCTTGCCGCAGAAATACCCCTACGGATAATTCCTCGCACTTATCGAGTATCTGCTCATTCCCAGTTGTTCATGTGTTTCGCAAAAGTCTTCGAAATACCATTCGGTCTTCCGAAAATCCTGAGTAGCCTATTGCTCTTGAAATTCTTGCTTGCTTGCATTATGGTTAATCCCATAAGTCTCGTAATCTTATTGGCATCCCTTGTCATTATCATTTTGATTCCATTGATTAAATATGTTGCGAATGCTCGCGATCCTCAATCAGATCCTAGAAATCATCCTTCCAGCTCAGATGTCATTTTAAACATGAGCTGGATCTCGACCAATCAAATTGCCATCAATTGTACCCCTAAGGCTATTCAACTTATCCATCCTTAATCAGAGCGTTTGCTTCTGATCCATTGATTTGGAAATCATAATTCCTTTACATTTGAGCTTTGAGTTAGTTAGTTGTTTCTATAATACGATCTCCTTGCATTCTTCCTTCCTCTAGTTGAGTACCAATGCTCACATCAGATCCCTTGTGGACCACCAGAACCTTTTTTGGATTTTACCCGACAACGTCCTTCATATTCAATCACTTCGAATGTTCTTTCCCCGATACATAATGCCATTGGTAAATCCTATTCCTTGATTTGGCCAACCATGCTCTGCTTTCGAGCTGGTGATATTTACTATTGAAGCTTGTGGTATATGTTGCCACAATGCCCCGATGGGTTGAACCTATGCCTTCCTTAATATGTGTGAACCCGAAAGTTTTCACGAGTTATACTCTTCTGGTATTTTGCTAGATAAAATTTCAACACTACAACTTCATCGAACGCGAGAAGTGAATGAAAGGTTATGCATTGGAGAAGTGGGAGTCGACCTTGAGCCTTTGCGTTCATGCCCATGGACCTGATGTGGAACTTATCATCGAAGCTTCTTGTAATAATAATAATCCCCTTGTTATAAATTCGTCTTGTATCTATGTTTAATCCTTTTCAACCGTGGTTCCGACCATGATTGTTCTTCTTTGATCCCATTTCACGGACAAGTTTAAGCACTTGTCTTCTGTAAAGCAATACCCCAGTCGAACCTCTACTAATTTGTTGTCGAGTATTACCCCATGGTATCTCGATAAAATCATAGAACCATATTACTTCTTATGAGTTCTTCTTCAAGTATTATTTCTCACTGATTCCAATTTTTCCCCGGGTTCTGAGTTGTTAGACACTCAGGGACACCGATAGTGAATTGAGTCCGTAAGCCAATTCATTAACTCTAAGTAATTTTTGTTTCTTATGAGTTTAGTAATCCTTCAAGTCATTCCTAGCCAGCTCGGTTATATCATTCTCGTGCCGATTTTAACTATACTACCTGGTCCTTAATCCCGGAGCACTACTTTCGACGATGAGCTAAGCTTACGTTGATCTTCCTCATCATATAATTTCGCCTTAAATAGCAAGCTTGATTCTGAGTTTGTGTCGTACCCTTGGTTCCAATAACCTTTTGCTTCATCATTCCTTTGACTTGATGTCATTGCTGATCGATTACATCTTCATGAAATCTCTCAACAAAGGTGTCGTGATCATCGTCAACATTCTAAGCTCTTCCAGGATATCAATGGAATTCATGATGAGAAATACCCTCCTCGCCCTTGATGATTTGTGTTATCATCGACCACTTTATTGCCTTACGTTCAACACAAACTTGTTCATGCTTGGTGTTATATCTTGAGTTCATTGCTATCCAACAATTGTTCTTCTTTACGTTGGAATATTACCATCTTTTATGTCAAGAATGTCGTGGGAATTTCACCACGTCTTGAGGATCCCTGATACGTAGTGATACTTCTCACCATCTCCATTATTCCTTGTTCTCCTTGTTGTTTCTAAATAGAATACACACAAGTGAACTCTGATGTTTGACTTTATTACTTCTGGCAACCCTATTGCTTTGAAGTGTTGATAGTTCATTCTTAGACTATTGGTTATTGAATCACCATTAACATTGATCATGCTACCTAAGCCCATATTTTGGGTACACCTTTCAACCAATGTTAATTGTGTATGTTTTCCTTGAGCATACCTCATTAAATCATTGATCTGACAAAGGTTAACTCCTTGTTCACATAATTGTGGAAATCCATCTTTTGGGAATTCTCGATGAATTGTTGTTGAGTCCATCAGCCATCTCCTCATTCTCCGAACTCATGATTCGGAACTTGCTTCCATAGTTCATTTCCCGGGAATCTTGCAACTCCGTATCGTCAAGTTATGTTGCACCCCTTCCTTCTCAGGCATCATGAGTCCGAGGTATCCTGACACCAATCAAAACTGAAACTCGGTCACATATGATGGATGGGACATTTTCCAAAAGCCGTAACATTGGACTTTGTATAGCCCATTAAGGTGATGTCATGCCTAGCACACCGGGCCAGAGGACCCATTGTTATCGTCTTCCTTTTTAGCAAGTTTAGCCATTTCTTCCATGAGGAAATTTTAAGACTTATTCTATAAGTTGTTCCTGATGGATCCTTTGTGAATCCAAAGTCTGATCTTTACTCCATGACAATGCTATCTCGAGGCATGTATGTGGTACTCCGATTTTCAATAAGAACATTTGAAGCACAATGCTAAATTTTCTTTATCATTTATCCTAACACCGTTGTATGGGTAATATCATGAGATTCCTCCCCCTTACCTAAATGGTTTTCTACTTTCTATCCTGTCATGGTGTCACACCCTAGCAAGTTCAAGCATTAGAGTGTGCATCATGTTTATTTTCCTCTTAAATTTGAAATGGGGATGACAGAACCCCCAACACCCCCCTGGAAACAACTAGGGTTTACTAAAATTATTTTCAATGAACCTGAAATGCCCTTCTAAAAAGTTCACCCTCTTTGTCTTGGGTTAGAACCTCTGGCAAAATTGGTGCACAATTTTCTAGGTCAACAAAAGGTCATTGAATTAAATCATAAGTATTTGAATTTGGGCATTTAAATGCTATAAAATAATTTAAATGCTCAAATAATTCTGGAAATAAATGTTTGCTGTTGGAAATAATCTAAACAGAGCCCACAACTATTTTCAGGATTTTTGGAAACGTTTTAGTATTTTAAATAAAGCCCAACAGTTGCAGTTAAATAAAAAAACAGAAACAAATTTTAAAAAAAGGAGAGAGGGAAGCCCACCTGGGCCTTACCTGTGCTGGCCAGCCCATTTGGCTCGGCCCAGCCGACTGGCCCTGCCAGTCGTCGTCCTCCTCCCGCTAGAAGGACGCGGAGCGCGTGGCCGGCGCCCGCGGCCACACGCCGGCCACCTCCTGCTTCCGCCGACGCCCGGGAGATGTCCAGGGATGCCACGCGACCCCCACGTCCCCCTCTCATCCTCTCGCACTCTCCCCCTCGTCTCTTGCACTCTCCCCCGCGATGGCCGAGCGCGTCCCTCGCCGCTGATCGCCATAGTTGCCACCAGAACCACTCCCTCGCCCCTCCGACGAGCCCAATCGCTCCGCCTCGTCATCCTGGACCTCTCCGTCGACCAACGCAAGCTTGGACGACCCCAAGACGACGTGGTTCCCTTCTTCCCCGTCCATGGCCGCCGGACGCTGTCGTTCGATTCGCCGGCCTCAAGTCCTCCCCGAGCTCGCTGACCCCCTCTCCGACCCCGCTGTGAGCTCCTCTTCCTTTTTCCCTAGCTTCCGTGCTCGTTTGGCCTCTGTAGCCGCCATTCCCACCGCACCCGAGAGCTCCCCGCCGCCGACCATGGCGCCGTCGTGGCTAGAGCCACAGTGGCAAGAGGCCAAGCTCGCCATTGTGCTCAGTGCAACACCAGGAACCCGTAGCCACCACCAGCTCCTTCTTCCGTGCACCGTAGCCTCGAAACCAATCCCGCCCGAACTCTGGCCGCCGCCGCGAGCTTGATTCCGGCGAGCTCGCTCCACCCCAGCTCCTCCCACTTGCCCCACTAGATGCGCGCGAGCCCCAGCTACGCGTAGCACGTCTCCGCCGTCGATTTGGTCACAAGGGGACCAAATCCGAAGCCCTCCGCCATCTCGGCCTCGCCGGCGGCTCAACGCCGGCGGGATTAGCCCCGCCGACCAGGGGTTTGACCCCAGTTTGACTCCCCTGAGTCAATGACAAGTGGACCCCCTCTGTTAACAAAATCAGATTAGTTTTAATTAAAAATAATTAGCTTAATTAACTACTGACATGCGGGACCCACCAGTCAGGTTTGACCTGGACGTCCCCATTAACCACTGACGTCACCCTGACGTAATGCTGACGCAGTAATTCAATTACTGGAATTATTCTTATACAGGAAATTCCAGAAAATAGTCAAAACTTCTAAAAATCATAGAAAATCAACCATAGCTCCAAATGCAAAGATTTATATATGAAAAATGATCAGAAAAATTCAATCTATCCATATGTAATGGTTTCATGCATGAAAAAACAAGTTTACCTTGCTGTTTAAGCAGAATAAGGAAATGCACTATTAAGGCCATGTTTAATGAGCTAATATTTGAATCTTTGATTCAAATGAGTTCATTCCTTTCTATTATAACTTGCATTAGGCCAAGACACATTCATATTGCCATGTCATAGCATGCATCATATTGTTGCATATCGTCATGTGTTGATTATGTTCTGATGTGTTCTTCGTGGTAGGTTCTGCCTCCGAGGATATTCACGAGTATCCAACTGAAGGGCAGTATCCCACTACCACTCCATCAGGCAAGCAACCATTGATCATTCCAATACAAACCCATGTTCTTGCTTCTGCTCTTGTTTACTGCATTAAGACAACGCGATTCAAACTGCTGTGTGCTACGGTAGTTGAACCCTTATCCTCTGCATGACCTGTCATTGCCACAGTAACTAGATGAAACCCACTAGCATGTGTAGGAGTTGATTGAGCCATGTATGTGATTCCTACCTTGTTGTGCCTGCTATGCTTAGAGTTGTGTCAGGTCTGGTTCATCTGGGTGATGGGCCAGAGTGAAATGCTTATGCCGGTAATGTGAGGGATGTGTTGAACATGTTTTGGTAAAGGTATCGATGAGAGGCCATGTAGGAGTACATGGTGGGTTGTTTCATTGAGGCCGTCCCTAGGAACTGAGATCTGTATGTGTGATTTAAGATTCAGCTACTACCATGCATTGGGATCCTTAGTTGACCCTCTCGGCTTCTTAACCACCCTAGTACTCTGTCCAGGAGTTGCAACTAGTTTCTGGTGTTTGTAGGTTATGTGTTGGCGGCCGTGCGTAGCACTGACCCTAGGGGTGGGCTATGTTGCGGTAGATACACCGTGGCCGGGTATGCCGGGCGCCCGTTAGGCGTCTTGGGACCCTGTTCACATCGTTCAGGGCCGTATGTGGAAACCTCGGCCGGACTCCCTGCGGATGGAACCTGGATAGGCGATAAACCTGGACTAGAGACTTAAGTGTTTAGGTAGGCCGTGGCCGACACCCTCGCTGGGCTTCCGCTTGAAGGTTGCCGAGTACATGTCGTGTAAGCGGCGGTAAGTGGTGAAAGCGTGTATGAAGAAGTACACCCCTGCAGGGTATAAAACTATTCGAATAGCCGCGTCCGCGGTAAAGGACTACTTGGTTGCCTATACAGTTCATAGACAAGTTAATGGGTACTAATAAAAGACTCAAGATAAGTGTGAGTACCGAGGATGGCCCTCTCGTAGGATGACGAGGGAGGATCCCCGGTGGAGTATTGTGTTGGTGAGTAGTGGACTCATGTGCGAAAACTATTTTACTGGTGGAGTTCCATAGGATAGCCTAGCCAAGAGTCAAAGCTGGCTTGCTGCATTAACCCCACCACCTACTTGAGAATAAGCATGTATAGTAGGTTCTGATGTAAGACTTGCTGAGTACCTTTGTACTCATGTTTGCTTAATTACTGTTTTCAGATGACAACACCGCCCCCTCCGATGGGTTCTACGTAGACCTTGATGTCGACGAGTGACTAGCCACCCAGGTGGTGATCCTGGCCATGGAGGGCCCTATGTAGATAGACAGGCTTCGAGAAGCCTTCTATCTTTCTAGAGTCTGTACTCAGACTAGTTGCTTCCGCATGTTCTTGTATGATTGTATGACTTGAGTGTCGGGTCATGTGACCCCTATCTGTATGAACATGTTATGTATGGCTCTCTGGAGCCTTTAAATAAAGTACTTGAGTTGTAGAGTTTTGTTGTGATGCCATGTTGTATGTACTCATATCGGGCATATTGTGTGTATGATTGAAATGCTTGGTATGAGTGGGATCCGACAATCTAGTTGTTTATCCTTGGCAGCCCTTCTTATGGGGAAATGTAGTCTAGTGTTCCTCGAGCCATAGTAGTCCGCTACAGCCTGGTTCACCGGAGTCCTGCTAGCCCAGCACTACTGCTCAGGACACTTGACTGCCCGGCATGTGTTTCACTTCGTTCCTATGTCTGTCCCTTCAGGGAAATGTCACGCGGTGATATCCGGAGTCCTGCCTAGCCTGCTACAGCCCGGGTTCCCCGGAGTCCTGTTAGCCCAGTGCTACAGCCCGGAATCACTCGCTGATGACCAACATGTTCGATGTGTTTCATGTATGCCTGTCTCCATAGGTCTGTGCCGCTTTGGGTTCATGACTAGCCATGTCGGCCCGGGTTCTCTGTCATATGGATGCTAGCAACACTATCATATACGTGAGCCAAAAGGCGCAAACGGTCCCGGGCCATGGTAAGGCGACACCCATGGGATACCGTGCGTGAGGCCGCAAAGTGATATGAGGTGTTACCGGCTAGATCGATGTGACTTGGAATCGGGGTCCTGACAGCGTTGGCATCAGAGCCGGACTGCCTGTAGGTTCGTTGAGCCAAACTGGTCGATGTCGAGTCTAGAAATGCTTTCGTTATATGTAGGGGAATTGATTGTGGGAGGGAACGTAAGGATCTTTTACTCCTTTACCCTATGCCTCTGATCTGAGTCATTCTCTTCTCATTCAACGTGGGTTAAGGACTAGGCTCTCTTCTTCTATCAGGTTCACGTGTTACTAATCCGTAGCAGCTTATAGGAATGTTGTTACAAGTCCTAGTTCAGTTTCTATTATTATTAGTATGTTGCTAATTGGATAAGAACCTTGATATGATGTTGTTGTGTGGTATTGCAAACTGTTATGGATGTCTCAAATCTTTTTCTGAGCATTTACAGCTGTTATGTTGTCCAATTTTCCCTAGAAATTCTGATGTCTTTGCATTGTGGTTGTGCTTTCAGATGGCCAACCGTGTTCAAAACCAAGTGGTTCGCCTGACCCGGTGCCTCGACGTGCCCGGTCATACTGCTATGTTAGTCCGGGTAATGATCGAGACAGGTTACCATTGGTATCCCGAATACACCATCGAAGAGCAATTCCGAGACTTTAATCAAAGCCAATATTTCTGCACCGTCAGGATATTTCCTTCTTATCCTGGATCTACCGAGCCCCTTCACTGTTCCTATGGACTGGGGGTTACTGTTGAGATGGCTGTGCAGGATGCTGCCTATTCCATGATGACCATTATGCGAGTCTGGACTGGCCTGCTTCGGAACACCGACTTCCGTTACATGCCAGCTTCACTTCCGAGAGCGCAAGGGTATCTTCAGGCTATCTATGCTGACTCCACTCAGGAGGACTCATTAACTCATACCACTGCTGAGATGCTCGAAGATAAGGACCGAGAGAATCGGGCCTTGAGGCTGGAGCTTTTCAATACCCGTGCTGATCATTGGGCCACATTGACTCGGTTTGCACCTGCGGTGCAAGCTGGATGTATGGATACAAGGGATCTGTATCCTGTGAGATCTGCTCTGCCAGACATGGTGGATTGGCGTGATGTGGGAGGCATCACCCCACCCCGTGGTCCCCGCAGGCCACCGTTTGTTGGTCCAAGACCTCATCCTAGCCCCTATGGTCCATAGGCTCCTCAGGACCGTCTGTTCCCGGATGGTCACGTTGAACTTCCAGGCTACGGAGGTGACTTCTATGAGGACTACTACGGAGCTGTCTGAGTTAGTAGTAGTACCACTAGTATTGTAGTAGTTGTATCTCCACTGTCCTGCGTGACTTGTGGAATACGACTTAGTGTGTAGTCAATTTCAGAGGTGTAGAAAAATAATGTATAGGAGCTTGGAATGCCTCCGATGAGATGTAACGTCTTTCATCATAGTTGTACTGTAGCCTGGGCTTGTACTAAACTATGTATGATGTGTATGACCGTTGGTATATATATGGCAGTTTTATATTACCATGACATACGGATGAACATCTCTGCATTCCATGTTATCCATTACATACTGCACTTCCTTGCTAAGTTTGAGCCATCCTTATCTAAACCATTGTCTTGTTTTCTCCTAGGATGGTCAACACCCGCAGCAACCCTGCTGCCTCAGAGCAGGGGGAAGCCAGTGCAGCTAGGGGTGAAAATCTGCCTCACCCGCCTTCTCTGGCCGAAGTAATGCTGGAGGCGGAAAGAAACAAGCGTGAGACTAACCGCCTGCTAGAGCGGATTGAGCAGAACACTGCACGCCACCCGCCAAATGACTTGGTGTCGATCAATGACTTTATCAAGCTGTACCCACCAAAGTTTAACCATTCCGTCGAACCCCTCGACGCGGATGACTGGCTTCGCAGCATTACCCACAAGCTACGTTCTGCCAACGTAGCCGAAGCCGACAAGGCTACCTATGCTGCCTATCACCTCGAAGGCCCTGCTAGCCTTTGGTGGGAAAACTTTGAAGCTATGCGCCCGGTCAGCCAAATCACTACTTGGGCTGAATTCAGTGAGGCTTTCCGTGAGCATCACATTCCGGAAGGTCTCATGGATCGCAAGAGGGAGGAGTTCTGCAATTTCACCCAGGGAAGACTGACTGTGGATGCTTATAGTCGTGAATTTGGAAATCTGGCATGCTATGCTCCCAAAAAGGTATCTACTGACGCTAAGAAGCAAGCAAGGTTCCGCAAGGGACTTAGCCCTGAGCTTCGCCGCGATCTTCGTCTGCACGAGTGCACCTCCTTTCAGAAGTTGGTCAATAAAGCCATCAGTGTTGAGACAGGCCAGACTGATTATGACGCTTCACGCAAGCACTCCCGTGACTTTGGCTCTTCATCCAGCTCTGGAGCTCAGAAGCGCCGGGTGTGGATCCCAAGCACGGCACTGCCACCCAGGTTCATCCCGAGGCCATCCTTTGAGGTGCCTCGTCCCAACCAGCAATTTGCACCGCCCAAGCCCTATGGTGGCCCCACTTCTAATGCTGCTCCACGCCCCAATGTGGTGACATGCTTTAAGTGTAGAGAGCCGGGTCACTATAGCCGAGAGTGTCCCCAGAACAACAACCCCAATCAAACTGGAAAGTCCGTTGGCCGTGGTAAGCCCGCGGGAAAAACATTCTACGCCAAGCCGGACACCACTGCACGTGGCCATGTCAACTATGTTTCAGCCGAGGAGGCTCATGAGGATCCCAACGTCGTCCTTGGTACGCTCCTTGTTAACTGCCATCCGGCATCTGTTCTTTTTGATACTGGAGCATCTCATTCATTCATATCTGAGAACTATGCTCGATTGCACAACATGACATTCTGTGACATGCCCTCTACCATGGAAATTCAAACTCCTGGCTCTAGATGGCAAACTTCTAGAGTAAGTCATGGGAACGAAATCCTTGTCGATAGACTTGTCTTCCTTGCATCCTTAATAGCTCTCAAGTCCTCGGACATAAACATCATCTTGGGTATGGACTGGATGTCAGCTCATTATGCTAAGATTGATTGTGCCACTAGAACCGTTCAACTTACTCACCCATCGGGCAAGACAGTCAATGTCTTAACTAGAGTGGCCAAGCGCCAGCTTTACTCTTTAAATGCCAACCCCCTTCCAGACCTTGAGGATGTTCCGGTAGTCCGAGACTTTTCGGATGTCTTTCCAGAAGAACTGCCAGGTGTTCCACCTGACAGGGATGTCGAGTTTGTGATAGACCTTGTTCCAGGAACAGTTCCAATTTCTAGAAGACCCTACAGGATGGCACCCTTAGAACTAGCCAAGCTTAAGAACCAACTCGATGAGTCCTTGAAAAAGGGTTTCATCCATCCTAGTTCCTCTCCTTGGGCTTGCCCCGTCCTCTTCGTTAAGAAGAAGGATGGAACCGATCGAATGGTTGTGGATTACCGACCTGTCAACTTGGTCACCATCAAGAACAAATATCCGCTTCCCAGGATCAACGATCTGTATGATCAGCTCGCTGGATCCTTAGTCTTTTCCAAGATGGATTTGAGGTTGGGCTACCATCAAATCAAAATCAGAAACGGGGACATTCCCAAAACGGCCTTTGTTACTCATTATGGCCAATACGAGTACACCGTCATGTCCTTCGGTTTAACCAATGCCCCAGCCACCTTCTCGCGGTTAATGAACTCAGTTTTCATGGAGTACTTGGATAAATTTGTCATAGTATACCTCTATGACATACTCATCTACTCCAAGAATGAAGAGGAACATGCCGAACATCTAAGGCTGGTATTGATGAAACTTCGAGAGCATCGCCTTTATGCCAAATTCTCCAAGTGTGAATTTTGGTTGCCAGAGGTGACCTATCTAGGCCATGTAATCTCTGGCAAGGGTATTGCTGTCAATCCTGAGCGAGTTCAAGCCGTCCTTGATTGGACTCCACCTGAGACGGTCAAGCAAGTTCGGAGTTTCCTTGGCTTAGCGAGCTACTGCCGCCGCTTCGTCGAGAATTTCTCCAAGGTTGCTAAACCTCTAACTGAACTCCTCAAGAAAGATAAAAAGTTCGAGTGGACTCCACAGTGCGAGTTCAGCTTTCAGGAACTGAAAAAACGCCTGACATCTGCTCCCGTACTGGTAGCACCAGATTTCTCCAAGGACTTTATTATCTACTGTGACGCCTCGCGACAAGGACTAGGTTGCATACTCATGCAGGATCGTCAGGTAATTGCCTATGCTTCACGGCAATTACACCCACATGAGGAAAATTATCCCACACATGATCTAGAGCTTGCAGCTGTAGTCCATGCACTTAAAACTTGGCGACATTACCTTCTCGGTAATCGTTGCGAGATCTTCACCGATCACCAAAGTTTGAAATATATCTTCACCCAACCAGATTTGAATCTCAGGAAAAGACGTTGGGTTGAGTTGATCTCGGATTACGACCTAGGAATAACTTACACCCTGGGCAAAGCCAATGTCATGGATGATGCACTAAGCCGTAAATCCTATTGTAACAACCTGATGTTACAACAGAGTCAACCATTTATCCATGAGGAATTTCGTAAGCTCAATCTTCACATTGTTCCTCGAGGATTCCTATCCACCCTGGTGGCGAAACCTACCCTTATGGATCAAATCATAACCGCCCAGCGGTATGATAAGGGCATATCCCGGATTAAGGAAAACATCGCTAGCGGAGTTGCTAAGTGTTTCTCCATGGATGAGCGAGGTGTTGTCTTCTTCGAGAACCGTTTGGTGGTTCCCAAGAAACAACATCTGCGCCAGTTGATCCTTAAGGAAGCTCATGAATCCCCTCTCACCATTCATCCCGGTAGTACTAAGATGTATCAAGACCTACGCCAGAGGTTTTGGTGGACTAGGATGAAGAGAGAAATCGCTCAATACATTGCTAATTGCGACGTTTGTCGTCGTGTTAAAGCAGAGCATCAATGGCCTGCTGGCACCCTTCAACCTTTGGCTATTCCCGAATGGAAATGGGATAAAATCAGTATGGATTTCATCACTGGGTTTCCCAGGACCAAGAGAGGGAATAATGCCATCTTCGTCGTGATCGACCGTCTTTCCAAAGTAGCCCACTTTCTACCTGTTCGTGAGAGTATCACCGCTAGCCAGCTAGCCGATTTATACATCTCCCGAATAGTGTCTCTTCATGGTGTTCCATTGGAAATTAACTCAGACCGTGGGAGTCTCTTCACCTCTCGATTTTGGGAAAGTTTCCAAAATGCTATGGGAACTCGTCTCTCCTTTAGCACCGCCTTCCATCCTTAATCAAGTGGTCAAGTAGAACGAGTCAATCAAATTCTGGAAGATATGCTCCGAGCTTCTGTCATCTCGTTCGGAATGAGTTGGGAGAAATGCCTTCCATTTGCGGAGTTTGCTTATAACAATAGTTATCAAGCCAGCTTAGGCAAGGCTCCTTTCGAAGTTCTCTATGGACGAAAATGTCGAACGCCTCTTAACTGGTCAGAAACCGGGGAAAGACAACTCTTTGGCCCGGATATGATTCAGGAAGCAGAAGAGCAGGTTCGCGTTATTCGTGAGAAATTGAAAACAGCCCAATCTCGTCAAAAGAGTCAATATGATCGTAAACATAAGCCTATGACTTATGAAGTCGACGAGAAGGCTTACCTTTGGGTTACTCCATTAAAGGGAACCCATCGTTTCGGTATCAAAGGCAAATTGGCTCCTCGTTACATTGGACCCTTTCGCATCTTGCCAAACAAGAAGAAGTTGCCTACCAATTGGAACTACCTCCACATCTTTCCAGAGTTCATGACGTCTTCCACGTTTCTCAACTCAGGCGTTGCTTCGCGGATCCCATCCGTGGAGTGGACCACGAAACGCTTGATCCACAAGATAACCTCTCCTATCGAGAATATCTCGTTCGTATTCTTGATCAAGCCGAGCGTACCACTCGACGTCATAATATCAAGTTTCTCAAGGTTCAATGGTCACACCATTCCGAGAAAGAAGCCACTTGGGAAAGGGAGGATCGTCTTCGACTCGAGTACCCCACCTTCTTTCCGGAGAATCCTAAATCTCGGGACGAGATTCTTTTGAGTGGGGGTGAGTTGTCACACCCTAGCTAGTTCAAGCATTAGAGTGTGCATCATGTTTATTTTCCTCTTAAATTTGAAATGGGGATGACAGAACCCCCAACACCCCCTAGAAACAACTAGGGTTTACTAAAATTATTTTCTATGAACCTGAAATGCCCTTCTAGAAAGTTCACCCTCTTTGTCTTGGGTTAGAACCTCTGGCAAAATTGGTGCACAATTTTCTAGGTCAACAAAAGGTCATTGAATTAAATCATAAGTATTTGAATTTGGGCATTTAAATGCTATAAAATAATTTAAATGCTCAAATAATTCTGGAAATAAATGTTTGCTATTGGAAATAATCTAAACAGAGCCCACAACTATTTTCAGGATTTTTGGAAACGTTTTAGTATTTTAAATAAAGCCCAGCAGTTGAAGTTAAATAAAAAAACAGAAACAACTTTAAAAAAAGGAGAGAGGGAAGCCCACCTAGGCCTTACCTGTGCTGGCCAGCCCACCTGGCTCGGCCCAGCCGACTGGCCCTGCCAGTCATCGTCCTCCTCCCGCCAGAAGGACGCGGAGCGCGTGGCCGGCGCCCGCGGCCACACGCCGGCCACCTCCTGCTTCCGCCGACGCCCGGGAGACGTCCAGGGATGCCACGCGACCCCCACGTCCCCCTCTCATCCTCTCGCACTCTCCCCCTCGTCTCTCTCACTCTCCCCCGCGATGGCCGAGCGCGTCCCTCGCCGCCGATCGCCGTAGTTGCCACCAGAGCCACTCCCTCACCCCTCTGACGAGCCCAATCGCTCCGCCTCGTCACCCTGGACCTCTCCGTCGACCCACGCAAGCTCGGACGACCCCAAGACGACGTGGTGCCCTTCTTCCCCGTCCACGGCCGCTGGACGCCGTCGTTCGATTCGCCGGCCTCAAGTCCTCCCCGAGCTCGCTGACCCCCTCTCCGACCCCGCTGTGAGCTCCTCTTCCTTTTTCCCTAGCTTCCGTGCTCGTTTGGCCTCTATAGCCGCCATTCCCACCGCACCCGAGAGCTCCCCACCGCCGACCATGGTGCCGTCGTGGCTAGAGCCACAGTGGCTCGAGGCCAAGCTCGCCGTTGTGCTCAGCGCAGCACCAGGAACCCGTAGCCACCACCAGCTCCTTCTCCCGTGCACCGTAGCCTCGAAACCAACCCCGCCCAAACTCCGACCGCCGCCACGAGCTCGATTCCGGCGAGCTCGCTCCACCCCAGCTCCTCCCACTTGCCCCACTAGATGCGCGCGAGCCCCAGCTACGCGTAGCACGTCTCCGCCGTCGATTTGGTCACCAGGGGACCAAATCCGAAGCCCTCCGCCGTCTCGGCCTCGCCGGCAGCTCAACGCCGGCGGGATTAGCCCCGCCGACCAGGGGTTTGACCCCAGTTTGACTCCCCTGAGTCAATGACAAGTGGGCCCCTCTGTTAACTAAATCAAATTAGTTTTAATTAAAAATAATTAGCTTAATTAACTACTGACATGCGGGACCCACCAGTCAGGTTTAACCTGGATGTCCCCGTTGACCACTGACGTCACCCTGACGTAATGCTGACGCAGTAATTCAATTACTGGAATTATTCTTATACAGGAAATTCCAGAAAATAGTCAAAACTTCTAAAAATCATAGAAAATCAACCATAGCTCCAAATGCAAAGATTTATATATGAAAAATGATCAGAAAAATTCAATCTATCCATATGTAATTGTTTCATGCATGACAAAACAAGTTTACCTTGCTGTTTAAGCAGAATAAGGAAATGCACTATTAAGGCCATGTTTAATGAGCTAATATTTGAATCTTTGATTCAAATGAGTTCATTCCTTTCTATTATAACTTGCATTAGGCCAAGACACATTCATATTGACATGTCATAGCATGCATCATATTGTTGCATATCGTCATGTGTTGATTATGTTCCGATGTGTTCTTCGTGGTAGGTTCTGCCTCCGAGGATATTCACGAGTATCCAACTGAAGGGCAGTATCCCACTACCACTCCATCAGGCAAGCAACCATTGATCATTCCGATATAAACCCATGTTCTCGCTTCTGCTCTTGTTTACTGCATTAAGACAACGCGATTCAAACTGCTGTGTGCTATGGTAGTTGAACCCTTATCCTCTGCATGACCTATCATTGCCACAGTAACTAGATAAAACCCACTAGCATGTGTAGGAGTTGATTGAGCCATGTATGTGATTCCTACCTTGCTGTGCCTGCTATGCTTAGAGTTGTGTCAGGTCTGGTTCATCTGGGTGATGGGCCAGAGTGAAATGCTTATGCCGGTAATGTGAGGGATGTGTTGAACATGTTTTGGTAAAGGTATCGATGAGAGGCCATGTAGGAGTACATGGTGGGTTGCTTCATTGAGGCCGTCCCTAAGAACTGAGATCTGTATGTGTGATTTAAGATTCAGCTACTACCATGCATTGGGATCCTTAATTGACCCTCTCGGCTTCTTAACCACCCTAGTACTCTGTCCAGGAGTTGCAACTAGTTTTTGGTGTTTGTAGGTTATGTGTTGGCGGCCGTGCGTAGCGCTGACCCTAGGGGTGGGCTATGTTGCGGTAGATACATCGTGGCCGGGTATGCCGGGCGCCCGTTAGGCGTCTCGGGACCCTGTTCACATCATTCGGGGCCGTATGTGGAAACCTCGGCCGGACTCCCTACGGATGGAACCTGGATAGGCGATAAACCTGGACTAGAGACTTAAGTGTTTAGGTAGGCCGTGGCCGACACCCTCGCTGGGCTTCCGCTTGAAGGTTGCCGAGTACATGTCGTGTAAGCGGCGGTAAGTGGTGAAAGCGTGTATGAAGAAGTACACCCCTGCAGGGTATAAAACTATTCGAATAGCCGCGTCCGCGGTAAAGGACTACTTGGTTGCCTATACAGTTCATAGACAAGTTAATGGGTACTAATAAAAGACTCAAGATAAGTGTGAGTACCGAGGATGGCCCTCTCGTAGGATGACGAGGGAGGATCCCCGATGGAGTATTGTGTTGGTGAGTAGTGGACTCGTGTGCGAAAACTATTTTACTGGTGGAGTTCCATAGGATAGCCTAGCCAAGAGTCAAAGCTGGCTTGCTGCATTAACCCCACCACCTACTTGAGAATAAGCATGTATAGTAGGTTCTGATGTAAGACTTGCTGAGTACCTTTGTACTCATGTTTGCTTAATTACTGTTTTCAGACGACAACACCGCCCCCTCCGATGGGTTCTACGTAGACCTTGATGTCGATGAGTGACTAGCCACCCAGGTGGTGATCCTGGCCATGGAGGGCCCTATGTAGATAGACAGGCTTCGAGAAGCCTTCTTTCTTTCTAGAGTCTGTACTCGGACTAGTTGCTTCCGCATGTGCTTGTATGATTGTATGACTTGAGTGTCGGGTCATGTGACCCCTATCTGTATGAACATGTTATGTATGGCTCTCTGGAGCCTTTAAATAAAGTACTTGAGTTGTAGAGTTTTGTTGTGATCCATGTTGTATGTACTCATATCGGGCATATTGTGTGTATGATTGAAATGCTTGGTATGAGTGGGATCCGACAATCTAGTTGTTTATCCTTGGCAGCCCTTCTTATGGGGAAATGTAGTCTAGTGTTCCTCGAGCCATAGTAGTCCGCTACAGCCCGGTTCACCGGAGTCCTTCTAGCCCAGCACTACTGCTCAGGACACTTGACTGGCCGGCATGTGTTTCACTTCGTTCCTATGTCTGTCCCTTCGGGGAAATGTCACGCGGTGATATCCGGAGTCCTTCCTAGCCTGCTACAGCCCGGGTTCCCCGAAGTCCTGTTAGCCCAGTGCTACAGCCCAGAATCACTCGCTGATGACCGACATGTTCGATGTGTTTCATGTATGCCTGTCTCCATAGGTCTGTGCTGTTGGGGAACGTTGCAGAAAACAAAAATTTTCCTACTCGTTTCACCAAGATCATCTAGGAGTTCATCTAGCAACGAGTGATTAGATGCATCTACATACCTTTGTAGATTGCGAGCGGAAGCGTTCAAAAGAACGGTGATGATGTAGTCGTACTCGACGTGATCCAAATCACCGATGACCAGCGCCGAACGGACGGCACCTCCGCGTTCAACACACGTACGGGACGGGAGACGTCTCCTCCTTCTTGATCCAGCAAGGGGGGAGGAGAGGTTTATGAAGATCCAGCAGCACGACGGCGTGGTGGTGGATGCAGGGCGTCACAGCAGCAGGGCTTCGCCGAGACTACGAGGGAGAGACGTAACGGGGGGAGGTGGAGGCGCCAGGGGCTGGTGTAAAATCCCTCCTCTCCCCCCCAATATATATAGGGGTGCCAAGGGGGGGGGCGCCGGCCCTAGTAGATGGCATCTACTAGGGGGGCGGCGGCCAAGGGGAGGTTTCCCTCCCCCCCAAGGCACCTAGGGGTGCCTTCCACCACTAGGACTCCTCCTAGGGGAAAACCCTAGGCGCATGGGCCTATAGGGGCTGGTGCCCTTGGCCCATCTAGGCCAAGGCGCACCCCCTACAGCCCATGTGGCCCCCCGGGACAGGTGACCCCACCCGGTGGACCCCCGGGACCCTTCCGGTGGTCCCGGTACAATACCGATAACCCCGAAACTTGTCCCGATGCCCGAAATAGCACTTCCTATATATAATTCTTTGCCTCCGGACCATTCCGGAACTCCTCGTGACGTCCGGGATCTCATCCGGGACTCCGAACAACATTCGGGTTTCTGCATATACGTATCTTCATAACCCTAGCGTCACCGAACCTTAAGTGTGTAGACCCTACGGGTTCGGGAGACAAGCAGACATGACCGAGACGACTCTCCGGTCAATAACCAACAGCGGGATCTGGATACCCATGTTGGCTCCCACATGCTCCACGATGATCTCATCGGATGAACCACGATGTCGAGGATTTAATCAATCCCGTACGCTATTCCCTTTGTCTATCGATATGTTACTTGCCCGAGATTCGATCGTCGGTATCCCAATACCTCGTTCAATCTCGTTACCGGCAAGTCACTTTACTCGTACCGTAATGCATGATCCGGTGACCAGACACTTGGTCACTTTGAGCTCATTATGATGATGCATTACCGAGTGGGCCCAGTGATACCTCTCCGTCATACGGAGTGACAAATCCCAGTCTTGATCCATGTCACCCAACAGACACTTTCGGAGATACCCGTAGTCTACCTTTATAGTCACCCAGTTACGTTGTGACGTTTGGCATACCCAAAGCACTCCTACGGTATCCGGGAGTTACACGATCTCATGGTCTAAGGAAAAGATACTTTGACATTGGAAAACTCTAGCAAACGAACTATACGATCTTGTGCTATGTTTAGGATTGGGTCTTGTCCATCACATCATTCTCCCAATGATGTGATCTCGTTATCAATGACATCCAGTGTCCATAGTCAGGAAACCATGACTATCTGTTGATCAACGAGCTAGTCAACTAGAGGCTCACTAGGGACATGTCGGTGTCTGTTATTCACACATGTATTACGATTTCCGGATAACACAATTATAGCATGAATAAAGACAATTATCATGAACAAGGAAATATAATAATAAAGCTTTTATTATTGCCTCTAGG
Source organism: Triticum dicoccoides (assembly GCF_002162155.2). Classification (NCBI taxonomy): domain Eukaryota; kingdom Viridiplantae; phylum Streptophyta; class Magnoliopsida; order Poales; family Poaceae; genus Triticum; species Triticum dicoccoides. The sequence continues at coordinate 274,174,547 of NC_041388.1, forward strand.
GCATATTTCCAACAGTCTCCCACTTGCACTAGAGTCAATAATCCAGTTACATTGTGATGAATCGAACACCCATAGAATTCTGGTGTTGATCATGTTTTGCTCTAGGGAGAGGTTTAGTCAACGGATCTGCTATATTCAGGTTCGTATGTACTTTACAAATCTCTATGTCTCCATCTTGAACATTTTCACGAATGGAGTTGAAGCGACGCTTGATGTGCCTTGTCTTCTTGTGAAACCTGGGCTCCTTGGCAAGTGCAATAGCTCCAGTGTTGTCACAGAAGAGCTTGATCGGCCCCGACGCATTGGGTATGACTCCTAGGTCGGTGATGAACTCCTTCACCCATATTGCTTCATGTGCTGCCTCCGAGGCTGCCATGTACTCCGCTTCACATGTAGATCCCGCCACGACGCTTTGCTTGCAACTGCACCAGCTTACTGCCCCACCATTCAAAATATACACGTATCCGGTTTGTGACTTAGAGTCATCCAGATCTGTGTCGAAGCTAGCGTCGACGTAACCCTTTACGACGAGCTCTTCGTCACCTCCATAAACGAGAAACATTTCCTTAGTCCTTTTCAGGTACTTCAGGATATTCTTGACCGCTGTCCAGTGTTCCTTGCCGGGATTACTTTGGTACCTTCCTACCAAACTGACGGCAAGGTTAACATCAAGTCTGGTACACAGCATGGCATACATAATAGAACCTATGGCTGAGGCATAGGGGATGACGCTCATCTCTTCTATATCTTCTGCCGTGGTCGGACATTGAGCTGAGCTCAATTTCATACCTTGTAACACAGGCAAGAACCCTTTCTTGGATTGATCCATATTGAACTTCTTCAATATCTTATCAAGGTATGTGCTTTGTGAAAGACCTATGAGGCGTCTTGATCTATCTCTATAGATTTTGATGCCTAATATATAAGCAGCTTCTCCAAGGTCCTTCATTGAAAAACTTTTATTCAAGTAGGCCTTGATGCTGTCCAAGAGTTCTATATCATTTCCCATCAAAAGTATGTCATCTACATATAATATGAGAAATGCTACAGAGCTCCCACTCACTTTCTTGTAAACACAGGCTTCTCCATAAGTCTGTGTAAACCCAAATGCTTTGATCATCTCATCAAAGCGAATGTTCCAACTCCGACATGCTTGCACCAGCCCATAAATCGAGCGTTGGAGCTTGCACACTTTGTCAGCATTCTTAGGATCGACAAAACCTTCCGGCTGCATCATATACAATTCTTCCTTAAGGAAACCATTAAGGAATGCCGTTTTGACGTCCATTTGCCATATTTCGTAATCATAGAATGCGGCAATTGCTAACATGATTCGGACGGACTTCAGCTTCGCTACCGGTGAGAAAGTCTCATCGTAGTCAACCCCTTGAACTTGTCGATAACCCTTAGCGACAAGCCGAGCTTTATAGATGGTCACATTACCATCCGCGTCTGTCTTCTTCTTAAAGATCCATTTATTTTCTATGGCTCGCCGTTCAACAGGCAAGTCAGTCAAAGTCCATACTTCGTTTTCATACATGGATCCTATCTCGGATTTCATGGCTTCTAGCCATTTGTCGGAATCCGGGCCCGCCATCGCTTCTTCATAGTTCGAAGGTTCACCGTTGTCTAACAGCATGATTTCCAAGACAGGGTTGCCGTACCACTCTGGTGCGGAACGTGTCCTTGTGGACCTTCGAATTTCAGTAGGGGCTTGATCAGAAGTATCTTGATCATTGTTATTAACTTCCTCTCTAGTCGGTGCAGGCACCTCAGGAACATTTTCTTGAGTTGCGCCATTTTCCGGCTCAAGAGGTAATACTTCATCAAGCTCTACTTTCCTCCCACTTACTTCTTTCGAGAGAAACTCTTTCTCCAGAAAGGACCCATTCTTGGCAACAAAGATCTTGCCTTCGGATCTGAGGTAGAAGGTGTACCCAATAGTTTCTTTTGGGTATCCTATGAAGACGCATTTTTCCGACTTGGGTTCGAGCTTTTCAGGTTGAAGTTTCTTGACATAAGCATCGCATCCCCAAATTTTTAGAAACGACAGCTTAGGTTTCTTCCCAAACCATAATTCATACGGTGTCGTCTCAACGGATTTCAACGGAGCCCTATTTAAAGTGAATGCGGCAGTCTCTAATAGCCCCAAAAAGAAAGCGGTAAATCGGTAAGAGACATCATAGATCGCACCATATCTAACAGAGTGCGATTACGACGTTCGGACACACCATTACGCTGAGGTGTTCCAGGCGGCGTGAGTTGTGAAACTATTCCACATTTCCTTAAGTGTGCCCCAAACTCGTGACTCAAGTATTCTCCTCCACGATCTGATCGTAGAAACTTGATTTTCCTGTCACGTTGATTTTCAACCTCACTCTAAAATTCCTTGAACTTTTCAAAGGTTTCAGACTTGTGTTTCATTAAGTAGATATACCCATACCTACTTAAATCATCAGTGAGGGTGAGAACATAACGATAGCCACCGCGAGCCTCAACACTCATCGGACCGCACACATCAGTATGTATGATTTCCAATAAGTCGGTTGCTCGCTCCATTGTTCCTGAGAACGGAGTCTTGGTCATTTTACCCATAAGGCATGGTTCGCACGTGTCAAATGATTCATAATCAAGAGACTCTAAAAGTCCATCAGCATGGAGCTTCTTCATGCGTTTGACACCTATGTGACCAAGGCGGCAGTGCCACAAGTATGTGGGACTATCATTATCAACCTTACTTCTTTTGGTACTCACATTATGAACATGTGTAGCATCACATTCGAGATTCATAAAGAATAAACCATTCACCATAGGAGCATGACCATAAAACATATCTCTCATAAAAAATGGAACAACCATTATTCTCAGATTTAAAAGAGTAGCCATCTCGAATTAAATGAGATCCCGATACAATGTTCATGCTCAAAGCTGGCACTAAATAACAATTATTAAGGTTTAAAACTAATCCCGAAGGGAGATGCAGAGGTAGCGTGCCGACGGCGATCACATTGACCTTGGAACCATTCCCGACGCGCATCGTCACCTCGTCCTTTGCCAGTTTCCGCTTATTCCGCAGCCCCTGCTTTGAGTTACATATGTGAGCAACTGCACCGGTATCAAATACCCAGGAGCCACTACGGGCACTAGTAAGGTACACATCAATTACATGTATATCACATATACCTTTTGTTTTGCCGGCCTTCTTATCCGCTAAGTACTTAGGGCAGTTCTGCTTCCAGTGACCGCTTCCCTTGCAATAAAAGCACTCAGTCTCGGGCTTGGGTCCATTCTTTGGCTTCTTCCCGGCAGCTTGCTTGCCGGGCGCGGCAACCTCCTTGCCGTCCTTCTTGAAGTTCCTTTTACCCTTGCCTTTCTTGAACTTAGTGGTTTTATTGACCATCAACACTTGATGTTCCTTCCTGACTTCTACCTCTGCTGATTTCAGCATAGCAAATACTTCAGGAATGGTCTTTTCCATCCCCTGCATATTGAAGTTCATCACAAAGCTCTTGTAGCTTGGTGGAAGCGACTGGAGGATTCTGTCAATGACCGCATCATCCGGGAGATTAACTCCCAGCTGAGTCAAGCGGTTATGCAACCCAGACATAGTGAGTATGTGCTCACTGACAGAACTGTTTTCCTCCATCTTACAGTTGAAGAATTTGTCTGAGACTTCATATCTCTCGACCCGGGCATGAGCTTGGAAAACCATTTTCAGCTCTTCGAACATCTCATATGCTCCATGTCTCTCAAAACGCTTTTGGAGCCCCGGCTCTAGGCTGTAAAGCATGCCGCACTGAACGAGGGAGTAGTCATCGAAACGTGCCTGCCAAGCGTTCATAACATCTTGTTCTGCAGGGAGAACGGGTGCGTCACCAAGCGGTGCTTGTAGGACATAATCTTTCTTGGCAGCTATGAGGATGATCCTCAGGTTCCGGACCCAGTCCGTATAGTTGCTGCCATCGTCTTTCAGCTTAGTTTTCTCTAGGAACGCGTTGAAGTTGAGGACTACGTTGGCCATTTGATCTACAAGACATATTGCAAAGATTTTAGACTAAGTTCATGATAATTAAGTTCAACTAATCAAATTATTAGTGAACTCCCACTTAGATTAGACATCCCTCTGGTCATCTAAGTATTACATGATCCGAGTTAAACTAGACCGTGTCCGATCATCACGTGAGACGGACTAGTCAACATCGGTGAACATCTTCATGTTGATCGTATCTTCTATACGACTCATGCTCGACCTTTCGGTCTTCTGTGTTCCGAGGCCATGTCTGTACATGCTAGGCTCGTCAAGTCAACCAAAGTGTTTGCATGTGTAAATCTGTCTTACACCCGTTGTATGTGAACGTCTGAATAAAACACCCGATCATCACGTGGTGTTTTGAAACAGCAAACTGTCGCAACGGTGCACAGTTAGGGGGAACACTTCTTGAAATTATTGTGAGGGATCATCTTATTTACTACCTCGTTCTAAGTAAACAAGATGCAAAACATGATAAACATCACATGCAATCAAATAATAAACGTGACATGATATGGCCAATATCACATAGCTCCTTTGATCTCCATCTTGGGGCTCCATAATCATCTTGTCACCGGCTTGACACCATGATCTCCATCATCATGATCTCCATCATCGTGTCTCCATGAAGTTGCTCGCCAACTATTACTTCTACTACTATGGCTAACGCGTTTAGCAATAAAGTAAAGTAATTTACATGGCGTTTCTTGATGACACGCAGGTCATATAAAAGAATAAAGACAACTCCTATGGCTCCTGCCGGTTGTCATACTCATCGACATGCAAGTCGTGAATCCTATTACAATAGCATGAACATCTCATACATCACATATAGATCATTCATCATTCATCACAACTTTGGCCATATCATATCACAACCCACTTGCTGCAAAAACAAGTTAGACGTCCTCTAATTGTTGTTGCAAGTTTTACGTGGCTGAATTAGGGTTCTAGCAAGAACGTTTTCTTACCTACGTTAAAGCCACAACGTGATTTGTCAACTTCTATTTACCCTTCATAAGGACCCTGTTCATCGATTCCGCTCCAACTAAAGTAGGAGAGACAGACACCCGCCAGCCACCTTATGCATCTAGTGCATGTTAGTCGGTGGAACCGGTCTCACGTAAGCGTACGTGTAAGGTTGGTCCGGGCCGCTTCATCCCACAATACCGCTGAAGCAAGAAAGGACTAGTAACGGCAAGAAAGTTGACAAATCTACGCCCACAACAAATTGTGTTCTACTCGCGCAAGAAGAACTACGCATAGACCTAGCTCATGATGCCACTGTTGGGGAACGTTGCAGAAAACAAAAATTTTCCTACTCGTTTCACCAAGATCATCTAGGAGTTCATCTAGCAACGAGTGATTAGATGCATCTACATACCTTTGTAGATTGCGAGCAGAAGCGTTCAAAAGAACGGTGATGATGTAGTCGTACTCGACGTGATCCAAATCACCGATGACCAGCGCTGAACGGACGGCACCTCCGCGTTCAACACACGTACGGGACGGGAGACGTCTCCTCCTTCTTGATCCAGCAAGGGGGGAGGAGAGGTTGATGAAGATCCAGCAACACGACGGCGTGGTGGTGGATGCAGGGCGTCACAGCAGCAGGGCTTCGCCGAGACTACGAGGGAGAGACGTAACGGGGGGAGGTGGAGGCGCTAGGGGCTGGTGTAAAATCCCTCCTCTCCCCCCACTATATATAGGGGTGCCAAGGGGGGGCGCCGGCCCTAGTAGATGGCATCTACTAGGGGGGGGGGCGGCCAAGGGGAGGTTTCCCTCCCCCCCAAGGCACCTAGGGGTGCCTTCCACCACTAGGACTCCTCCTAGGGGAAAACCCTAGGCGCATGGGCCTATAGGGGCTGGTGCCCTTGGCCCATCTAGGCCAAGGCGCACCCCCTACAGCCCATGTGGCCCCCCGGGACAGGTGGCCCCACCCGGTGGACCCCCGGGACCCTTCCGGTGGTCCCGGTACAATACCGATAACCCCGAAACTTGTCCCGATGCCCGAAATAGCACTTCCTATATATAATTCTTTACCTCCGGACCATTCCGGAACTCCTCGTGACGTCCGGGATCTCATCCGGGACACCGAACAACATTCGGGTTTCTGCATATACATATCTTCATAACCCTAGCGTCACCGAACCTTAAGTGGGTAGACCCTACGGGTTCGGGAGACAAGCAGACATGACCGAGACGACTCTCCGGTCAATAACCAACAGCGGGATCTGGATACCCATGTTGTCTCCCACATGCTCCACGATGATCTCATCGGATGAACCACGATGTCGAGGATTTAATCAATCCCGTACACTATTCCCTTTGTCTATCGATATGTTACTTGCCCGAGATTCGATCGTCGGTATCCCAATACCTCGTTCAATCTCGTTACTGGCAAGTCACTTTACTCGTACCGTAATGCATGATCCCGTGACCAGACACTTGGTCACTTTGAGCTCATTATGATGATGCATTACCGAGTGGGCCCAGTGATACCTCTCCGTCATACGGAGTGACAAATCCCAGTCTTGATCCATGTCACCCAACAGACACTTTCGGAGATACCCGTAGTCTACCTTTATAGTCACCCAGTTACGTTGTGACGTTTGGCATACCCAAAGCACTCCTACGGTATCCGGGAGTTACACGATCTCATGGTCTAAGGAAAAGATACTTTGACATTGGAAAACTCTAGCAAACGAACTATACGATCTTGTGCTATGTTTAGGATTGGGTCTTGTCCATCACATCATTCTCCCAATGATGTGATCTCGTTATCAATGACATCCAGTGTCCATAGTCAGGAAACCATGACTATCTGTTGATCAACGAGCTAGTCAACTAGAGGCTCACTAGGGACATGTTGGTGTCTGTTATTCACACATGTATTACGATTTCCGGATAACACAATTATAGCATGAATAAAGACAATTATCATGAAAAAGGAAATATAATAATAATGCTTTTATTATTGCCTCTAGGGCATATTTCCAACATGTGCCGCTTTGGGTTCACGACTAGCCATGTCGGCCCGGGTTCTCTGTCAGATGGATGCTAGCGACACTATCATATACGTGAGCCAAAAGGCGCAAACGGTCCCGGGCCATGGTAAGGCGACACCCGTGGGATACCGTGCATGAGGCCACAAAGTGATATGAGGTGTTACCGGCTAGATCGATGTGACTTGGAATCGGGGTCCTGACACATGGATATCATGCTCTGCTTGTCCTTGGGAAGGATATAACCTTGAATTATTTGTTTAATCACATTTTCCTTTCCATTGTTTTGTTTAACCTTCTTGAGGTTTATATGATCTACGCAGTAATCAGTCACTGCTTTTGTAAGCACCTCGGTGTACAACTCTGTCAGTAAGAACCTTTTACTATTGTTGATGACATTCCGGTAGCCACCGATGGACAAGAACCTTGCCTATTGGTCCACCTCGTTCAACGAGCATGAAAAATGGTTCTGTTTGTCCCTCGCCCTTGGTACCAACGTTGTTGCCAACATAACCGACAGGCTACCCTCTGACATGTCTTGCTATCATGACCGTGTAAGATGCCAACGGCCTTTCTACTTTGAAGCGACATGATGGACCCATAACCCACAGTTCCACATAATCGAAACCTGACTCTCCTGTAGACCCTATTGCCAAAGATATTCCTTGAGCTTGACTTCATATGTAAATCACGAGCCACCTGCCTAGTAATCTATTCTAGTATCAGACGCAATACTTATTCGCATTGCCCTGAAACCCTTTCACCTTTTGACTATGCATAGAACGATTGCCTGGCTGCTTGAAACTTCTTATTGTACCTTCGTACTTTACTCTCGATGTGTTTTATTTGTTCAACTCTGAGAGGTACTCATATGCTCATTCATGGGTTAATCCCAGATTATTATCCTTATAGCATTCTGTCGTTGCCGATCTGCCCCATTACCTATTCATAAGTACGATGGAACCCCCGAAGAAAGGATGATGACTTCATAATGATGACCTGGAGCATAGAAATGAAGACCTCAACATAGTGGATCGACCTCTTCGAGAAGAGCAACCAAGACCGAGAAGACTCGTTAGAATTTAGTAACCATAACTTACCCCTTACTCCACCTCTTAAATCTCGGGATGAGATTTCTTGTAGTGGAGGAGAGTAGTGACGCTCAGATAATTAAGCTATACCACCCCCTGCTAATGATGCCACGTCACTTCAATTACTGTTGCTAATCTCGCGTTAGTTCGAAATCGATTCAAATTCAAAATCGAGCAAACAATAAAAGTTTTCAAATGTTTAAACTAAAATGTTCGGAGTGAACCAAATGTTGCATAGGTAATTATGGTGGAGAAACGACACCTTTATAAAATATTTAAATACTATTAGATGAATAAAACAGCAGCAAAAACTATTATTTAGTTACTTTTAAATATTAATTAATTATGAAACTAGTTTAGTTTGGGTAACAATTTAATGTGGCAGTGACATATTTGGTAACATAAATTAGGTGCCATTTTGGTACTTTGCTAAAACAAAAATAAAAGGAAACTAAAAGAAAATAGTAAAGAAAAGAATAAATAAAAAGAAAGGCAAAAAACAGAAAAGCACCCCCCACTATTTCCCCTGGGTGCCGGCCCACCAAGCCGGCCCACGCCGCCGTCGGGATAAGACCGAGTCCCCCTCCCCTCTCCTCGTGAGCACCCGAGAGATTTTTCCCTCCCCCTTGCTCGTTCCCCTCCCCCTCATACGCTCGCACGAACACCACCATCGTCCTGTCGCCGTTGCCAGCGTGGCCACCGGCCTCCACGTGCCGTCATCAGAAGTCCAGGAGGCGCACCAACGTCACCTTCGTCTTCTACGTCGCCCGCACAGAACCGCCCCCTCCGCCTCGGCCGCCACCACCACCTCGCCGCTCCCGCAACCTCCGGCGCCGCCCTGACCACCCCCTGGCTTCCTTGACCGCGCCCACGAGCTCTCCGTGAGTTCCTACCCCAAATCCCCCTCTCCCCTACGTTGATACGTGTTTGTAGTCGCCGTCCCCGCGAACTTCATCGCCATGGCCGTGCCGGAGTTCTGCATCCGCGCGCCCTGCTGCCGTCGCGCGCTCGTCCGCCCTCGCAGCGCGCCTGCACACTCGCTCACTCATGACGCTACCCCACCCGTGTCCAACCCGCACCCGCACTCCCCACTATCGGTCGTCGAGTCCGGCCCGCAGCCGCTCGCACCGGCTGCCGTCAGTGGACGCTGTTGCCCTGCCCGCAGCTGCGCCCCGCTGCTGCCTGCACCCACCTCCGCCCCGCCGCTTCCGTCGTGCGCTCTCCCGACACTGTCGTCATGCGTCACTGCTCCTGGATCTGCTCTGCTGTTGAACTGCTGCTTCAGCGCTACGCTGCTACCTAGCGCAGTTGCCTCCTGCTGCCACCCACGACTGGCCGCGCCCGCCTCCGCCTGACCTCGCCGGCGGTGATGAGCATCCGGTTAATACAATTATAGCATGAACAATAGACAATTATCATGAACAAGGAAATACAATAATAACCATTTTATTATTGCCTCTAGGGCATATTTCCAACAGTCTCCCACTTGCACTAGAGTCAATAATCTAATTTACATCGCTATGTGATTGTAATGAATCCAACACCCATGGGGTCTGTTCATATCTTGCTTGTGAGAGAGGTTTATTAGTCAATGGGTCTGAACCTTTCAGATCCATGTGTGCTTTGCAAATCTCTATGTCATCTTGTAGATGCAGCTACCATGCGCTACTTTGAGCTATTCCAAATAACTGCTCTACTATACGAATCCGGTTTACTACTCAGAGTCATCCGGATTAGTGTCAAAGTTTGCATCGACGTAACCCTTTACGATGAACTCTTTTACCACCTCCATAATCGAGAAAATTCCTTAGTCCACTAGTTACTAAGGATAAGTTCGACTGCTGCCATGTGATCCATTCCTGGATCACTCTTGTACCCCTTGACTGACTCATGGCAAGGCACACCTCAGGTGCGGTACACAACATAGCATACTGTAGAGCTTACGTCTAAAGCATAGGGGACGACCTTCGTCCTTTCTCTCTCTTCTGCCGTGGTCAGGTCTTGAGTCTTACTCAATGCTCATACCTTGTAACACAGCCAAGAACTTTGTTGATCTATTTTGAACTCCTTCAAAATTTTGTCACGGTATGTATTCATTTGAAATTACTATTAAGAGTTTTTGATCTATCCTTATAGATCTTGATGCTCAATGTTCATGTAGCTTAATCTAGGTTTTCCATTGAAAACACTTTTCAAATAACCCTGTATGCTTTCCAGAAATTCTACATCATTTCTGATCAACAATATTTTAACAACATATACTCATCAAAAATTCTATAGTGCTCCCACTCACTTCTTTGGAAATACAAGTTTCTCATAAACTTTGTATAAACCCAAAATCTTTTATCATCTCATCAAAGCGTACATTCCAATTCCGATATGCTTACTTCAGTCCTTAGAAGGATTGTTTGAGCTTTGCATACTTTTTAGAATCTTTCGGGATTGACAAAACCTTCTGGTTGTATCACATACAACCTTTCCTCAAGAAAAATGTCGAGGAAACAATGTTTTGACATCCTATCTGCAAGATTTCATAAATAATGCAGTAACTGCTAACATAATTCCAACAGACTCTTAGCATCGCTACGAGTGAGAAAGTCTCATCGTAGTCAACTCCTTGAACTTGTCGGGAAACATCTTAACGACAAGTCGAGATTTCTTAATGGTGACACTTACCATCATTGTCTGTCTTCCTTTTAAAATCCATCTGCACCCAACAGCCTTACGACCATCAAGTAGTTCTTTCAAAGTCTATACTTTGTTTTATACATGGATCCTCTCTCAGATTTTATGGCCTCGAGCCATTCATCGGAATCTGGGCCCACCATCGCTTCTCCATAGCTCATAGGTTCATTGTTGTCTAGCAACATGACTTCCAAGATAGGATTACGTACCACTCTGAAGTAGTATGCATCCTTGTCGACCTATGAGGTTTGGTAGTGACATGATCCGAAGTTTCATGATCACTATCATAAGCTTCCACTTTAATTGGTGTAGGTGCCACAGGAACAACTTCCTGTGCCCTGCTACACACTAGTTGAAGTGACGGTTCAGTGACCTCATCAAGTCTCCACCATCCTCCCACTCAATTCTTTCGAGAGAAACTTTTCCTCGAGAAAGGACCCATTTCTAGAAACAATCACTTTTGCTTCCGGATCTGAAATAGGAGGTATACCCAACTATTTTTGGGTATTCTATGAAGATGCATTTATGCGCTTTGGGTTCGAGCTTATCAGCCTGAAACTTTTTCACATAAGCATCGCAGCCCCAAACTTTTAAGAAACGACAGCTTAGGTTTCTCTAAACCATAGTTCATACGGTGTCGTCTCAATGGAACTGTGTGGTGCCCTATTTAAAGTGAATGTGGTTGTCTCTAATGCCTAACCCATAAACGATAGTGGTAATTCGATAAGAGACATCATGGTATGCACCATATCCAATAGGGTGCAGTTATGATGTTCGGACACACCATCACACTATGGTGGTCCAGGCGGTATTAGTTCTGAAACAATTTCCACAATGTCTTAATTGTGTGCCAAACTCGTAACTCAGATATTCATCTCTATGATCATATCATAGACATTTTATCCTCTTGTCAAGACGATCTTCAACTTCACTCTGAAATTACTTGAACCTTTCAATAATTTAGACTTGTGTTTCATCAAGTAAATATACTCAGCATCTACTCAAATCATCTATGAAGTAAGAACATAACAATATCCACTGCGTGCCTCAGCACTCATTGGACTGCACACATCAAAATGTATTACTTCCAACAAGTTGCTTTCTTGTTCCATCTTACTGAAAATGAGGTCTTTTAGTCATCTTGCCCATGTGGTATGATTTGCATGTCTCAAGTGATTCAAAAACAAGTGAGTCCAAAGATCCATCTGTATGGAGTTTCTTCATGCATATCTACCAATAGACATGGTTCACATGTCTCAATCTTTTCAAAACGAGTGAGTCCAAAGATCCATCAACATGGAGCTTCTTCATGCGTTTTATACCAACATGACTCAAATGGCAATGCCACAAGTATGTGGTACTATCATTACTATCTTTTGGCATGAACATGTGTATCACTACGATCGAGATTCAATAAACCATTCATTTTTCGGTGCAAGACCATTGAAGGTATTATTCAAATAAACAGAGTAACCATTATTCTCCTTAAATGAATAACTGTATTGCGATAAACATAATCCAATCATGTCTATGCTCAATGCAAACACCAAACTCGATGGTAGAGGGAGCGTGCGATGTTTGATCACATCAACCTTGGAAACACTTCCAACACATATCGTCATCTCACCTTCCGCTAGTCTCCGCTTATTCCATAGCCTTTTATTTCGAGTTACAACACTTAGCAACTGAACCGGTATTTTAATACCCTGGTGCTACTAGGAGTACTAGTAAAGTACACATTAATATAACGTATTTCCAAAATACTTCTGTCGACCTTGCCAGCCTTCTCATCTACCAAGTATCTAGGGTAGTTCTGCTTCAGTGACCGTTCCCCTCATTACAGAAGCACTTAGTCTCAGGTTTGGTTCAACCTTGGGTTTCTTCACTAGAGCAGCAGCTGATTTGCCGTCTCATGAAGTATCCCTTCTTTCCCTTGCCCTTCTTGAAACTAGTGGTTTAACCATCAACAATTGATGCTCCTACTTGATTTCTACTTTCGTGGTGTCAAACATCGCGAGTTGCTCAAGGATCATCATGTCTATCCCTGATATGTTATAGTTCATCACGAAGCTCTAGTAGCTTGGCGGCAGTGACTATGGAGAATCATCAGTATCTCATCTGGAAGATTAACTCCCACTTGATTCAAGCGATTGTAGTACTCAGACAATCTGAGCACATGCTCAACGATTGAGCTTTTCTCCCTTAGTTTGCAGGCTTAAGAAACTTGTCAGAGGTCTCATACCTCTTGACGTGGGCACTAGTCTGAAATCCCAATTTCAGTCTTTGGAACATCTCATATGTTCTACGACGTTTCAAAACGTCTTTGGTGCCACAATTCTAAACCGTTAGCATTACGCATTGAACTATCATGTAGTCATCAAAACGTGTATGTCAGATGTTTCGCAACATCTACAGACGATGCTTGAGGTTCAACACACTGAGCGGTACATTAAGGACATAACCCTTCTGTGCAGCAATGAGTTCAATCCTTAGTTCACGGACCTAGTCCGCATAATTGCTACTGTCAACTCTCAACTAAATTTTCTCTAGGAACATATCTAAAACAGTAGAACCAAAGCATGAGCTACGACATAATTTGCAAAGACCTTTTGACTATGTTCATGATAATTAAGTTCATCTAATCAAATTATTCAATGAACTCCCACTTAGATAGACATCCCTCTAGTCATCTAAGTGATACATGATCCGAGTCAACTAGGCCGTGTTCGATCATCACGTGAAACGGACTAGTCATCATCGGTGAACATCTTCATGTTGATCGTATCCACTATACGACTCATGTTCGACCTTTCGGTCTTCCGTGTTCCGAGGCCATGTCTGTACATGCTAGGCTCGTCAAGTTGACCTAAGTGTATTGTGTGTGTAAATCTGGCTTACACCCGTTGTATGCGAACATTAGAACCTATCACACCCGATCATCACATGGTGCTTCGGAACAACGGACCTTAGCAACGGTGCACAGTTAGGGGGAACACTTTCTTGAAATTATTGCGAGGGATCATCTTATTTATGCTACCGTCGTTCTAAGCAAATAAGATGTAAACATGACAAACATCACATGCAAATCATAAAGTGACATGATATGGCCAATATCTTCTTGCGCCTTTGATCTCCATCTTCGAGGCGCGGCATGAACACCATCGTCACCGGCATGACACCATGATCTCCATCATCATGATCTCCATCATCGTGTCTTCATGAAGTTGCCTCGCCAACTATTACTTCTACTACTATGGCTAACGGTTAGCAATAAAGTAAAGTAATTACATGGCATTTTCATTGACACGCATGTCATAAATAAATTAAGACAACTCCTATGGCTCCTGTCGGTTGTCATACTCATCGACATGCAAGTCGTGATTCCTATTACAAGAACATGATCAATCTCATACATCACATATATCATTCATCACATCCTTTTGGCCATATCACATCACATAGCATACCCTGCAAAAATAAGTTAGACGTCCTCTAATTATTGTTGCATGTTTTATGTGGCTGCTATGGGTTTCTAGCAAGAACGTTTCTTACCTACGCAAAACCACAATGGTGATATGCCAATTGCTATTTACCCTTCATAAGGACCCTTTTCATCGAATCTGATCCGACTAAAGTGGGAGAGACAGACACCTGCCAGCCACCTTATGCATCAAGTGCATGTCAGTCGGTGGAACCTGTCTCACGGAAGCGTACGTGTAAGGTCGGTCCGGGCCGCTTCATCCCACAATGCCGCCGGATCAAGATAAGACTAGTAACAGTAAGCAAATTGAACAAATCATCGCCCACAACTGCTTTGTGTTCTACTCGTGCATAGAACCTACGCATAGACCTAGCTCATGATGCCACTGTTGGGGATCGTAGCAGAAATTCAAAAAAATTCCTACGTGTCACCAAGATCAATCTAGGAGATACTAGCAATGAGAGAGAGGGAGTGCATCTTCATACCCTTGAAGATCACTAAGCGGAAGCGTTACAAGAACGCGGTTGGTGGAGTCGTACACGCAGCGATTCAGATCGCGGTCGATTCCGATCTAAGCGCCGAACAACGGCGTCTCCGCGTTCAACACACGTACAGCCCGGTGACGTCTCCCACGCCTTGATCCAGCAAGGAGAGAGGGAGAGGTTGGGGAAGACTCCGTCCAGCAGCAGCACGACGGCGTGGTGATGGTGGAGGAGCGCGGTACTCCAGCAGGGCTTCGCCAAGCACTACGAGGAGGGAGAGAGGTAGGGCTGCGCCCTGGGAGAGAGAGACTCACGTGTTGTGCAGCCCCAAAACCTCCACTATATATAGGGGCAAGGGCAAGGGGAAGCGCCCTAGGGTTTCCCCTAGGGGGGCGGCGGCCAGGGCAGATGGGATCTCCCCCTTGGGTGACTTGGCCCCCAAGCCAGGAGGTGGGAACCCTAGATGGGGCGCCCCAAACCCCATGGTCACGTGGGAATAGATGAGGGGGGCGCCCAGCCCCTTAGTGGGCTGGTTTGCCCCCTTCCCTTGGCCCATGAAGCCCCCCAACACTTGTCGGGGCTCCTGAAACACCTTTCGGTCATGCCGGTCATCACCCGGTACCTCCGGAACACTTCCAGACTCCAAAACCCTCCGTCCAATATATCAATCTTCACCTCCGGACCATTTCGGAACTCCTCGTGACGTCCAGGATCTCATCCGAGACTCTGAACAACATTCGATAACCGCGTACATACTTTCCCTATAACCCTAGCGTCATCGAACCTTAAGTGTGTAGACCCTACGGGCTCGGGAATCATGCAGACATGACCGAGACATCTCTCTGGTCAATAACCAACAGCGGGATCTGGATACCCATGTTGGCTCCCACATGTTCCACGATGATCTCATCAGATGAACCACGATGTCAAGGATTCAGTCAATCCCGTATACAATTCCCTTTGTCTACCGGTATAGTACTTGCCCGAGATTCGATCGTCGGTATCCCGATACCTTGTTCAATCTCGTTACCGGCAAGTCTCTTTACTCGTTCCGTAACACGTCATCCCGTGATCAACTCCTTGGTCACATTGTGCACATTATGATAATGTCCTACCGAGTGGGCCTAGAGATACCTCTCCATTTACACGGAGTGACAAATCCCAGTCTCGATTCGTGCCAAACCAACAAGCACTTTCGGAGATACCCGTAGTGCACCTTTATAGACACCCAGTTACGTTATGACGTTTGGTACACCCAAAGCATTCCTACGGTATCCAGGAGTTGCACAATCTCATGGTCTAAGGAAATGATACTTGACATTAGAAAAGCTTTAGCAAACGAACTATACGATCTTGTGCTAGGCTTAGGATTGGGTCTTGTCTATCACATCATTCTCCTAATGATGTGATCCCATTATCAATGTCATCCAATGTCCATGGTCAGGAAACCATGACCATCTATTGATCAACGAGCTAGTCAACTAGAGGCTTACTAGGGACATGTTGTGGTCTATGTATTCACACATGTATTACGGTTTCCGGTTAATACAATTATAGCATGAATAATAGACAATTATCATGAACAAGGAAATACAATAATAACCATTTTATTATTGCCTCTAGGGCATATTTCCAACACTTTCCGGTAACGAGATTGAACTAGGTATTGAGATACCGACGATCGAATCTCGGGCAAGTAACATACCGATGACAAAGGGAACAACGTATATCGTTATGCGGTTTGACCGATAAAGATCTTCGTAGAATATGTGGGTGCCAATATGAACATCCAGGTTCCGCTATTGGTTATTGACCGGAGACGTGTCTCGGTCATGTCTACATAGTTCTCGTACCCGTAGGGTCCACATGCTTAACGTTCGGTGACGATCGGTATTATGAGTTTATATGTTTTGATGAACCGAAGGTTGTTCGGAGTCCCGAATGTGATCACGGGCATGACGAGGAGTCTAGAAATGGTCGAGACATAAAGATCGATATATTGGAAGCCTATGTTTGGATATCGGAAAGGTTCCGAGAGTTCGGGCATATACCGGAGTACCGGGGGGGTTAACGGAACCCCCGGGGAGTATATGGGCCCTAATGGGCTTTAGTGGAGAGAGAGAGAGGCAACTAGGGCAGGCCGCGCCCCCCCTCCCCCTCTAGTCTGAATTGGACTAGGAAGGGGGGCGGCGCCTCCCTTTCCTTCCTCCCTCTCTCCCCCTTCCTTCTCTGCTAGTCCAACTAGGGAAGGGGGGAATCCTACTCCCGGAGAGAGTAGGACTCCTCCAGGGCGCGCCATAGAGGGTCGGCCCTCCCCCTCCTCCACTCCTTTATATACGGGGGAGGGGGCACCCCATAGAAACACAAGTTGATCATTGATCTCTTAGCCGTGTGCGGTGCACCCCTCCACCATAATCCACCTCAGTCATATCGTAGCAGTGCTTAGGCGAAGCCCTGTTCCGGTAGCATCATCATCACCGTCATCACGCCGTCGTGTTGATAAAGCTCTCCCTCGACACTCTGCTGGATCATGAGTTCGTGGGACGTCACCGAGCCGAACGTGTGCAGATCGCGGAGGTGCCATACTTTCGGTACTAGGATCAGTCGATCGTGAATACATACGACTACATCAACCGCGTTGTCATAACGCTTCCGCTTACGATCTACGAGGGTACGTGGACAACACTCTCCCCTCTCATTGTTATGCATCACCATGATCTTGCGTGTGCGTAGGAATTTTTTTGAAATTACCGCATTCCCCAACAGATCTTGCGTGATCATAGGAACTTTTTTGAAATATTGCGTTTCCCAACAACACCAATTGGCCCTCGTTGTCCTGGTGGTAAGGATCATGGTGGTGAGGCAGGCCATCAAGTGAATTCACCAATTGAATCTTCTCCCATAACTGTGGCCCCTCCTTATGGTATGTTTTTTTTCTTATTTTAGTTTGCCAATTTGGTTGTATCACTCTTTCTGTTGTAATTTTCATATGTGTCCTGTGAGTTTTGAAATGCATTTTTCTTATAAATACCCTGCTATTTTTTGATGTGAATGCTATGTTTATTTGTGTATACTGCTTACCTGATGTTGTTGGGGAACGTAGTAATAATTCAAAATTTTCCTACGTGACACCAAGATCAATCTAGGAGATGCTATCAACAAGAGAGAGGGAGTGCATCTTCATACCCTTGAAGATCGGTAAGCGGAAGCGTTACAAGAACACAGTTGTGGAGTTGTAATCACGGCAATTCAAATCGCGGAAGATCCGATCAAGCGCCGAACGGATGGCGCCTCCGCGTTCAGCACACGTACAACCCAGGGACGTCCCCTCCTTCTTGATCCAGCAAGGGGAGAGGAGAAGTTGAGGGAGAACTCCGGCAGCACGACGGCGTGGTGGCGGTGGAGCTCGTGGTTCTCCGGCAGAGCTTCGCTAAGCACTATGGAGGAGGAGGAGGTGTTGGAGGAGGGAGGGGCTGCGCCAGGGAAGGGGTTGCGGCTTCCCTCTCTCTCCCTCACTATATATAGGGGAAGGGGAGGAGGAGGCACCCTAGGGTTCCTTAGGGGAGGGGCGGCGGCCACAGGGGAAACCCTGGATGGGTTTGGGCGACCCCACCCCTAGGAAACTTGCCCCCCCAAGCCGGGAGGAGCGGCTGCCCTAGGGGAGGCGCCCCCACCTCTCCAGGTTATGTGAGATGGGGTGGGAGGGGCACACAGCCCCTTAGTGGGCTGGTGTGCCCCCTCTCCTTGGCCCATAAGCCCCCCAACGCTTGTCGGGGCCTCCGAAACTCCTTTAGGTCATGCTGGTCGTCACCCGGTACTCCCAGAACAATTCCGGACTCCAATACCCTTCGTCCAATATATCGATCTTCACCTCCATACCATTCCAGAGTTCCTCGTCACGTCCGAGGTCTCATCCGGGACTCCGAACAACCTTCGGTAACCACATACTATTCCATTACAACTCTGGCGTCACCGAACCATAAGTGTGTAGACCCTATGGGTTCGGGAACCATGCAGACATGAATGAGACATCTCTCCGGCCAATAACGAACAATGGGATCTGCATACCCATGTTGGCTCCCACATGTTCCACGATGATCTCATCGGATGAACCACGATGTCGAGGATGCAATCAATCCCGTATACAATTTCCTTTGTCCATCGGTATGTTACTTGCCCGAGATTCGATCATCGGTATCCCCATACCTCGTTCAATCTCGTTACCAGCAAGTCTCTTTACTCGTTCCATAACGCATGATCCCGTGGATAACTCCTTAGTCACATTGAGCTCATTATGATGATGCATTACCGAGTGGGCCCAAAGATACCTCTCTGTCATACGGAGTGACAAATCCCAGTCTCGATTCGTGCCAACCCAACAGACACTTTTGGAGATACCTGTAGTGCACCTTTATAGCCACCCAGTTACATTGTGACGTTTCATACACACAAATCACTCCTACGGTATCTGGGAGTTGCACAATCTCATGGTCTAAGGAAATGATACTTGACATTAGAAAAGCTTTAGCAAACGAACTACACGATCTTGTGCTATGCTTAGGATTGGGTCTTGTCCATCACATCATTCTCCTAATGATGTAATCCTGTTATCAACGACATCCAATGTCCATGGTCAGGAAACCATAACCATCTATTGATCAACGAGCTAGTCAACTAGAGGCTTACTAGGGACATGTTGTGATCTATGTATTCACACATGTATTACGGTTTCTGGTTAATACAATTATAGCATGAACAATAGACAATTATCATGAACAAGGAAATGCAATAATAACCATTTTATTATTGACTCTAGGGCATATTTCCAACAAATGTTATACAAACTGTTGTTGCCTTATTGTATCTAGTCAGGCATTCTTTGGAAACAAACATGAAGTTAGTGTATGTAGCACTGCATTTATATGTATATGTGAACTCAACTATATGTATGTGTGAACTGCATTGTTGTTTTACTCAGGTTTTTGTATGCATATGGGTGTACTCCATTACATTGATATATGAGCTGCATTATTTTTTATTTAGCTTATGTATGCAACACTGCATTTATATGTATAAGTGTACTGCACTTGTTCCTTTTGTGCACTTTTTAATGACCATGGTTAAACTTCATTTTGACACGGTGTTTATTTTTCATGCTGGGGCGCCTGGGTTTGAGGAGGTTACTCAATTGATTGACCATTATTTTGCAGAGGGTGATTTTGGTGTGAGCTTTGACCAGAGTCTTAGGCGTCCGGTCTTGTCTGAAACACAATCACAATCTGTTGATGGTATAGAGGAAGTTACATAGGAGTGGATGGTCTCGGAACATCTTCGTGCATATGAATTGAAGCAAAGCAAGAAGAAGTTGAGGTTTGAAAGTGACTCAAAGGAGTATGTGGAGAAAGAGAAGCAGAGGAGAGCTGCACATGGTGCCAAGGGTGGCAAATTTGTTAAAGCCAAGCAGCCTGCTTTGCAGAAGAAGAGACTAAGTTTTGTTGCCGAGGAAGGTGGTACTCCTCGGCGGAGTCTTCGTGTTGCTTGCATGAATAAGAATCTTGGTAAGAGAACTGCTGAAGCTGGTGCAGAGGATCCTTAGCAGAAGCAACCGCATGTCAGTGAAGGTCCCACCTCTGACGAAGATGACTTTGTGCTTGCTGATTTTGTGAGGGATGTTTGGACTTGTAGATGGAAAGATTGTGGTCCATCTAGGAGTCAACCCAAGCGGCCCCGTGATGATGGCGACGAAGGTGTTGGTGCTGACTCTGGTGGGGACGCGGATGTTGTCCCAAAGGTTTGTTGAAGTGGACTGCATTTTTTGGGTACTTCGTGGCAGAGCCAAAGGGGGTGTTGGAGGGGACCACGCCCCCCCCCCAAGATTGATTTTTTTCTGCATATACCATTCAACTTATGTGTGAAACATCAAACAATTTCTAATTTGCCCCCTCCAAGGTTTAGTAACTTCTATTCCCCCCTCCTTAGTCATTCTTGGGTACGGCCCTGGTGGTAATTCTTTTCTTTTGTGTGTTTGTGATCTCCCATACTTTGTGTAAACTTTCTAAATGAGGGTTAATCGTGCTAATATTATGTGTGACATGTTGGCAAAATGATGCTTCTGATGTTTGTGATTTTTTGTTGTCAATGAGTTGTTTGTTGGCCATATGATTTTCATGTGTGATCCTATGATCTCGTCATGTACATTCTCTGGATCAAGTTTGTACTTTTCGGTGGCAATCTTGGGCTTAGACAATCAAATTTGAGTATTGCGCAACATGCCATCCAAATCCGTTGAAGAAGAGCCCTCCGAAGCCCTTCAAGGCAGGTGGACAACTAGAAGACCGTGAGTGGAATCCCCTCTTCTTCGCTCATAGTGAAGGATAGAGTGCATTTGTATCAAATCACACATACGTGATCTTTGTGGGCTAGTCAAAACATGACAATGATAGTCGGATGAATGGACACTAGGGGCATGGCTCCGCAGTTTTTTCCCTAGGTTTTTTGCTTTTGTTTTTCCTTTGCCGGTTCTGCCAGTTTTCTTTCCACATCTCTTTTTCCTTTTTACTTACTGATGATCTCTATTAGGATTAGGATGATTCAGATTGAAGCCACTCTCGGAGGCACCTCTCATGTTGATCCTGCTCATACTCAAGCGACAAAATCATTGAGGTCAAAATCATGGTTGTTCACCATGGAGACATGGATAATAACGAGACTTCATTTCTTTGTTTTTGTGAGCATTGTTTAGATGCACACAAACATATTTTAAATTCACAATTTTTTTTAAGAAAATGTCGGACTTATTTATTTCAAAATTACAATTTAAAATATGTCAGAGAGGCCAGGTCGCAGGTTTTCAAGCTGGTCCCCCTGTAGAAAAACAAGTTTTGAAACCATTTTTTCCTCTAGCGAACGGGCATAATTTCCTCTCTCTCTCACCGAGAGCGTAGCTGGGGGCGCTATTGGTCCGGCCTATTCAGCGACAATTTGTGGCCTCCCGTCTAAAAAAATTCATGTTGCTAAAAGAAAAAGTCATGGCGAATCGAAAAGGAACAGGACGTGGCTTGGTGTTTCGTCACGCACACTATGGAATCGATCGCGTCGTCTCCACACTCGGCCACCGGGGCGGATGCCGCTCGCTTCCTCCGTCCGGCGATCTAGCAGCCAACTCCTCATTGACGCATCAGTTCCTCAACATTGGCGCGCTATTTTTCTTTTCGGACGGGAGCAGAGCAGAGATCCATGGCTCATCACCTAACACATCGTGATTCTTCTTTGAAAAAAAGAACAACAGCTCGTGATTTGTGAACAACTCACTGGATCTGGTGGAAATCGATCTAGGGTTTCATTTCGAATCGAGAAGGAGGAAGGAGTTTGCGTAGCTGATCCGCCCAACCACCCACACAGCTACAAAAGGTACAAGCATCGGCTGAAGCCGCCGTCCGGTTCCTTCCTACCTATTACATTGGAGTCTACTGACTATTTAAAGGAGGTGACCGTTAACATAGTTAACGGGCCCAAGCTGGATCGACGAAACGCGCCGGAGTCCTCCTTTGCCTCATGGGCCGACTCGTCCCAGGCCCATCACCCATCTTTGAATCTTCAGCACCCTCTTCGCTTGCCAGAACAGCTACAGTGTTGTTGCCTGTTGTCAGGCCGCTGACATCCCCCCTCCTTGAGAAGCGGCTTGTCCCCAAGTCGTAGCCCTCGGAAATTGCTATTTGAGAGAGTATAGATTCTCCCAAGTTGCTTCACTCGTAGAACAACAACTCCACAAGATCAATCCCTGGGCCACGAGCTTGTGGCAAACCTGACGAACTCGTTGTTGAAGTATCTGAACTGGGACTTGTAGAGATGTCGTAACTGAAGGAAGACGAGCTTGTACTTGTACCGATGGAGGAACAAATTTCTTCAGCTGCGATACATGGAAAACTGGATGTATCTTACTCATATCCAGCAATTGGAGCCTGTAAGCCACCTCACCAATCTTCTCAATG
Source organism: Triticum dicoccoides (assembly GCF_002162155.2). NCBI lineage: Eukaryota > Viridiplantae > Streptophyta > Magnoliopsida > Poales > Poaceae > Triticum > Triticum dicoccoides. Next base: position 274,197,312 of record NC_041388.1, read on the forward strand.
ATAGGAAAAGGCCCAAAATACTTGAAGGATAGTTTATGATTTGCTCGGGCCACCACCGACGACTGAACATATGGCTGCAGCTTGAGAAAAACTTTCTCTCCTTCAGCAAACACACGTTATGTGCGATGTTTGTCAGCATGCTATTCCATGCGATGTTGTACATGCACTAAGTGTTGTCTGACAGAGTCCATGACCAGTTTCCTAGAGTCTAGCTACTGTTGCAGATCCACTGGAGCAATAGTATCAGATTCAGAGATTCCAAAATAGTGAGGTGCATGCCCGTAGATTACTCCAAAAGGAGACTTATCAAGTGCAGAATGTCAATTGCTGTTATACCAAAACTCACATAGGTAAAGCCAGTTGCTCCACTGATTAGGATGTGCACTTATGAAACACCTCAGATAGCATTCCACTTGTTGGTTAACACGTTCTGTTTGCCCATCGGTCTCAGGGTGATATGCTGAAATCATGTTCAATTATGCACCAGTTTTTGAAATGAGCAGTCTCCAAAAGTTGCTGGTAAATATGGGATCTCGATCAGACACAACCAGCCTAGGCATCCCATGAAGCTTGTAAACATTATCTATGAAAACCTCTGCCACTTTCTGAGCATTGAAGGGATGCTTGAGAGGGATGAAGTGACCATATTTAGAGAACTTGTCGAGAACAACCAAGATACAGTCATAATGAGGAAGGAGGAAGACCAGATATAAAGTCCATGGTCACAGTATCCCAAGCTTTGTTAGGGACAGGCAGAGGAGATAAAAGGCCAGGGTAATTCACCCTCTCTGGTTTTGCTTGCTGGCAAATCAAACAAGATTGCACTTGTGTTTTAATAAACAACTTCATACCACACCACTTGAACAGAGAACGAATTCGTTTATATGTTACAGGGAAACCAGAGTGACCCCCTAGAGGACTGTCATGAAAAGCAGAAAATATCCTGAGATGTAAAGCAGGGTCTTGACCTAACCAAATGCAGGACTTGTACCTTAGAAGACCATTAATGAGAGTAAAATTAGGTTTAGACCCAGGGGCTACTACTAACTGCTGCAAGATGACCTGAGCTTTGGTATCACCAGCATAACTGTTAGCAATGTCAGACAACCAAGAAGGTTGAGCTCCAGAGACAAGAAACAATTGAGAAGGATCAGGTGGTCTCCTTGATAAAGCATCATCAGAAGAATTTGCACAACCTTGCTTATATTGAATTTGGTAATTCAAACCCAGGAGTTTAGTTAAACACTTTTGTTGCCAAGGAGTGTGTAGTCTCTGATCCTGTAGATGTGCTAAACTTTTCTGGTCAGTTTTGATAGTGAACTACTGGACCTGCAGATAAGACCTCCACTGATCAACTGCCAGTAAAATAGCTGAGTACTCCTTCTCATAAACAGACAACCCTCTATTTCTAGGGCCCAATGCCTTGCTGACAAATGCTAGAGGATGACCTTGTTGCATCAAAACAACCCCAACTCCATATTCACATGCATCAATCTCTATAGTGAAAGGTTGGAAAAAATCAGGCAAAGCCAACACTGGAGCAGATACTAGTGCATGCTTCAATATAGAAAAAGCGTCTTCAGTTACAGGAGTCCATACAAAAAGCACACCCTTCTTAAATAGTTCTATAAGGGGCTTAGCAATAATGCCATAGTGCTTAATGAATTTCCTGTAGTAGCCACTCAGACCAAGGAACCCTCTGACCTCCTTGACATTAACAGGAGTAGGCCAATTTTGCACAGCCACAATCTTATTGGGATCAGTATAAACTCCCTTGGAGCTAATCACATGGCCTAAATAAGAAATTTCCTGTTGAGCAAAAGCACATTTGGACAGCTTCACTTTCCACTATTCTTTTTGTAAAATCTCCAACACTTGTCTAACATGCTTCAAATGTTTTCGATAAGTTTTACTGAAAACCAGGATATCATCAAAGAAAACCAAGGCACATTTCCTTAAAACAGGGGACAAATCAAAATTCCTAGATCCTTGAAAAGTACCAGGAGCCTCACTCAGCCCAAAGGCCATGACAGTGAATTCATAATGGCCATTTTGTGTTTGAAAAGCATTTTTGTATTCCTCTCCTGGTGCAAGCCTGATTTGATGATAGCCAGCTGTCAAATCTACCTTAGAAAACCAACAAGCCCCAGCTAATTCATCTAAAAGTTCATCAATAACTAGAATAGGATACTTTCCTTTAACTGTAATAGCATTCAAGTGTCTAAGATCCACAACTCACCTCCAGGTACCTTCTTCCTTCTTTTTAACTAACAACACAGGAGAAGAAAATGGACTTTTACTGAATCTGATCATGCCCAAGGAAAGCAATTCCTGAATCTGTTTCTCAAGCTCATCTTTAAGTTGAGGAGCAATTCTATAGGGTCTGACAGAAACAGGTCTAGCTCCAGGAATAAGAGGGATATGATGATCATGAGCTCTTCTGGGAGGAAGGCCAGTGGGGGCTTCAAATACAGATGCAAATTCATCTAGTATTACTTGCATATCAGGAGCAACACCCCCTTCTCCAGGGCATATAACAACACTGACAGAGACCATGGTGACAGCAAATTCAGTTGGCAACAGACCTTGTAATGTAACCACAGTGCCTTTCTAATGGAATGAGAGCCACTTCTGTATCCAATCCACCTACATAGGACTGTGAAGAGCCAATCAATCCAACCCCAAAATCCCATCATAGGAAGCCAATGGCAGAAACCTGAAATCAGATACAAAAGCAGTACCACAACAAGTCCAGGGGCACTGTTTCATACACTGCGAGCAAGACAGAGTATCACCCCCAGCAACAGTCACTGAAACTGTAGGAGTGGACTAAACCCCTTGCAACTGATCCATAAACTTGCTGCCCACAAAAGAATGAGTACTACCAGAGTCAACTAGAAATACTAGAGAAAGTCCTTGCAACTGAACTTCAAGTTATAAGGTAGGAGCATTGGAATCTTTGCCCACTGCAGCAGCTGACAGACGCATAGCATGGACAGATAAGTTGTCATCATCAGAAATAGGAGAACCAACTTCCATTGTTTGCACCTGATCTATGAGTTCCTGCACGAAATGTAGTTGCACGGTAGATTTTACAGACATGATCCTTGGCCCATTTCTCTCCACAGACAAAACACAAGCCCTTAGCTCGCCTATAAGACCGGAGAGCTGACCACTTATCTTCAGTTTGAACTATCTTGATAGGTTGAGAGACCTTACGATCGTCAGTCAGACGCCCTTTAGGAGGAAGGGGCAAAGGCAGGGCACCAAACTTGAGCATAGAGGAAGGATTAAGGGGAGTGAGGCCCTCACCCAATTCCTCATGCAGCAGAGCCAAATCATAAGCAGCGTCAAGGTCTTTAGGTTTCTGCAGCGCTACAACAACTCGTACTCCTAGTTTCAGACCATCAAGGAAACGAGTGGTGTAATGCAAGGAATTGGAAGCATCTTCATAAGCAGATAGTTGATTATACAAATCAGCAAAAGGATCAACATAATCAACCATTGTCCCTGTTTGAGCAATACAAAATAGTTGCCTGAGCAAGGTCTAGTGCTGATTCCAGCCGAAACGGCTCTGTAAAGTGCTGCAAAATTCTGTCCAAGTTGCATTCGGCTGCCTACGTTGCATTGATTCCAACCAACGAGCTGTTGCTCCTTCAAACTGGGCTGAAGCGAGAGAAATCCAACGGTGGACTGGACTACCCCCAAAGCCTGAACTGATCCTCACAACGATTTTTCCACAGACGCAGATTTGCTCCATCAAACTGAGGCAATTCGGAACGAACACCCAACAAAAAAGCCTCCCCCATATCTACAGAAGCTGGATCACGCGAACTGCTAGCCCGAGGCAACAATTGGGAATCCCGAGCACTACGAAATGGAGGAGGAATGTACGGCAGAACTTTTCCACGGAGATCAGATTCGATGTTACCTCCATCAGAAAAAATTTCCCCAAGTCCGAAAGGGCGCACGCCCGCCACAGGAAAACCTTCCCTCCACGGCGGTGGCTCCTTCTTCTGCTCAACACAGATCTGCTCGATCTCCATGTTCAGCTCCGCTCGAACCCCATCAATCCTTGCCGAGATTATACCATCCAGAGCCGAAGTATTGGAATCGATCAACTTGCTCATGGCCTCCAGGAGGTGCTCACCTTGATCCTTGAGGCGCTGGCTCAGATCTGCCGCGAAATCGGCACGGAGGAGCTCGTACACGCCCCACCCTTCCTTTGACAGTCGCTCCATGGCCGCCGCTCGTCGCCGGTCCCGCCACTGTGTGCCGTGCTGGTGCCGAGGAAGCTCCAGGACCACTGTATCTGATACCAACTATGAACAACTCATTGGATCTGGTGGAAATCGATCTAGGTTTCATTTTGAAATCGAGAAGGAGGAAGGAGTTTGCGTAGCTGATCCGCCCAACCACCCACACAACTACAAAAGGTACAAGCATCGGCCGAAGCCGCCGTCCGATTCCTTCCTACCTATTACATTGGAGTCTACCGACTATTTAAAGGAGGTGACCATTAACACAGTTAACGGGCCCAAGATGGATCGACGAAACGCGTCGGAGTCCTCCTTTGCCTCATGGGCTGACTCGTCCTAGGCTCATCGCCCGTCTTTGAATCTTCAGTGCCCTCTTCGCTTGCCGGAACAGCTACAGTGCCGCTGCGTGTTGTCAGGCCGCTGACATGATTCTTGTCGTAATTTATCAATTACTCTCTTCTCCCCACAGAAAATAGATATAAGTTACTCTGCCTCCATCTCTGTTCTAGCCTGGCAGTCGTGTCGTCGCTCTGTTCTAGCGGTTCGGTCGGTAGAATTCGATTCATTTTTAAAAATAAATCAACAAGTATCGGCCCAACATTGGCCCAAGAGATAGATGAAAAAATCTCGCTAGGGTGGTTCGTCCGTTCCGAAAGGTGAGAGCCCAGACCTCGGCCGCCGCCCTCTTCTTCTTCTTCGCCAAGCCAGCCGGCCATAACCCTCCTCCTCCGGTAAGGTAAGGTAAGCACGTTCCAATCCATCCCGGATTCGGCTCAGTTTGCTCGCATCTATGTAATATCTCTTATCTCTCTAACGAGCGGGGGTGAATTCGAATGAATTTCAGGGTCCTCAGGCGCCCGGGTCAGTAGCGCGCCAGATCTTTAAATTTCCGTGGGAGGGCTGCTGAGCTTCACGCTCCAGTCCACGCCGGATCCAACGCTGGATTTGAATTGAATTTCAGTGTCTGTCCATCCGTCCGCCTTGCTCTAGCGCCACATCTTCCTTATTCTTCTTCATTAATTCATGGGAGTACTGCTGTTTATCAACGAAAATGTTAACGTCCACATGTGTGGGCGTCTGGCAACTCGCCCACACGCCTCCATCACCGTCCAGTAACTTCTGCACGAATCTTGGCACGAATTAGCTGATTTTGTATGCCACGTAGGACAACTTGCATTTGTGGTGTGTGAGAGAGGTCGCCCACACATCCGTTTTACCACACGGAGGGGCCGGTGTGTGGGCGTTTAGCAGTTCGCCCACACACCAGTTTTCAGTCACGCACAAGGGCTGGTGTGTGGGCGTTTGCCATCTCGCCCACACACCCGCCTCCTCTCCAACACCCAAGCTGCTAGTTGCCATGCGTTTTGCAGTTTACATGGCAACTTCCCTAGTATGATTGCAAGCAGATGGCAACTCTTTTTTTACCCGAACATGTCAGTTGCCATATGTTAGTGTACATGGCAACTGCCCTAGTATGTTTTGCAGTGTACATGACAACTGCCCTAGTATGATTGCAAGCAGATGGCAACTCTCTTTTTTTTTACCCGAACATGTCAGTTGCCATATGTTTTGCATGGTACATGGCAAACTGCCCTAGCGTGCACGTAAGCAGATGGCAACTCTTTCTTTTTAAATGGCAACTGCCCTAGCGTGCTTGTGAGCACATGGCAACTCTCTATTTTACCCGATCATATTTTTTGCCATGCCTTTTTTTGTAGCGCTACATGACAACTGCCTAGTGTTAGTAGGTGGCAACTCCTAAAGTTTTGAAATCATGGAAACTGCAGTAGACCAGACCACACATGACAACAACTGTAGTTGTCCAAAAAATGGCAATCTGGAACTTTGACCTGAGATGGCAACTGCAGTTGAGCAAACATGGCAACTGTAGTTGTCCGACATGGCAACCGTAGTTCAGCGACATGGCAACTGCACTTAAACGAACATGGACGAGGGTCCGGCCCATGGAAACTGTGGGGCGCGCGTGTCACGTGGGGCATGCGGGACCACGAGGTACGAGGCCTGGCGTACCGCGCATGTGGGAGTTATCTATTTCGCCTACACGCACGCGTGTAAGAGGGACCGGGAGGGAAAAAAAGAGGCGTGTGGGCGCTAATTGTTTTGCCCACACACAGACGTGTGGGCTGGTCCTCTTAGGCACCACACAGAACGTGTGGGCAGATTCCTTAACGCCAACACGTGTGGCAGTTATCAATCTATTTATATGACTGGATCAATAGCAGGAGCACTTGGATTGCACCTCTGGGGTACGAATAACTTTCCAATTCGTCAGAATAATAATCTAACTTATAAAGGATGAAAGGGTTCGTAGTCACAACCAAGGTGGCCACGTCGCCTTTAATTCGCCATGAACAGTACTCATGCCACCGCCTGTTATTTTCGTGCCCCTCCAGGGGCGTTTCCGTAATTTCGCATCCAGGCATATAAAAGGCAGCCTCCCCCGTGGAGAAGACCTAGCCGCCGCCTCCCGTCCCAGTCGCCTCCTCCTCCTCCTCTCTCTCTCTCTCTCTCTCTCTCTCTCGCTAACCCCTCTCTCTCCCCGTAGCGCCGGCCGGTT
>NC_041388.1:274204440-274269327 GCF_002162155.2 Triticum dicoccoides
GCCGCCGATGCCGGTGACCTAGCCCTCGCGTCTCCCCTGCGACCCCCGCCTCCTCTCCTGCCGCCGCTGCCGCCGGAGAAGCTCGCCTCCGCGCCCACAAGTCTCGGATTTGGCGGGATCCAGGGCGAGGAGGGGTGGATGAGACGGGGGAGGAGGAAGAGGAGAGAGTGGGGGCGTCTGGGGAGGAATATCCCCGCCGCCTCCACAAGTCGAGGGGGATGGGCCTGCTCGGGCTCAGCCTGTGAGATGTCGACCGGACCGGCGGCGATGATGGAGAAAGGCCGGGCAGGTGCGTGCAGGCGGGAGAAGCTGGGGGCGCTCGTCGGTTGGGGAGATGGCGACCACCTGAGCTTCTCCGATTGACCTAGACAGGGCCACGACAGCATAAGCAAGGGTGGGGGCGAGCAACCCTCTGAAGCCGGTAGCAGCCGTGCCCCTCCTCCTCACCTTCGCTTCTTCCCTCCTCCTCTCCAATCTGTGATGCCCATCTGCGTCCTTGATTTTCCAGTTTTCTCTCGGATTTGGCGGGATCCAGGGCGAGGAGGGGTGGATGAGACGGGGGAGGAGGAAGAGGAGAGAGTGGGGGCGTCTGGGGAGGAATATCCCCGCCGCCTCCACAAGTCGAGGGGGATGGGCCTGCTCGGGCTCAGCCTGTGAGATGTCGACCGGACCGGCGGCGATGATGGAGAAAGGCCGGGCAGGTGCGTGCAGGCGGGAGAAGCTGGGGGCGCTCGTCGGTTGGGGAGATGGCGACCACCTGAGCTTCTCCGATTGACCTAGACAGGGCCACGACAGCATAAGCAAGGGTGGGGGCGAGCAACCCTCTGAAGCCGGTAGCAGCCGTGCCCCTCCTCCTCACCTTCGCTTCTTCCCTCCTCCTCTCCAATCTGTGATGCCCATCTGCGTCCTTGATTTTCCAGTTTTCTGATAATCTAATTTTGATTCTCATATTCTGGTTACTTGTGGAGAGTAGAAGAAGAATTTTGAGAATGAGATTGATAAAGATGAACAAGGTGAACTCTACCTGTTAAGAAACAAATAGAGTTTTGATGTTACATTATTGATTGGCTTGGTTCTTCCTGGTGCAGTTCTAAGTTCCAGTACTTTTGTTTTTTGCTTGCTCATACCTTTTAAGAAGCTACTAAATGCAGGTTCACTGTCAGGTTGGTTAGATGTTCTATAGATCAATATATATGCAGGTTCATTAGCTATCCAAGAAAATTAGTGTCAGGTTTCAGTATCCAGTAGGCTAGATTCCTTGTCAGGCTCGTTTATTGTTTTGTTGCTCACCAATGCATTGTAGATTAGATGTCTAACCAATAAAATCAGCCTCTGGTCTAAGAATCTGATGGGTCTTTTGTCCTTTGAAAACAAAAACATCCTTCTTTATACATCTAAAAAATGGTTTCTTCTTCACTGATGTGTGTGATGCTATTTGATCAAGCTTTGTTTCCCACGACTGCTATGTTCAAATTAATAAGAGCCTGGATAAAACAACCTTTTACCTTCATAGTAATATGCATTCTTCTTTCTTTCCTCTTGCATGTACATCCAATTCTTGTTGTTGCAAGCAAAATGACTTGCTTTGTAGCCTTGTGATCTTCCCACATTTCGGCTAAGAACCTTTCTAAAAATCTTCAGGGCGACATGCGCATTAAAAGGCTCCAGCCTGTTGTTGATGCTTCTGGGCTTGACAAGGTTGGCGGACCCGAGGTTGTTAAGAAGCACATGATGCCGTCATCTTTTGCGGGTGGGCTTTGCTGTATGACTGAAGATTTCCATGATGCAGTGGCTGTTTCGCAAGTCCATGGCTCGCCTGATATATTCACAACCTTTGCATGTGATCCAGAGTGGCCTGAGAGAATTGAGACCCTTGAACATGGGCAAAAAGCAGTCGATGGAGCTGATATTACCATTCAAATCCATCAGATGAAGCTACTTGACTACCTGCACACAATCAGGACTGGGCAAGTGTTTGGGACAGTGCTTGCTGGTACTATGCCCAGTACCTTTTCTTCCTCCAATTCATTGTTTCTTACCCACATGTCGTACTTTTCCTGTTTTACATTTACCCTGCTGCTGCTTTGCAGTTGTCCACACCGTGGAGTTCCAGAAAACGGGGGTGCCCCATGCACATATCCTTGTTTGGCAGGAGAAGAACGATGATCAGGTGGCCACACCAGCTTTCTCTTTTATTGTTGTTGATTTTTCCTTTGATGATTCCCAGTGATCAACATATCCCTGTCACAGGCCCCTGCACTTGCTGATGTTGATCCAGATGCTTGTACTGCTGCACCTGCCAACAGCGTGGAAGCGGCGGTTGCTCAGCCAGCTAGGCTTAACAGGTACACTATATCTATACAGTGAGACATAAAACGCTATTGACTATTTATCCAGATTGGGAATAGACGAATGAACCATAACAAATTTGCTATTATCAACCCCAACATAATTCAGCTTCTGAATTTTGCTGCCTCACATTCATTATTTTGTCTTGTTGGCCTTCTATTTATATTCATATAGAATATAAATACGCATTACTAACGTATGCCTTTTATTGAAAACTTCATAATTTCAGGATTGCCACTACTGCTGCTGCTGCATCAACCATTTCATAAAACAATGATAGGTCCCTAAGCAATCTGCGCTTCAAAATGAGCGTCTATGTGTGGTATGTCTACTCACGCAACTAATAATCTTTTCACTGCTTCACTTTTATCTTCTGCCTCTCAAATCAGCTCATACATGTATTCATGTCCACGCCTTCTGCCAATAACTGATAGGCTACAATGCTACATGTATAATAAGCTTTGCTGCAGTAGCAATTTTCCTCCTATAAACTTTCCGGTACCATGTTGAGTTCTTAACTTATGAATATTCTTGTATTTTTCCTCAGGTTGTTTTGGCCTTTACTACCTTCTCCTTCGCTACTTTCAAGCCCGCAAGAACAAGTGAACGCTGCATGGCCACCGCTGTCTTCCGGCAACACCCTTTTAAACAATCTACTGTTATGTTACTTGCATGTTTGCAATCCCGGTTTTGGCAGTCATAAAGACAAGCCAAAACTCCTTCATACTTTTCCCTGTTTAAATCCGAACGGAGCAACTTCCATATTCCGTGGATAACGCTATTAGAGATCTTTTGCTTTACCCTCTCTCTCGAATGACTGTTTCAATCTACTGTAAGTATTTGTTCACTCAATCGCCTACTGTATCTGCTATTCCCAATGCAATATTAGCTGTTCTAGAGCTTACATTAACAATATTAGCTGTATGTGCTTTTGTGGCCAATATAGATAAGAAATTCCCATTTATATTGCTCTGTATATGATCGTTAATTAATATACACTATTTGTAATACAATCCACATTCCATTAACTTCCATCTACATCTCCTACTTACTCACTACTATACTTGGCCATCCCTCGGGCCGGGCCAACCAAAGCCCGACGCAAAAAACCTAGGCCTGGCTGTCGGGTCGGGCCAACCAAAGTCCGATGCAAAAAACCCAAGCCCGAGCTCGGCCTAGCCCTGCTGTCGGGCCCGAGCCCAGCCCGCCGGGCCTTGGGCCACAGGCCGGGCCTCTTCCTTAAAGGCGAAAACAACGGGCCCGGGCCTGCCCTGGCCAGTGCTTCGGGCTCAAAACCTAGGCCCAAGCCCAGCCCATGGACAAGGTCAGCCCGGGTCGGGTCGGGCCGACCGGGCCGGGCTGCCCATGGCCAGGACTACTCACTACCATCATCGCTTCTAATTCGCTTCTTGCGCCATTTGGCGCAACCAGGTCATCTAGTAAGAGTAATAATCGGCAAGCTCGTGTAGCTGCAGTCCGACTGGGAGGGGGCTTTGCTACCCCGGCGCAGCGCTAAGTTATTATAAATAGTGGCAGAACAAGGATGAGGATTGGCCTCCAATAGTCGAGAGCCTCCACGGTCGCCTGAAACATTCATTCCAAGCCTTGTCGGGTTTCTTCGCCGGAGCTGCGATATACCACTTCGACCGAACCACCGAAATGCAGCTTCCCACGTCGCCAATGGAGGGGAATAACAGGGATCACAACGACAGTTCCCACAGCCAAGTAAGTCCCCTCTCGTCTTGATCGCCATGCCTCTCTGTTCATATTTGTGTTCTTATATTAATGTAACACTATAAGCTCTTGAGGGTTATTGTATGTAGCATGCAATGTAAATGTTGAATGTTTTGTTTTTTAAGTTGTTTTTCTTGCGTGTTATGAGCCAAATTACCTATAATTTAGGTGGTTTTGACAGAGTGAAGAATTAGTCAAAAATTGTAGCCAGATTTGGGTTCAAAGTTTCGCTGCGCCGCCATGACTTTGTTTTGCTTTTGCCCACTTCAACATGTAAAACTATGAACCTGGCCATATTTTTACTATTGGAACATTTAATTGATCATATAGGAAGGAGAACAAAAAGCAATGACGACAAAAAAAAACATGCCGATGTAAAGAGATGTCTCTCTTTGTTCTGACGATACAAAACTTTAGTTTACATCTCCTGTATGGCAGTGATGGGAATGATTTTTATTTTCTTCTTTTGCACAACTCCTGCATCCATTCTCTTAATGCTTTTCGACGATTGCGTGGATTGATGCATACTTTTCATAATAAAGTTTGCAAGTATCAGAGGGCGATAATTAGCAGGATTTCTTTATATGGCCACTGAGGTTTTACCTAGAACCATACACGGCAGACTACATGGTACTGTAGCGGCAAATTTAGCGGTCAGATCGTTACTAATCAACACACTGTAGTGTTGTTTCCATCATGAATTCAAAGTTCCAGAGTTGGTATGCTGTAGTAGTAGAGATAATCAAGCAATTTTCACGCTAGAGAGATTTCAGTTCCTGTCACCATGTGTAACTATTCTCTGTTTGGTATTTCTGAATAAATTTATGGCAGCTAAATAATGGATGCTTGATTTATGTTGCAGCAACTGGACAACGAAGATAGACTCAGCGCTCTAACTGATGATATTTTACTGTCCATCTTGGGGAGAGTCAGTTCACTTGTGGCTACAAGGACAAGTGTGCTCTCTACACGGTGGAGGCATCTGCCTTGGTTGCTGCCTGAACTCAGCATCGATGTCCAGGATTTCCTATCCGCTCCATACGCTGACCTTGTTGAGGCAAATGATATGGAACAAGCCATGGTGTCTTTGTCCAAAGCAACCAGGAGTTTGTTAGATAAACAACAGAGAGGATCCACTATCTCAAGTTTGCGCCTTAACCTCTATTTGATCAACACTTTCCTTTGCGAAGTTGGCCCACTGTTAGGTGATGCAATCGACAGTGGTTTGTTGAAAGATTTAGATCTCGGCATTCTTGATGAGACAAAGACTCTGGACCGTAGAGACGAAGAGATGCAACAGCGAGCTCAAGACATAGATGTTTTTTTCACTACCTACCCTAGTGTGCTCCACTACCTCACAAAGCTCTTTCTAAAAAATGTAGGCTTTGACAAATTGGACATGCACCATGTCCTGTTTGACTGCTGCAAGCAACTTAAGCATCTAACCCTTTATCATTGTGATACTGGTTCCTACTCTGTCTTTAAGATTGATGCGCCAGACTCAAAACTCTGTGTTCTTGAAATTGAGAAGTGTCGCTTTCTGAGAATCGACCTTGTCTGCCTCCCCAAATTGGAGAAGTTCTTTTGTGAGTCTTGGATATCTCAGTGTGCCCCATTGACCTTTGGTTTTGTCCCATCACTTGGGCAATTAGAACTCTCATGTGGTTCAGTTTGTGAGGAAGACATATTTAAATTAAGTGAGCTTCTACATGGAGTAACAAGCATACATACTCTCTCATTGGATTTCCAAGGTGAAGCCGTAAGTACTACTACTACTTTATTTGGTTTCATCATGTCGTCATATATATGAAAGTTATATCATGGATGTGTTATGTATGATAGAGAACATACATAGCTGTAAATTCTTTGATGATCTCATCTATGTGCTTGCAGACTATCAATTCTTGTTTTGTTTGTTTATTTGATTAATTAATGTTGTGATCAGCTTTGGTTGCAACCTGAAATGGAGGAACTCCGCACCGCATTCAGCAAGCTAAGGAAGCTGTACGTACGTTGTATATTTGTTGAATTTGACATTTTATGGACAACGGCCTTTCTTGTAGCAGCACCATCTGTCGAAATGTTACATATTGAGGTGATGTCTTTGTCTATGTTTCTTTCCTTGCCCACACTTCGAGCTTTAGTTTTTCACAAATTTTAGCAGAAAATTATTTAGAACTTGATTCCTATGACAATTCTAATGAATTGCTCACACAAATACAGGTATGGGAACATACATGCGATTTGGGCGAGGCCAGACCCGCTTCCTACCTTGACAGGAGTCCAAAGTGGGAAATGCACTTGGATAGCAGCTCCGAGAACAAGTTTCTGAAAGAGCTAGAATTCGCTGGATTTAAATCGCTAGAACAACAGTTTACATTTATAAGGTCCATGTTGGAGCGATCTCCCAACTTGCAAAAGATAGTATTGAGAGATGATGAGCAGTGTGCTGATTGTGGCGCCCTTGAGGCACCTCGTCTTTCAAGATTTCCACGCAAGGAGGAGCAAGAAGTGGTTGTTAAGCGGATTAGAGATGGCATGTTCTCGCCGGAGATAAATTTTCATGGATAAGGAGGGATGACTTATCTCAGGCCAAATAATTTTTCAGGCCATCTTCATCATCCGGCGGTCTCTATGACGATGAGGGAGTAATTCATCCTCAGGACTGAGGGTATGTATCAGTAGATATGTATTTGATCCAAGGTTTACGAGTCGACGAGTCGTCCCAAGGTAGAGACTCATAGACTAATCTAGACTAGTCAACATGGTACAGTACAATATGTAGTATATACTAACAGTACAGTATGCAATAAAACCAGCCACTGTCTAAATAATTGAGCTATGTAGTGTCCTGGGCCCAAGTGGGCATGCAATAGGACTAGCCACTGTCTAAATACTAGCCTAGCACCACGCAGCACTCCCAGCTGGCCCATTTGGGCCCAAATGGCCAACCTACTTAGCCCCCAGCCATTGGAACCCTAGCTCCCGACCTCTCCAATCGCCGCCGCTAGCGCCATCACGCACGGGAGCATGCGCGCACGCGACCCGCGCCTCCTGCCGCCTTCCGCCGGTCCCAGTCGTTGCTGCCGGCGAGCCCGCCGACCACCGCCATGCCTCCTTTCCTCTCCTCTCTCTCTCTCTCTTCCTTCTCTCTCGTCTTAAGGCCGCGCGCCCCTACGGGTCACGGCCATGGCCGCCGCCTGAGCATGAGCTCCGGCTGGCCACCGCACCTGGCTGCGCCATCCGTCGTCTCGGCAGTGGGTGGCGGTGGCGGTGGCAGGGCAGTGGGTGCTGGCGGCGCCTCGTCCCAGCTAAGGCAGCTCTCTTTTTTGAGTCGCTCGACTCATATATGTCGACTAGTCCAAACTAGTCGTCGACTAGTCCATCCACGACTCGACTCGTATTTGTAGTCTACACGAGAAAATGAGTCGACATCCACTCTATGACTCGTAGACTAGTCGAGCGACTAGACTAGTTGTTCGACTCGTAATCGTTGGTTTGATCTCTGTCTCTCTCGTGTTCTTGATCCGGCACAATCTCGATGTACCACGAGCTTTGTTAGGAGCTTTGTTAGTAGAGTTGGATCATATGGTGTTCTTCTCTCTATTTTGTTGTGGTGAATTGACTCTTGCTCTTTGAGGTTTCGTCATGTTGGATTGAATATTTTGGATTTGAGAACACTTGATGTATATCCTGCATATATGGTGACAATGGGGTATTATATTGAGTCACTTGATATATGTTTTGGTAATCAGTTTGCGGATTCCCGTGATGACATTGGATCTTCTAGGCACACAGGTTGATACATGTTTTCATCCTCCGTTCTCCGTAGAAACTTTGGAGTGATTCTTTGTCGCACGTGAGGGATTGTTATACGATTCAATTATGTTAGCACTGTTAAGAGATTGCACTAGTGAAAGTATGAAGCATAGGTCTTGTTTTTAAGCATTGCAATACCGTTTGTGCTCACTTTTGTTATGTTCTATCCTGCTATTTTTATTTATTCAGATTATAAAAATATATTTTTACTATTCATACTACACTTGTATCACCATCTCTTCGCATCTATATAATTTGTCATTGTATTGGGTGTGTTGGGGTCATAAGAGATTTTTTGTATTTGATTGCAGTGTTGTTTAAGAAAGGTCATCTCTTCCTACACCTCCTACGGATTGATAAATCTTAGGTCATCCACTTAAGGAAATTTGCTATTATCCTACAAATTCTGCGCTTGGAGACCCAACAGAGCCTGCAAGAAGAAGGTTGCCCAGTAGACATCACTCGGTGACAACAACGTGTTTGGAGAGCTCAAGGACCTGCCTCCACATCGATAGTACGGCCACACAATCACGTTGGTCAATGGTGCGCAACTAGAAAACACAAGACCTTACCGCTACTCGCCCTTGCAAAAGGACAAGATCGAACAGCAAGTCTGAGATATGTGGCAGTCTATGATGATATCTCACAACATGAGTCCATTTGCCCCATTAGTCCTCCAAGTCAAGAAAAAGGACGGATCTTCGCAATTCTACATCGACTAGTGTTGTCTCAATGACATCGTCGTGAACAACAGATTTCCACTACCGATTGTCGACGAGCTCCTCGGTGCCACTGACTTCTTTAAGTTGGACTTGCGAGCGAGCTACCATCAGATCCACATGTGGGAGAGCGACACGGAGAAGGCGGCGTTTAAAACTCACCACTGCCACTTTCATTTTTGGGTCATGCCCTCAGCCTGACGAACATGCCAGCCACGAGTACGTGCGTAAATTCGTGATCATTTTTCTGGATGACATCTTGGTGTATAGCACCATGTTGCAGGAACATGAGGAGCATCTACTAGCGGTGTTCGAGCTACTCCGTTAAAATCATCTTTACGCCAAAATGTCCAAGTGTTGTTCGCCAAGGACAACATCGGCTACCTCGGTCACGTCATCTCGCGACGGTGTCGCTATGGACGCAGAGAAGGCATATGCCATGCTCAACTGGCCAACGCCATCCATGTCAATAGAGTTGTGCACCTTTCTCGGCCTCACAGGCTACTACAGAAAGTTTGTGGAGTGGCGTCATTAGCATGCCACTGGCAAATCTCTTGACGAAGAAACGACTCGAGAGGACCGCGCAAGCTCAGATGACCTTCGATCTTCTCAAGAGCGCCATGGCAAGTGCTTCGGTGCCCGAATTCTGTCAAGCCCTTTCACTTCTACTCCCTCCCTCCCATAATGTAAGACATTGAGCCGCTAAGGGAGTAGTTCACACTCTTTCTGTTTCACAATGTAGTGCATATAGAATTATTTTTTCGAGAAGTCAAACTTTACAAATTTTGACCAAATTTGTAAAAAAGGCATATACATTTAGAATACCAAATACATATCCCTAGATACATCACAAGACGTACTTCACTATTGTACATATTTGATATTATAGATATAAATAGTTTTCTCCATAAACTGGGTCAAACTTTGTAAGGTTT
Source organism: Triticum dicoccoides (assembly GCF_002162155.2). Classification (NCBI taxonomy): domain Eukaryota; kingdom Viridiplantae; phylum Streptophyta; class Magnoliopsida; order Poales; family Poaceae; genus Triticum; species Triticum dicoccoides. Next base: position 274,213,997 of record NC_041388.1, read on the forward strand.
GACTTTTCAGAAAATCTATATGCACACATTATGAAATCGGAGGGAGTACCATGGGGGCAGGCGCAGTCAACCATCTTCAAATCATTCGGAAAGGAAAAACTGGCGCCAATTCATTGTTTTGAGATATAAAAAAGCTGAATCCATTACAAACTTTGGGTTCTCTTGTCCATTTGGTACCACAACACACACCAAACCCAGCAAGCGTACATGCCAACCGAATTAATGTCCACTCTCAACACCCTGAATGCGTGAACACGGCGTATGAAACTAGGAGTACTATCAATCAAGTTCTAAAATATTATCCTTTTTTAAGTTTGGCAATGCATGAGCATGAATCGATCAGTCAATCAGCCTTGGATGATTCTTGGTCGTTGTTCTCATCCATGGACGCCGACCGCCACCGCCGGCTCAGCATCCTGGGAAGCCGGATCACCGAGTTCACCCGAGCCACCCCCTCCAGCGCCCTCCACACCGCCGTCCCCTCCTCCGCCTCACCGCCGCCCAGAGCCTTGCGGAAACTTCCGGTGAACGACAGCACGGGTGTCTGAGGCGGCTTGGTCGTGCTGCCTTCTTCAGATGAAATGGCTGCTGGCTTCAGGAAGAGGCAGACGGCCGCGCAATCATCGACCATCGACGTCGGGAACTTCCGGCGCCACGCACGAACCGCCCGGTCCACGAGCTGCTTTGCCGCCTTTGAGCGGTCGGAGACCGACGAGACGATCTTGACCACCTCCTTGTTGGACAGCACGTCCCATATCTGCAACACTGTGTGGTTAGATAAGAAGATACAGAGACGAGTCTACTTCAGTTAACAGTTGCTTGATGTCAACCTGATCATAAAGGATTTGATTTATGTTATCTTAATTTCAGTTGCAATAGTACCAGCAGAAACTGTTCTTAATTGAAGGAAGTTGGAGCGTGATTGGAATGTACTAATGGACATGAAACTAGAGGGAAAATCCGGAAAGAAATCCACTCTTGTTACCCCATCAGTGGCGAGCACCAAGAAGTCATCCTTTTCAGAGAGCTTCCTGTAGTACACTTCGGGTGTGCAGATGAGCCCATGGTTCTTGAGGCAGAAGTCTCCGAAAGCCCTCGCCATGGCGAGGCCTGGCGCGTCCTGGTCCGGCAACCACAGCCTAGGCACGTCGGGCTCATCGTCCATGGCGAAAATTCTCCCCTTGCAGATCAGGATCCTCTCAGCCTCACCTACGACAAGTCCAGAGAATACATTGCAAGTTGCAGTTAACAAGTGTACATACCACCTACAGGCAAGTATGACATGAGAAATTCAGAGGCTGACCAGGAAGATCTGGCTTCAAGTCGGTGGTGATTTGCACCGAAACCGGGCGGCCCTTGCTGTCCCGCGTGCAAAGAACAGCGCGCGAATCGCCTAAATTGGCAATGATCAAGTGATCACCCTGTATACAAAAAATATATAGCAACAATCGAAATTTTCAAAAAAAATCCTTCGGCCGAAATGCAAACTGGAACCACTGAAATTCGGTAATTTCGGTAGGTGCTGAAATATTTCTGAAACTGAAATTTAAAACCATCTACTATCTACCTGCCTAACGACGGTGACAGCAGTGGTGCCACTGCAAAGGCAGTCGATCCCGGAGTGCTGCCTCAGCTCCTCGTCGACGTCCTCGAACGCCTTCACGATCAAGCTCTTCCACGAGGACAGCAGCTGGTTCTCGTCGCTGGCGTCGCTGGACGAGGTGCAATCCGACTTGTCGAACGAGTCCACGTCCGCGTTGCTGTTGCTGGAGGGGGCGTCGTCCTCAGTGCTCGGTGCCAGGGAGGCGGACAGCTTCTTGGGAAGGGAGTCCCGGACATGCCGGGCGACGTCCCGGCCGAGGGGCCCGTGCCCGTCGAACACCCCGCAGAAGATCTGGCCCTTGTGCCCGGCGAAGTCCTGATCATCTTGTCACATCAAGATTATCTTATGTCTCAAGTAAATTTTGCACTTAATCTAGCAGCTAGGCCATGCTGATACTACTATCTGCCACGGATTTCAGTTGCTAATGCTGCATTCATGCTGCTATTAGTACACTGGTGAGCAATAAATATGTCATGAGAGTAAGTGGAGTACGTACTACATAGGAGATCTATGTAATCCAGGGCAATGGTGAGCAATCAAGATGGTGAGGTACACGCATGGTGATTACAGTATCTCAGGTGTAGTGCAGGTTCCAGAGGTTTTCAGTTTGAGCGAAGCTAGCAGAGATGGACCTAGTACTACTGCAAAAAGCTGCCGATTCAACTTGCAGTGAAGAAAAGAACATGTCTCCATGGCTACAAGGAAGGGGAGGGGAGGGAAGGAAAGGAAAGCTTGACCTTACCTGGCAGGCGGCCATGGCGTCCTGGTTGACGCCCTTCCAGCCTTGCTTGGTGTGCATGGACACCCCAGCGGCGCCGGCGAGCTGCTCCTGCAAGAAGTCGTCGTGCTTCCACGGGAACCACCCCTCCGTCTCCTCGAGCTCCCTCCCCCCTCCTTCCCTGCTGCAGCAGATCCCCATTGCCGCGGCCAAATCTCGGCAGCAGCTACCACCTAGCTAGCTCGCTCCTGCAGCTGCAAGCACTGGTGCACGGGACGGGATGGGCATCTCGGAGTTTAATGCGCGCGGGCGGGCGGGCGTGTGTGCGTGAGCGAGCGAGCGAGAGAGTGAGTGGGGGTGAATGGATGTTTATCTCGCCATTTATAGCGTTGGGGCGCCATTAATGGCGAGAGGACATGGGCGCCCCGTCCTGGAGGTAGATGGGGACGGACGCCGCTAATGGTGGTGACGCGGCCGCATTCAATGCTCCTCAGCAACTCTTGTTGCCTGTAGCTGTGGGCGCCAACGTGAGATGCCTGACTCCTGCGCCCGTCGTCGTCTTCAATGCGCATCTCACTGGCTCTGGCTGGGCGTCAGAGGAGGCTCACCTGCCTCTCCATGAAAATCCTTGCGAGTTTGCAGTGCCATAACGCGCTTGGTGCCGCTCGCCGCTGGCCTAACGTCCATGAATTCTGAGCTCTAGCCAGTGTTGCAGTTTGCAGGTAGCAGCGGTCGCTGCCAAAGTGCCTTGTTTGGGCTAGGCCTGATGATAATTCTTGGCTCGGACAAGTCTGATCTGGAAATGTCAAAGCCTGGCCAGGCCCGGCCCAGCCCAGCCCGAAATATGTGAAAAATGTCTTTTCCTTCTTAATTTAATGACACGCTAGGCGTCACATCCGGCATGAATCAGTTGGCGATTAAGTATGGCCAGTGCTATGCGCCAACCGACTATAGTAGCGAAAACATAAACCGCCTCTACAGCCGTTCAATAAGGCAGTGTGTGACCCTCTGATCGTCTTCCGTTCGCTTGTAGCTTGCACAAGAAACACCCTTATTCGTCTCCTCCTGTCACAGTGTTGATCGTCGACTTGCACAAGTACACGTCCATGCTAGCAGGCAGCCGCCACCATCGTCGCAGCGTTGACCATCGCTTTGCACCTTGTAGCCTGTTCGTAGCATCCATCATTGCCAACATTGCATGACGCCTCAAGCTCTGATGGTCCCTTGCATCACCACCGACATTCCCCTCAAAGCTTCAATGATTCATGTTGCCAAGAAGTTCATCGGCCGTCCAATTGGCAACACATCAGATGGACTGCATATTGCTTCGCTTCTCCCAGCATCACACAAATGCAGCATCTCGCCAACCCGCAGCTCGTGGACTATCATCTCCGGTGGTATCGTTGATCGCTGGCAGCACTACTTTGCAACATCACCGATAGCATCGCCAATTGCGTCGCAGCATGACGTCGTCCTTCGCAGAAGCAGGTGATGCTGCTCATCGGTCACCCCTCGCTTGCTCACGGCATGCTCTTCTCCCTACATAGTCGCCCTCGGAAGCATCATCGAACATGTTGTGGCATGTCAGCGACCTTTCCCACTGTCTCTACCCCAATTGTCGCCTCCCCCATCGTTCCGACTTGTTCCGCCGTCCACCGCCACGATGGAGCCATCATTGGATGAACCTAACGGAGATGATCGTTATCCCGCCAAAGTCGGAGGACCTGGTGGTGGTGGTCGCCCGTGAGGCTGTGTTCACGGAACACAACAAGGAGGATGAATTGCTATGTGAGGCATAGTGTGCATGTTTGGTTCCACAAGCAAAAGCACTATGATCCCTACCATAAGGAAGTGATCCATCAACACAATGAAAGTCGCTCGCCAATCTACGGTACACCATTCAAGAGCAAGTCAAACAATCTTGCGGCCTCTACAATCAAGTGAAATCCCTGGTGGCAGGTGGCAGAACAAGCCAACAACTCGTAAGTTTTGTGGCTTGTTGAACTTGTTGACCCTCCATTGTCTTGTTGGGGGAATGTAGTATTTCAAAAAAATTCCTATTATCACGCAAGATCTATCTAGGAGAAGCATAGCAATGAGAGGAGAGAGTGTGTCCACGTACCCTCGTAGATCGAAAGCGGAAGCATTTAGTAACGCGGTTGATGTAGTCGAACGTCTTCATGATCCAACCGATCCAAGTACCGAACGTACGGCACCTCCGTGTTCAGCACATGTTCAGCTCGATGGCGTCCCTTGATCTCTTGATCCAGTTGAGGATGAGGGAGAGTTCCGTCAGCACGGCGGCGTGATGACGGTGATGATGAAGTTACCGGCGCAGGGCTTCGCCTAAGCACTACAACCAGATGACCGAGGTGTGTAACTGTGAAGGGGGGCATCGCACACGGCTAAGAGAAGACTTGGTGTGCCATTGGAGTGCCCCCCTCCCACGTATATAAAGGGGGGAGGAGAGGTGGACGGCCCAAGAGGGACGCGCCATGGGGGGAGTCCTACTTGGACTCCCGGTCCAAGTAGGATTCGATCCCCCCCTTTCCTAGTCCAAGTAGGAGAAGAAGGGAAGGAGGAAGAGAAGAGAAGGAAGGAGGGGGGCGCCGCCCCCTCCCCTTGTCCAATTCAGACTGGGCAAGGGGGGGCACCTCTGGTCGGCCCTTGATACGTCTCCGTTGTATCTACTTTTCCAAACACTTTTTCCCTTGTTTTGGACTCTAACTTGCATGATTTGAATGGAACTAACCCGGACTGACGTTGTTTTCAGCAGAATTACCATGGTGTTATTTATGTGCAGGAACAAACGTTCTCGGAATGACCTGAAACTTTACGGAGCTACTTTTCAGAAAATAAGAAAAATACCTGCCAAAGATGAAGGCCAGGGGGCCTACCACATGTCCACTAGGGTGGGGGCGCGCCCCCTGCCTCGTGGGCCCCCTGTTGCCTCTCCGACTCCAACTCCAACTCTATATATTGTGTTTCGGGGAGAAAAAAATCAGAGAGAAGTAATCATCGCGTTTTATGATACGGAGCCGCCACCAAGCCCTAAAACCTCTCGGGAGGGCTGATCCGGAGTCCGTTCGAGGCTCCGGAGAGGGGAATCCATCGCCATCGTCATCATCAACCATCCTCCATCACCAATTTCATGATGCTCACCGCAGAGCGTGAGTAATTCCATCGTAGGCTTGTTGGACGGTGATGGGTTGTATGGGATCTATCATGTAATCGAGTTAGTTTTGTTAGGGTTTGATCCCTAGTGTCCACTATGTTCTGAGATTGATGTTGCTATGACTTTGCTATGCTTAATGCTTGTCACTAGGGCCCGAGTGCCATGATTTCAGATTTGAACCTATTATGTTTTCATCAATATATGAGAGTTCTTGATCCTATCTTGCAAGTCTATAGTCACCTATTATGTGTTATGATCCGTTAACCCCGAAGTGACAATAATCGGGATATTTACCGGTGATGACCGTAGTTTGAGGAGTTCATGTATTCACTATGTGTTAATGCTTTGTTCCGATTGTCTACTAAAAGGAGGCCTTAATATCTCTTAGTTTCCGCAAGGACCCCGCTGCCACGGGAGGGTAGGACAAAAGATGTCATGCAAGTTCTTTTCCATAAGCATGTATGACTATATTCGGAATACATGCCTACATTATATCAATGAACTGGAGCTAGTTCTGTGTCACCCTAGGTTATGACTGTTACATGATGAACCGCATCCGGCATAATTCTCCGTCACTGATCCATTGCCTACGGGCTTTCCATATATTGTTCTTCGCTTATTTACTTTCCTGTTGCTATTGCTATCATCACTACAAAATACCAAAAACATTGCTTTTCTACTGTTACCTTTTGCTACCGTTATCACTACTATCATATTACTTTGCTACTAAACACTTTGCTGCAGATATTAAGTTTCCAGGTGTGGTTGAATTGACAACTCAGCTGCTAATACTTGAGAGTATTCTTTGGCTCCCCTTGTGTCGAATCAATAAATTTGGGTTGAATACTTTACCCTCGAAAACTGTTGCGATCCCCTATACTTGTGGGTTATCAAGACTATTTTCTGGCGCCGTTGCCGGGGAGCATAGCTCTATTCTATGAGTCACTTGGGATATATATTGGCTTATCATTATGAAGAACTTGAGAGATCCAAACACCAAGATCTATCCCTCAACTACGAGGGGAGGTAAGGAACTGCCATCTAGCTCTGCACTTGATTCACCTTCTGTTTTGAGTAAGCTTGCGACACCTACACCTGCTTCTGTTGTTCGTTCTGATATGTCGCATGTTATTGATGATGCCACTTCTGCTATGCATGATACTTATGATGAAACTACCTCTATGCCTGATACTACTGTGCCACTTAGTGATTTTCTTGATGAACAAATTGCTAGGGCTAGAGAGATTGAAAATATTGAATCTGATAATACTGATGAAAGTGATGATGAAGAATCACTTGTTATTCCTGAGGGTTATGTTTTTGATCAAGAAGCTTCTTTAGCTATTTTAGCTTGCAAAGATAGTTATGAACTTAGGTTATTAGCTAAATGGAATAAGCAATCCCTAAATGCTAGAATGAAACCTGACCCTGCTTTTGCTACTTCACCTATCTTTGTTACTGATAAGGATTATGAATTCTCTGTTGATCCTGATATAATTACTTTGGTTGAATCTGATCCTTTTTATGGTTATGAATCTGAAACTGTTGTGGCACATCTTACTAAACTGAATGATATAGCCACCCTGTTCACTAAAGATGAGAGAACTCGTTAATTTTACATCCTTAAAATATTTTCGTTCTCATTAAAGGGTGATGCTAAGATATGGTTTAATTCTCTTGATCCTGGTTGTGTGCTTAGTCCCCAGGATATGATTTATTACTTCTCTGCTAAATATTTCACTGCTCATAAGAAACAAGCTGCTTTAAGGGATATATATAATTTTGTGCAAATTGAAGAAGAGAGTCTCCCACAAGCTTGGGGGAGGCTTCTCCAATTACTTAATACTTTGCCTGATCATCCTCTTAAGAAAAATGAAATACCTGTTATCTTTTATAATGGACTAACTGATGCCTCCAGAGATTACCTAGATAGTTGTGTTGGTTATGTTTTCAGGGAAAGAACGCCAGATGAAGCTGAAATTATATTGAATAATATGTTGACAAATGAAAATAATTGGACACCTCGGAGCAAATTCCTGAGCCTATTCCTAAACCAACTCCGAAGAAGAGGGGTATTCTATTTCTCAGTCCTGAAGATATGCAAGAGGCAAAGAAATCTATGAAAGAAAAAAGTATTAAAGCTGAAGATGTTAAGAATTTACCTCCTATTGAAGAAATACATGGTCTTAATTTACCACCTGTTGAAGAAACACATGATCTTAATCCATTACCTATTGAAGAAGTACATGGTCTTGATAACCCGACACAGGTAGTAAAGGTAAATTCTCTCTATAGATATGATAAAGTTGAAATCCCATTTACTAAGTTTGCTAGCCCATGCTTAGATGAGTTTGATAAATTTATGGCTAAGCAAGAAGATTTTAATGCTTATTTTGGAAGACAATTGAAATACAATTCAAATATGCTTGAACACTTGGGTGATTATATGGCTAATGTCAAAGGTGAACTTAAACTTATTAGTAAACATGCTTCTATGGTTACCACTCAAGTAGAACAAGTACTTAAGGCTCAAAATGATTTGCTCAATGAATTGAATAGTAAAGATAATGATAATGATGTTAGAGTTATGACTAGAGGTGGTAGAATGACTCAGGAACCTTTGTATCATGAAGGCCATCCTAAAAGAATTGAGCAAGATTATCAGAGAAATAATATAGATGCACCTAGTTCTTCTAAAAAGAAGAAAAAGAAAAATGATAGGACTTTGCATGCTTCTAGTGATCCTATTGTTGAAACACCTGAGAACCCAAATGATATTTCTATTTCTGATGCTGAAACACAATCTGGTAATGAACCTGAAACTAATAATAATGTTCATGATGATGCTCAACCTAGTAATGATAATGATATAGAAATTGAACCTGCTGTTGATCTTGATAACCCACAATCAAAGAATCAATGTTATGATAAGAAAGACTTTGTTGCTAGGAAACATGGTAAAGAAAGAGAGCCTTGGGTTCAGAAACCCATGCCTTTTCCTCCCAAACCATCCAAGAAAAAGGATGATGAGGATTTTGATGCTTTGCTGAAATGATTAGACCTATCTTTTTGCGTATGCGATTAACTGATATGCTCAAAACAAATCCTTATGCTAAGTACATGAAAGATATTATTACAAATAAAAGAAAGATACCAGAAGCTGAAATTTCCACCATGCTTGCTAATTATACTTTTAAGGGTGGAATACCGAAGAAACTTGGAGATCCAGGAGTACCCACTATACCATGCTCCATTAAAAGAAACTATGTTAAAACTGCTTTATGTGATCTTGGAGCTGGTGTTAGTGTTATGCCTCTCTCTTTATACCGTAGACTTGATTTGAATAAGTTGACACCTACTGAAATATCTTTGCAAATGGTTGATAAATCAACTGCTATACCTGTCGGTATTTGTGAGGATGTGCCTGTTGTAGTTGCAAACGTTACTATTTTAACGGACTTTGTTATTCTTGATATTCCTGAGGACGACAGTATGTCTATTATTCTTGGAAGACCCTTTTTGAATACTGCAGGGGCTATTATTGATTGCACTAAAGGCAATGTCACTTTTCATGTTAATGGTAATGAGTATACGGTACACTTTCTGAGGAAACAACCTCAAGTTCATAGTATCAACTCTATTGGAAAAATTCCATCGATTATATTTGGAGGTTTTGAATTTCCTCTTCCTACTGTCAAGAAGAAATATGATATTCTTATTATTGGGGATGTGCATATCCCGCTTGAGGTAACATAGTGTTATTCGAAATTTCTCCGGTTCCATGTTATTCGAAATGAGTTCGTTAACAAGACTTGATCAACCTTGTTAGTGGATTCCTTTTGATGATCATGAGATGGATGAAACTAGAAGGCACAACCTTCTGTACCCCACTTTTACTTTCTGTTATTTATATTAAATAAAATAAAAACAAATATACTGTCTGTTATCTGATTATCCGTGCAATATAAAAATACCTCGAAAATAAAAGTTCTCCAAATGCCCTGAAATTTAAATATGATTTTTTTTCTAGAATATTTGAGAATATTTGGCACTGAGAACACAGCAGGGGGGTCAACCACCTGCCCACGAGGGTGGAGGGCGCACCCTACCCCCCTGGGCGCGCCCCCTGCCTCGTGGGCCCACGGTGGCCCTCCTCCACTTATTCCTGCACCCACACACTTCATCTTCATCCCACAAACACGAATATCCAGCTCAAGCACGAGTTCTTGCTCATTTTGCTGCCATTTTCGATCTCCTTGCTCAAAGAACCTCTCACAAAACTGCTTGGGGAGATTGTTCCTTGGTATGTGACTCCTCCATTGGTCCAATTAGTTTTTGTTCTAGTGCTTTATTCATTGCAAATTTTTGCTGCTTAGGTGACCCTGTTCTTGAGCTTGCATGTCAAATTTATATGGTCAAAAGTAGTTTTGATGCATGATATAGGCTCTAGACACTTGTAGGAGTAGTTGCTATCAATTTTATTGAGTTTGGTTTACTTTTATTTTGAAGTTACTAAAAATTTCAGAATTTTTCAGAAAATGATGAGGAGACTTTTGAGGGGCTCATCGAGCCAAAGCTCGAAGGAAAAGGCACCGAAGCCTAAGTATAATCTGCCTCGCACCGCGGAGGTTCGGGCGTGTGAATGGCCTTCCGAGGATTTCTTAAGAGCAGCCGGGATTTATGAAGATTTTCATGAATTGGCTAAGAATGTGGGCCTTACCGCTTTCCTCCACGACCAATACGATCAGCACGTACCTTGTTTCATTGAAGTCTATCCACGCCTACCGGAACCCTGCACCAGCCGAGGAGCCAGAGTCGGAACCACAAGTTGATCCTTCACGACAGTCTAATTACCAGTGGGATCCAGAGATGATTGTCAGCCAGTAGCAATCGGAGTCTTCCTCTTCTTCATCTCAGTACGACCCCAACTTCTACTACGGATATCCGCCAGGCCAACCGTGGCCATAGACCAACTTAGGCCAAAAGCCTAAGCTTGGGGGAGTACGTATTTCCCACCAACAGTACATTTATGTTCACACACTCATTGCTAGATGTCGGTGCTCATACTTTTTCATTGTATCATCCATGCTAGTTTATTTTCCTTTTTATGCTTTCTTCTTGTGAGTTTAATAAACCTTAAGAAAAACCAAAAAAATAGTTGTAGCTTTCAATTAATTTACCTTCCATGCTTGTAGCAGTAATTAAAAAAACCCAAAAAGATTTCATGTTCTTCTTTTGCTTGTTGGGAGCTTTCCCGTGTAAATAGTTTTATTTCTTTTCTTTCCTTTGGGGGTCTATAGGAGAAGACCATAATTAAATTGTTGAAGTGGCTCTTATATGCATTATTGTTGATCTGACAAAAGAGCCCATATTGCCTTGTCTTTTGATATGTCTCCAACGTATCTATAAATTTTGATTGCTCCATGCTATATTATCTACTGTTTTGGACTATATTGGGCTTTATTTTCCACTTTTATATTATTTTTGGGACTAACCTATTAACCGGAGGCCCAGCCCAAAATTGTTGTTTTTTGCATATTTCAGTGTTTCGGAGAAACATAATATCAAACGGAGTCCAAACGGAATAAAATCTTCGGGAACGTGATTTTCTCACCGAACGTGATCCAGGAGACTTGGACCCTACTGCAAGGGATCAAAGAGGAGGTCACGAGGATGGGGGGCGCCCCCCCCCTAGGGTGTGCCCCCTGCCTCGTGGGCCCCTCGGTGCTCCACCGACGTACTCCTTCCTCCTAAATGTACACACGTACCCCCAAACGATCAGAACAGGAGCCAAAAACCTAATTCCACCGCCGCAACTTTCTGTATCCATGAGATCCCATATTGGGGCCTATTCCGGAGCTCCGCCAGAAGAGGGCCGTCATCACGGAGGGCTTCTACATCATCCTGGCCCCTCCGATGAAGTGTGAGTAGTTTACCTCAGACCTTCAGGTCCATAGTTAGTAGCTAGATGTCTTCTTCTCTCTCTTTGAATCTCAATACAAAGTTCTCCCCCTCTCTCGTGGAGATCTATTTGATGTAATCTTGTTTTTGCGGTGTGTTTGTTTAGATCGATGAATTGTGGGTTTATGATCAAGTCTATCTATGAATAATATTTGAATCTTCTATGAATTCTTTTATGTATGATTGGTTATCTTTGCAAGTCTCTTCGAATTATCCGTTTGGTTTGGCCAACTAGATTGGTAGTTCTTACCATGGGAGAAGTGCTTAGCTTTGGGTTCGATCTTGCGGTGTCCTTTCCCAGTGACAGAAGGGGCAGCAAGGCACGTATTGTATCGTTGCCATCGAGGATAACAAGATGGGGTTTATTTCATATTGCTTGAATCTATCTCTCTACGTCATGTCATCTTGCTTAAGGCGTTACTCTATTTTTAACTTAATACTCTAGATGCATGTTGGATAGCGGTCGATGAGTGGAGTAATAGTAGTAGATGCAGAATCGTTTTGGTCTACTTGTCACGGACGAGATGCCTATATACATGATCATGCCTAGATATTCTCATAATTATGCTCAATTCTGTCAATTGCTCAATAGTAATTTGTTCACCCACCGTAGAATACTTATGCTCTTGAGAGAAGCCACTAGTGAAACCTATGGCCCCTGGGTCTATTCTCATCATATCAATCTCCATCACTTTAATATTGTTTTGCTATTTACTTTGCCTTTACTTTTTACTTTGCATCTTTATACCAAAAATACCAAAAATATTCTATCTATCAGATCTCACTCTCGTAAGTGATCGTGAAGGGCTTGACAACCCCTAATCGTGTTGGTTGCGAGTAGCTATCGTTTTGTGCAGGTACGAGGGACTTGAGTGTGGCCTCCTACTGGATTGATACCTTGGTTCTAAAAAACTGAGGGAAATACTTACGCTACTCTGCTGCATCGTCCCTTCCTCTTCGGGGAAAACCAACGCAAGCTCAAGACATAGCAAGAAGGATTTCTGGCGCCGTTGCTGGGGAGTCTGCGCAAAAGTCAATATACCAAGTACCCATCACAATCCCTATCTCTCGCATTACATTATTTGCCATTTGCCTCTCGTTTTCCTCTCCCCACTTCACCCTTGCCGTTTTATTCGCCCTCTCTCTCTCTATCCTCCCTCTCTGTTTGCCTCTTGTTTGCTCGAGTGCTAGTTTGTTTGCCTGTCGTCATGACTAGTCTCATATCTTCTCCGTTGTCTCCCGAGAGTGAAGTTCTAAATTTTAAACAAAGGGAGGGAGAAAATCTAAAAGATCCTTGGTATAGGCAATGATCAAAATAGATCTACCAGGAAGCAATCTACCTTAGTTCTTCTCCGCAATTTTTATGTAGGTATTAATCCTTAGAATAGATATATCCTCGATACCATTACCGGAGGGAACTTCTTGGGTAGCCATACTTTTGATTCTTATAATGCTGCGTTAGATTTATTTGGCTCACCACCTCTTTTGGTTAATGGAACCATGTTAACTTTGGAGCATGTTATGCAAAGACTTGAAATTATTGAAAATAAAGTTGCTACTATTGAATCAATTGAAAATCTAGATAAAAATATCCACAATCAAATTACTCAATATGGATCTAAGGTAGGAATGACTTTGAAAAATATTAAGGAAAATGAATCCATAGTTAATTAGAGGATGAACTTAGATTCTACTAGAATTGATAAACTTGAGGGTATCATTACAATTTTGGGAACCACTTTTTCTTCTATAAAGAATACTCCTAGTCCTCCTACTAAAATTGCCAAGCTTATGTATGTTCCTAAGAATAAGGGTGAATCATCTAGTAAGGAAACTGCTGATCTTAAATCTATAAGTATTCATCCCAATCTTTTTGCTATCATTAAGGAACCATTTATTACAAATGAATTTTTCGATCTTGTGCCCAAATTTTTGATAATTAATAAAAATAAATAAATTCCTAAAGATGGTAGGTGCCTAATTGAAGTATTGCCTACTAAACATGGCAATACCTAGATCTATCCTCGCTTGTTATGCCTAGCTAGGGGCGTTAAACGATAGCGCTTGTTGGGAGGCAACCCAATTTTATTTTTATTCCTTGCTATTTGATCCTGTTTAGTAATAAATAAATTATCTAGCCTCTGTTTTGGTTGTGTTTTTTGTGTTTAATTATTGTTTGTGCCAAGTAGAACCGTTGGGAAGACTTGGGGAAAGTCTTGTTGAATTTGCTGTAAAAAACAGAAACTTTAGCGCTCACGATAACTGATGTCATTTTTATTTGGAGAGTGTTATTTAGTTAATTATTTTTGAAGATGATTAATAGATAAATTCCTCACGTCCAGAAATTTATTTTAGAATTTTTGGGGTTTCAGATCTTGCGCTAGCTACAGATTACTACAGACTGTTCTGTTTTTGACAGATTCTGTTTTTCGTGTGTTGTTTGCTTATTTTGATGAATCTATGGCTAGTAAAATAGTTTATAATCCATAGAGAAGTTGGAATACAGTAGGTTTAACACCAATATAAATAAAGAATGAGTTCATTACAGTACCTTGAAGTGGTCTTTTGTTTTCTTTCGCTAGTGGAGCTCACGAGTTTTCTATTTTGAGTTTTGTGTTGTGAAGTTTTCAAGTTTTGGGTAAGAATTTGATGGATTATGGAACAAGGAGTGGCAAGAGCCTAAGCTTGGGGATGCCCATGGCACCCCCAAGATAACCCAAGGACACCAAAAACTCAAAGCTTGGGGATGCCCCGGAAGGCATCCCCTCTTTCGTCCACTTCCATCGGTAACTTTACTTGGAGCTATATTTTTATTCACCAACATGATATGTGTTTTGCTTGGAGCGTCTTGTATTATTTGTGTCTTTGTTTGTTAGTATGCCACAATCATCGTTGTTGTACACACCTTTTGAGAGAGCCATACATGAATTAAAATTTGATAGAATACTCTATGTGCTTCACTTACATCTTTTGAGCGTTATAATTTTGCTCTATGTGCTTCACTTAGATCTTTTAGAGCATGATGGTGGATTTGTTTTAAAGAAACTATTGATCTCTCATGCTTCACTTAAATTATTTTGAGAGTCTCTTAATAGCATGGTAATTTGCTTAATAATAATATGCTTGGTATTCAAGATTTGTGAAACTTTCTTTTGAGTGTGTTGAATACTAAGAAAAGATTGAAGCATGATAATTGTTTTGAGATATGGAGGTGATAATATTAAAGTCATGCTAGTTGAGTAGTTGTGAATTTAAAGAATACTTGTGTTGAAGTTTGTGATTCCCGTAGCATGCACGTATGGTGAACCGTTATGTGATGAAGTCGGAGCATGATTTATTTATTGATTGTCTTCCTTATGAGTGGCGGTTGGGGACGAGCGATGGTCTTTTCCTACCAATATATCCCCCTAGGAGCATGCACATAGTACTTTGCTTTGATAACTTCTAGACTTTTGCAATAAGTATATGAGTTCTTTATGACTAATGTTGAGTCCATGGATCATACGCACTCTCACCCTTCCACCTTTGCTAGCCTCTCTAATACCGCGTAACTTTCGCCAGTATCATACACCTACCATATACCTTCCTCAAAACAGCCACCATACCTACCTATTATGGCATTTCCATAGCCATTCCGAGATATATTTCCATGCAACTTTCCATCATCTAGTTCATCATGACACATCCATCATTGTCATATTGCTTAGCATGATCATGTAGTTGACATAGTATTTGTGGCAAAGCCACCGTTCATAATTTTCATACTTGTCACTCTTGATTCATTGCATATCCCAGTACACCACCGGAGGCATTCATATAGAGTCATACTTTGTTTTAGTATCAAGTTGTAATCATTGAGTTGTAAATAAATAGAAGTGTGATGATCATCATTTAATAGAGCATTGTCCCAATAAAAAAGAAAAAAAAGAGAAAGGCCAAAGAAAAAAAGAAGGCCCAAAAAAAGGGGCAATGCTACTATCTCCTTTTCCACACTTGTGCTTCAAAGTAGCACCTTGATATAGCGAGTCTCATATATTGTGCTTCAAAGTAGCACCATGTTCTTCATATAGAGAGTCTCATATGTTGTCACTTTCATTTACTAGTGGGAATTTTACATTATAGAACTTGGCTTGTATATTCCAATGATGGGCTTCCTCAAATTGCCCTAGGTCTTCGTGAGCAAGCAAGTTGGATGCACACCCACTAGTTTCTTTTGATGAGATTTCATACATTTATAGCTCTAGTGCATCCGTTGCATGGCAATCCCTACTCACTCACATTGATATCTATTGATGGGCATCTCCATAGGCTGTTGATACGCCTAGTTGATGTGAGACTATCTTCTCCTTTTTGTCTTCTCCACAACCACCATTCTATTCCACCCATAGTGCTATATCCATGGCTCACGCTCATGTATTGTGTGAAGATTGAAAAAGTTTTGAAAAAGTTAGAGTATGAAACAATTGCTTGGCTTGTCATCGGCGTTGTGCATGATTTAAATACTTTGTGTGGGGAAGATGGAGCATAGCCAGACTATATGATTTTGTAGGGATAACTTTCGTTGGCCATGTTATTTTGAGAAGACATAATTTCTTTGTTAGTATGCTTGAAGTATTATTATTTTTATGTCAATATAAACTTTTGTCTTGAATCTTTCTAATCTGAATATTCATACCACAATTAAGAAGATTTGCATTGAAATTATGCCAAGTAGCACTCCGCATCAAAAATTCTCTTTTTATCATTTACCTACTCGAGGACGAGCAGGAATTAAGCTTGGGGATGCCTGATACGTCTCCAATGTATCTATATTTTTTGATTGCTCCATGCTATATTATCTACTGTTTTGGACTATATTGGGCTTTATTTTCCACTTTTATATTATTTTTGGGACTAACCTATTAACCGGAGGCCTAGCCCAGAATTGCTGTTTTTTTTTTGCCTATTTCAGTGTTTCGGAGAAACATAATATCAAACAGAATAAAATCTTCGGGAACGTGATTTTCTCACCGAACGTGATCCAGGAGACTTGGACCCTACCGCAAGGGATCAAAGAGGAGGTCACGAGGGTGGGGGCGCCCCCCCTAGGGCGCGCCCCCTGCCTCGTGGGCCCCTCGGTGCTCCACCGACGTACTCCTTCCTCCTATATATACACACGTACCCCCAAACAATCAGAACAGGAGCCAATAACCTAATTCCACTGCCGCAACTTTCTGTATCCACGAGATCCCATCTTGGGGCCTGTTCCGGAGCTCCGCCGGAAGAGGGCCGTCATCACGGAGGGCTTCTACATCATCCTAGCCCCTCTGATGAAGTGTGAGTAGTTTACCTCAGACCTTCGGGTCCATAGTTAGTAGCTAGATGGCTTCTTCTCTCTCTTTGAATCTCAATACAAAGTTCTCCCCCTCTCTCGTGGAGATCTATTCGATGTAATCTTCTTTTTGCGGTGTGTTTGTTGAGATCGATGAATTGTGGGTTTATGATCAAGTCTATCTATGAATAATATTTGAATCTTCTCTGAATTCTTTTATGTATGATTGGTTATCTTTGCAAGTCTCTTCGAATTATCTGTTTGGTTTGGCCAACTAGATTGGTAGTTCTTGCCATGGGAGAAGTGCTTAGCTTTGGGTTCGATCTTGCGGTGTCCTTTCCCAATGACAGAAGGGGCAGCAAGGCACGTATTGTATCATTGCCATCGAGGATAACAATATGGGGTTTATTTCATATTGCATAAATTTATCTCTCTACATCATGTCATCTCGCTTAAGGTGTTACTCTGTTTTTAACTTAATACTCTAGATGCATGCTGGATAGCGGTCGATGAGTGGAGTAATAGTAGTAGATGCAGAATTGTTTCGGTCTACTTGTCACGGACGTGATGCCTATATACATGATCATGCCTAGATATTCTCATAATTATGCTCAATTCTGTCAATTGCTCAACAGTAATTTGTTCACCCACCGTAGAATACTTATGCTCTTGAGAGAAGCCACTAGTGAAACCTATGGCCCCCGGGTCTATTCTCATCATATCAATCTCCATCACTTTAATATTGTTTTTCTATTTACTTTGCCTTTACTTTTTACTTTGCATCTTTATACCAAAAATACCAAAAATATTCTATCTACCAGATATCACTCTCGTAAGTGACCGTGAAGGGCTTGACAACTAGAGATCATAGTTTCTTGTGCCATGCTTGATTAGCTATGAGTTATAATGGTTTACCTTGCGTGCCAACATGCTATTGAGATGATTATGATGTGGTATGATAGGGTGGTATCCTCCTCTGAATGATTTAAGTGACTTGACTTGGCACATGTTCACGCATGTAGTTGAAACAAAATCAACATAGCCTTCACGATATTTATGTTCATGGTGGATTATATCCTACTCATGCTTGCATTCAGTGTTGATTAATTTTAATGCATGTTCATGACTGTTGTCGCTCTCTAGCTGGTCACTTCCCAGTGTTTTGCTAGCATTCACGTGTACTAAGCGGGAATACTGCTTGTGCATCCAATCCCTTAAACCCCAAAGTTATTCCACATGAGTCCACCATACCTACCTATATACGGTATCTACCTGCCGTTCCAAGTAAATTTGTATGTGCCAAACTCTAAACCTTCAAATAAATATCCTGTTTTGTATGCTCGAATAACTCATGTATCAACTAGGGTTGTCCGTATCTTCCATGTTAGGCGGGTTATTCTCAAGAGGAGTGGACTCCGCTCCTCACTCACGAGATAAATGGCTGGTCAACGAGATGCCCAGTCCCATGCTTTATGCAAACTAAATCAACATAATTGCAAAACAAAACTCCCCTTGGGACTATTGTTAGTTGGAGGCACTCATTGTTTCGAGCAAGCCATGGATTGATGCTTGTTGGTGGAGGGGGAGTATAAACTTTACCATTCTGTTTGGGAACCGCCTATAATGTGTGTAGCATGAAAGATATTGCCATCTCTTGGTTGTTATGTTGACAATGAAAGTATATCGCTCAAAATATTATTCACCTATGTTTCAAAACCGAGCTCTGGCACCTCTACAAATCCCTGCTTCCCTTTGCGAAGGGCCTATCTATTTACTTTTATGCTGAGTCATCATCCTCTTATTAAAAAGCACTAGTTGGAGAGCACCGCTGTCATCTGCATTCATTACTATTAGTTTACATTGAGGATGACTTGACTGGATCTCTTTTACCATGAATTACAATGTCTAGTCAGTCCTTGGTCTTTAAAGGTGCTCTAGATTTATGTTTTGCGGTCTCAGAAAGGGCTAGCGAGATACCATCTTGTTATATCATATTATGATTGTTTTGAGAAAGTGTTTTCATCAGAGATTTATTATTATGGCTCGCTAGTTAATTATGCTATTGATATGAGTAAACTTGATACCTATGCGTTATTGCGAATGTGGTTAGTTATAATCTTTGTTGAAAACTTGAATGCTGGCTTTACATATTTACACCAACAAGAGCAAACAGAGTTTGTAAAAGTTTTTCTTTATCACTTTCAGTTTATCAACTGAGTTGCTTGAGGACAAGCAAAGGTTTAAGCTTGGGGGAGTTGATACATCTCCGTCGTATCTACTTTTCCAAACACTTTTGCCCTTGTTTTGGACTCTAACTTGCATGATTTGAATGGAACTAACTCAGACTGACGTTGTTTTCAGCAGAATTACCATGGTGTTATTTATGTGCAGGAACAAACGTTCTCAGAATGACCTGAAACTTCATGGAGCTACTTTTCAGAAAATAAGAAAAATACCTGCCAAAGATGAAGGCCAGGGGGCCCACCACCTGTCCACGAGGGTGGGGGGCGCGCCTGCCCCCCTAGGGCGCACCCCCTACCTCGTGGGCCCCCTGTTGCCTCTCCGACTCCAACTCCAACTCTATATATTGTGTTTCAGGGAGAAAAAAATCAGAGAGAAGAAATCATCGCGTTTTACGATACGGAGCCGCCGCCAAGCCCTAAAACCTCTTGGGAGGACTGATCTGGAGTCCGTTCGAGGCTCCGAAGAGGGGAATCCGTCGCCATCGTTATCATCAACCATCCTCCATCACCAATTTAATGATGCTCACCACCGTGCATGAGTATTCCATCATAGGCTTGCTGGACGGTGATGGGTTGGATGGGATGTATCATGTAATCGAGTTAGTTTTGTTAGGGTTTGATCCCTAGTGTCCACTATGTTCTGAGATTGATGTTGCTATGACTTTGCTATGCTTAATGCTTGTCACTAGGGCCCGAGTGCCATGATTTCAGATCTGAACCTATTATGTTCTCATCAATATATGAGAGTTCTTGATCCTATCTTGCAAGTCTATAGTCACCTATTATGTGTTATGATTCGTTAACCCCGAAGTGACAGTAATCGGGATACTTACCGGTGATGACCGTAGTTTGAGGAATTCATGTATTCACTATGTGTTAATGCTTTGGTCTCGTACTCTATTAAAAGGAGGCCTTAATATCCCTTAGTTTCCAATACGACCCCGCTACCACGGGAGGGTAGGACAAAAGATGTCATGCAAGTTCTTTTCCATAAGCACGTATGACTATATTCGGAATACATGCCTACATTACATTGATGAACTAGAGCTAGTTCTATGTCACCCTATGTTATGACTGTTACATGATGAACCGCATCCGGCATAATTCTCCATCACCGATCCATTGCCTACGAGCTTTCCCTAGATTGTTCTTCGCTTATTTACTTTCCTGTTGCTATTGCTATCATCACTACAAAATACCAAAAACATTGCATTTACTACTGTTACCTTTTGCTACCGTTATCACTACTATCATATTACCTTGCTACTAAACAGTTTCCTGCAGATATTAAGTTTCCAGGTGTGGTTGAATTGACAACTCAGCTGTTAATACTTGAGAGTATTCTTTGGCTCCCCTTGTGTCGAATCAATAAATTTGGGTTGAATACTTTACCCTCAAAAACTGTTGCGATCCCCTATACTTGTGGGTTATCAGCCCTCTCTCTTCTTCACTAAGGCCAATGGTGGCCCATTAACCTCCCGGGGGGGTTCCGATAACCCTCGGTACTCCGAAACTTATCCGAAACGACTCGAACTATTCCGGTGTCCGAATGTAGCCTTCCAATATATGAATATTTATGTCTTGACCATTTAGAGACAACTCGTCATGTCCGTGATCTCATCCGGGACTCCGAACAAACTTCGGTTCATCAAAACACGAAACTCATAATACAAATTGTCATCGAACGTTAAGCGTGCGGACCATACCGGTTCGAGAACTATGTAGACATGACCGAGACATATCTCATGTCAATAACCAATAGCGGAACCTGCATGCTCATATTGGCTCCTACATATTCTACGAAGAGCTTTATCGGTCAAATCGCATAACAACATATGTTGTTCCCTTTGTCATCGGTATGTTACTTGCCCAAGATTCGATCATTGGTATCACCATACCTAGTTCAATCTCGTCACCGGCTAGTCTCTTTACTCGTTCCGTAATGCATCATCCCGTGACTAACTCATTAGTCACATTGTTTGCAAGGCTCATAGTGATGCGCATTACCGAGAGGGCCCAGAGATACCTCTCCGATACACGGGGTGAAAAATCCTAATCTCGATCTATGCCAACTCAACAAACGCCATTGGAGACACCTGTAGAGAATCTTTATAATCACCCAGTTACGTTGTGATGTTTGATAGCACATAAGGTGTTCCTCGGTATTCGGGAGTTGCATGATCTCATAGTCTGAGGAACATGTATAGGTCATGATGAAAGCAATAGCAGAAAAACTAAATGATCATTATGTTAAGCTAACGGATGGGTCTTATCCATCACATAATTCTCTAATGATGTGATCCCATTCATCAAATGACAACACATGTCTATGGCTAGGAAACTTAACCACCTTTGATTAACGAGCTAGTCAAGTAGAGGCATACTAGGGACACTCTGTTTGTCTATGTATTCACACATGTACTAAGTTTCCGGTTAATACAATTCTAGCATGAATAATAAACATTTATCATGATATAATGAAATATAAATAATAATTTTATTATTGCCTCTAGGGCATATTTCCTTCAGTCTCCCACTTGCACTAGAGCCAATAATCTAGATTACATAGTAATGATTCTAACACCCATGGAGTCTTGGTGCTAATCATGTTTTGCTCGTGAGAGAGGCTTAGTCAATGGGTCTGCAACATTCAGATCCGTATGTATCTTGCAAATCTCTATGTCTCCCTCCTTGACTTGATCACGGATGGAATTGAAGCGTCTCTTGATGTGCTTGGTTCTCTTGTGAAATCTGGATTCCTTTGCCAAGGCAATTGCACCAGTATTGTCACAAAAGATTTTCATTGGACCCGATGCACTAGGTATTACACCTAGATCGGATATGAACTCCTTCATTTGCTGCTTCCGAAGCAGCTATGTACCCCGCTTCACACGTAGATCCCGCCACGACACTCTGCTTAGAACTGCACCAACTGACAGCTTCATCATTCAATAAAAATACGTATCCGGTTTGTGACTTAGAGTCATCCGAATCAGTGTCAAAGCTTGCATCGACATAGCCGTTTACGACGAGCTCTTTGTCACCTCCATAAACGAGAAACATATCCTCAGTCCTTTTCAGGTATTTCAGGATGTTCTTGACCGCTGTCCAGTGATCCACTCCTGGATTACTTTGGTACCTCCCTGCTAAACTAATAGCAAGGCATACATCAGGTCTGGTACACAACATTGCATACATGATAGAACCTATGGCTGAGGCATAGGGAATGACTTTCATTTTCTCTCTATCTTCTGTAGTGGTCGGGAATTGAGTCTGACTCAACTTCACACATTGTAACACAGGCAAGAACCCTTTCTTTGACTGATCCATTTTGAACTTATTCAAAACTTTATCAAGGTATGTGCTTTGTGGAAGTCCAATTAAGTGTCTTGATCTATCTCTATAGATCTTGATGCCCAATATATAAGCAGCTTCATCGAGGTCTTTCATTGAAAAATTCTTATTCAAGTATCCTTTTATGCTATTCAGAAATTCAGTATCATTTCTGATCAACAATATGTCATCCACATATAATATCAGAAATGCTACAGAGCTCCCACTCACTTTCTTGTAAATACAAGCTTATCCAAAAGTCTGTATAAAACCGTATGCTTTGATCACACTATCACAACATATATTCCAACTCTGAGAGGCTTTCACCAGTCAATAAATGGATCGCTGGAGCTTGCACACTTTGTTAGCACCTTTTGGATCGACAAAACCTTCTGGTTGCATCATATACAACTCTTCTTTAAGATATCCATTAAGGAATGCAGTTTTGACATCCATTTGCCAAATTTCATAATCATAAAATGCGGCAATTGCTAACATTATTTGGACAGAGTTAAGCATCGCTACGGGTGAGAAGGTCTCATCATAGTCAACTCCTTGAACTTGTCGAAAACCTTTCGCAACAAGTCGAGCTTTGTAGACAGTAACATTACGGTCAGCGTTAGTCTTCTTCTTGAAGATCCATTTATTCTCTATTGCTTGCCAATCATCGGGCAAGTCAACCAAAGTCCATACTTTGTTCTCATACATGGATTCCATCTCAGATTTCATGGCCTCAAGCCATTTTGCGGAATATGGGCTCATCATCGCTTCCCATAGTTCGTAGGTTCGTCATGGTCAAGTAACATGACCTCCAGAACAGAATTACCGTACCACTCTGGTGTGGATCTTACTCTGGTTTACCTATGAGGTTTGGTAGTAACTTGATCAGAAGTTTCATGATCATTATCATTAGCTTCCTCAATAATTGGTGTAGGAATCACTAGAACTGATTTCTGTGATGAACTACTTTCCAATAAGGGAGAAGGTACAATTACCTCATCAAGTTCTACTTTCCTTCCACTCACTTCTTTCGAGAGAAACTCCTTCTCTAGAAAGGATCAATTCTTAGCAATGAATATCTTGCCTTCGGATATGTGATAGAAGGTGTACCCAACAGTCTCCTTTGGGTATTCTATGAAGACACATTTCTTCGATTTGGGTTCGAGCTTATCAGGTTGAAGATTTTTCACATAAGCATCACAGCCCCAAACTTTAAGAAATGACAACTTGGGTTTCTTGCCAAACCACAGTTCATATGGTGTCGTCTCAACGAATTTCGATGGTGCCCTATTTAACGTGAATGCGGCCGTCTCTAAAGCATAACCCCAAAATGATAGCGGTAAATCAGTAAGAGACATCATAGATCGCACCATATCTAAAAAAGTGCGATTACGACGTTCAGAAACACCATTACATTGTGGTGTTCCAGGTGGCATGAGTTGCGAAACAATTCCACATTGTTTCAAATGAAGACCAAACTCATAACTCAAATATTCACCTCCCCAATTAGATTGTAGAAACTTTATTTTCTTGTTACGATGATTTTCCACTTCACTCTGAAATTCTTTGTACTTTTCAAATGTTTCAGACTTATGTTTCATTCAGTAGATATACCCATATCTGCTCAAATCATCTGTGAAGGTCAAAAAATAACGATACCCGCCGCGAGCATCAACACTCATCGGACCGCATACATCAGTATGAATTATTTCCAGTAAGTCTGTTGCTTGCTCCATTGTTCCGGAGAACAGAGTCTTAGTCATCTTTCCCATGAGGCATGGTTCGCAAGCATCAAGTGATTCCAAAAGCCCATCAGCATTGAGTTTCTTCATGTGCTTTACACCAATATGACCTAAATGATAGTGCCACAAATAAGTTGCACTATCATTATTAAACTTGTATCTTTTGGCTTCAATACTATGAATATGTGTATCACTACTATCGAGATTCAATAAAAATAGACCACTCATCAAGGGTGCATGACCATAAAAGATATTACTCATATAAATAGAACAACAATTATTCTCTGATTTAAATGAATAACTGTCTCACATTAAACAGGATCCAGATATAATGTTATGCTTAACGCTGGCACCAAATAAAAATTATTCAGTCTAAAAGTTTTCCTGAAGGTAGATGTAGAGGTAGCGTGCCAACGGCGATCACATCGACTTTGGAACCATTTCCCACGTGCATCGTCACCTCGTCCTTAGCCAATCTTCGTTTAATCCGTAGCTCCTGTTTCGAGTTGCAAATGAGCAACAGAACCAGTATCAAATACCCAGGCTCTAGTACGAGCATTAATAAGTGATGTCTACTACACAACCTTCTTCTTGTAGACGTTGTTGGTCCTCCAAGTGCAGAGGTTTGTAGGACAGTAGCAAATTTCCCTCAAGTGGATGACCTAACGTTTATCAATCCGTAGGAGGCGTAGGATGAAGATGGTCTCTCTCAAGCAACCCTGCAACCAAATAACAAAGAGTCTCTTGTGTCCCCAACACACCCAATACAATGGTAAATTGTATAGGTGCACTAGTTCGGCGAAGAGATGGTGATACAAGTGGTATATAGATGGTAGATAAAGGTTTTTGTAATCTGAAATTATAAAAACAGCAAGGTAACTAATGATAAAAGTGAGCGTAAACGGTATTGTAATGATAGGAAACAAGGCATAGGGTTCATACTTTCACTAGTGCAAGTTCTCTCAACAATAATAACATAATTAGATCATATAACTATCCCTCAACATGCAACAAAGAGTCACTCCAAAGTCACTAATAGCGGAGAACAAACGAAGAGATTATGGTAGGGTACGAAACCACCTCAAAGTTATTCTTTCCAATCAATCCGTTGGGCTATTCCTATAAGTGTCACAAACATCCCTAGAGTTCGTATTAGAATAACACCTTAAGACACAAATCAACCAAAACCCCAATGTCACCTAGATACTCCAATGTCACCTCAAGTATCCGTGGGTATGATTATATGATATGCATCACACAATCTCAGATTCATCTATTCAACCAACACAAAGTACTTCAAAGAGTGCCCCAAAGTTTCTACCGGAGAGTCAAGATGAAAACGTGTGCCAACCCCTATGCATAGATTCCCAAGGTCACGGAACCCGCAAGTTGATCACCAAAACATACATCAAGTGGATCAATAGAATACCCCATTGTCACCACATGTATCCCTGCTGTCGGTGTCAAAACCGGATCATGCAGAGTGCGGGGCTAGCGTTCGGCTCGATCGCTTTTGAGATTGAAGCCCCCGAGGTGACGTCCAACCGCTCATCCTCGATTGGCGCAATAGGCTCCGAGTTAGGGGTCGGAACCGATGCGTGTGCGGCCTCCAGGACACTGTCAGGAGGTAGAGCTAGATCATGCCCCTCGAGATAGTGCGGCGCGCTTGGCTGTGGCTCGAACCCGTCGAAGATCAAGTCTCCGCGGATGTCAGCCGTGTAGTTTAAGCTTCCGAACCTGACTTGATGGCCAGGGGCGTAGCTTTCGATCTGCTCCAGGTGGCCGAGCGAATTGGCCCGCAGAGCGAAGCCGCCGAAGACGAAGATCTGTCCGGGGAGAAAAGTCTCACCCTGGACCCTATCGTTGTTGATGATCAAAGGAGCCATCGGGCCTAAAGGCGACGACACAGAGGAACTCTCAATGAAAGCACCAATGTCGGTGTCAAAACCGGCGGATCTCGGGTAGGGGGTCCCGAACTGTGCGTCTAGGCCGGATGGTAACAGGAGGAAGGGAACACGATGTTTTACCTAGGTTCGGGCCCTCTTGATGGAGGTAAAACCCTACGTCCTGCTTGATTAATATTGATGATATGGGTAGTAGAAGAGTAGATCTAGCACGAGATCAAGGAGGCTAAACCCTAGAAGCTAGCCTACGGTATGATTGTTGTATATGGAGTTGATTGCCTATGGACTACAACCCTCCGGTTTATATAGACACCGGATAGGGTTAGGGTTACATAGAGTCGGTTACAATGGTAGGAGATCTTGAATATCCGCATCGCCAAGCTTGCCTTCCACGCCAAGGAAAGTCCCATCCGGACACGGGACGAAGTCTTCAATCTTGTATCTTCATAGTCCAGGAGTCCGGCTGAAGGTATAGTCCGGCTGCCCGAACACCCCCTAATCCAGGACTCCCTCAGTAGCCCCTGAACCAGGCTTCAATGACGACGAGTCCGGCGCGCAAATTGTCTTTGGCATTGCAAGGCGGGTTCCTCCTCCAAGTCCTTCATAGAAGATTGTAAACACCAAGAGTAGTGTCCGGCTCTGCAAAATAAGCTTCCACATATTGCCATAGAGAGAATAATATTAACACAAATCAAATCTGCTGACGTATTCCGCAGTGCGTCATCACACTACAGCCAAGTCCTTCACTTGAATCGTTTTCACTTTTCCACCTCGGCGTGTTTTGCGAGGCGGTTTCCTTGGCATGTCTTGTCAAAGAAGAGATTGTGTGCCCCCCTTTTACGGGATTCTCATCAATACGGACGTGGGTAACCCAATCGTGCCCATTAGCATGTTTTCTCGATTAAAGGCGAGTCCCAAACGGTTACGGGGAGGGCTCCTGGTATTCAACCTCTTATAAAGAGACCAGGGCCTTACTCCTTTTCTTCAATCCCAAAACAAGTTCGCCCGTCGCCTCGAGTTCCAACACCCTAGGCTCCAGATTCCGGGCGCCTCAGACCTTCGACAATGTCCGGTTCCGACCTTCAAGGCCGATGGATGCCCTCCTCCGTCACGGAGGAGGACGTGCTAAAGTTGTGAGAGGCTAAGTTCTTGACCGCCGAAATTTCGCACAGGTTGCCTGCTCAAAGGCAGGCTATCCCCAGTCCCCAGCCCGGTGAGAGTGTAGTGTTCGTGTCTCACTTCCTTTGGGGGTTAGGCTTCCCGATGGACCCCTTTGTGAGGGGACTGCTGTTTTATTACGGGCTGGAATTCCACGACTTAGCTCCGGAGTCCATCCTCCATATCTCCTCGTTTATCATTGTATGCGAAGCGTTCCTCCGTGTTACCCCTCACTTCGGATTATGGCTCAAGACTTTCAAAGTGGAGCCGAAGATGATTAAGGGACGGCACGCAGAGTGCGGAGGCGCTGTTATAAGCAAAAATGCTGATGCTCCATGGCCCGAGGGCTCTTTTCAAGAGGAGCTAGGCTTGTGGCAACGAGAGTGGTTTTATATCACCGCTTCCCGGAGCACCAAGTGGGTGGCGCTTCCTGCCTTTCGCTCGGGCCCCCCACCACGGCTAGCGTCATGGGTTAACAGAGAGTTAGATTGGGGTTTGCCCAAAGACGTGCCCCTGTTATAGGGCCGAATTAAGGATCTCTTAGAAGGAGACCTCAGCTTGGTCAAGGTGACGCAGGTCATGCTGATTCGCCGAATATTGCCCAGCAAACGTCGCCCCCTTCGCCTGTGGGAGTTTAATCCAGAGGGACAGCGAGCTCTCCAGAACTTTATGGGCGCAACGCCCGCGGAGATGTATAGACTGTTCTTCGGATCACAAGAGATGTGTCTGGATTTAACCGAGGACGCAGGCCTAAGCTGCAATCGCTCGGATACTCAAGTAAGCAACCTTGTGCCCGGACCTTCTATCCGTATAATTGTCATAAACTTGCCCCTAAAAGAGCCGTCCTTTTAAACAGGAGTGGATAGCGAAGGCAAAGTTGATCAGGTGTCTGGCTCCCCTTCCTGAAACCAGGTCGGATCCCGTGCTGGTCAGGATGCTGGAGATAATGCCTTTGGAGGGGGAGGACAAGGAAGCTATGGCCTCCTCGAAGGAGGCTGCTTCGAAGGGAGGAACCGACAATTCCTCTCCTAAGGGGAAGAAGAGAGCCGCCTCTGACGACCCGGAAACCATGGCCACGAAACGGGGAGAAAATCCTCGTCAGAGGGTCCGACGCCGGGGAGTTCCTCGACCGGACTACGCCCTCAAGGGGACCAGCCCTCCAGCGAGCCGTAAGTGGAGAAAAGATTTTCCTTTTGAGGGATGAGGGAAGTCCTTGATTTATATCTGAGAAGATTAACCAAACCTTTATCTTGTAGCTCGGACCTCAGCCCTTCTTAGCAGAGCTCGTCTTCGGGGGATCTCCTTCCGGAGATGATGGAGAGCGGGACGCCTCCCCCTGTCGTGCCGCCTAGCGAGGCAGGCGACCCTGAGGTGTCGTCGCGTAGGGTTTCTCCAAATCCGGCAGGGGCGGAAGGTGGCTATGCGCCCCCCCGAGGTTCTCCGCGCCCGGCCTTCGAAAGAGGTCATGGGACGAGCCCGGCACCGTCTGGTGCTCGGCCGGAGGAGCTAAAGATTCTGCTGGGGCGAGCTTCTATCTCAGAGTAGCACCGTGCATTGATGGGCACGGTGATTGAAAGGATTTCATCCGTAGAGAGCGGATTGTATGAGGCCGTCAAAAGTTTACTGACGGGTTTCGAGGTACATTAGATAATGTATACTTTTGTCAGTTGCGCATGAGTAAGATGCGCCCTGTGTAGATAGTAGCCCCTGAGACTCTGCACGTCGTCAAGAAATGACGGCACGCGGAGGATCATAATCCTAGGTCTAAGATGTCGCCTTTGAATGTAGGCGGCAGGGTGTCCGGAATTGAGCTGAACTGACGATTTTGCCGAACTAAAGCGACAACTGGACGTGGCAGATGCCGACATCACGCTTGTCAATAAGCAACTTGATGAGGCTCAAGGTATGTAATTCCTCGGGCGGCATCAGGTAAGAACAGTTTTATGCCTGTGTCTTACGATGTGTGTGCTTGACGCAGATGGTGCGGCCGCCTTGGAGAGTCTTAGGGCAGAACTTGCCCAAGCTAAAGAACAAGCCAGCGAAAGTGATGCGGCCACCAGGAAAGCCCTTGAAGAGCTGAGAGCCGAACAGGCTGCTCATTGCCGAAGCAAGGAAGAGATGGCCAAGATGGCCGAAAAGTTAAAAAGCGCTACAGACCGTTGCAGACTTCTTGAAAAAGAAGACCAGGCGAAACAGACGGACTTAGAGAAGGCCGTTGCCAATGCCAGGGACGTGCGCTCTGCAATGAGAGCTGCGAAGGAGGAGCTGCGTCAGGCCGAACAGATTGCGGCTGGAAAGCCCTTTATGCTGCGAAGGAAATTTTGTGATCCGAAATTTGCTCTGTTGGACCGGATGTGGAGTGTGGAGGATACCTATCTGGACTTGGCAGCGAGTGCTGCTGATGCGACCGAACACTTTCGAGATCAGAAAGATCGCGAAGTGGAAAAGCTTTTCTGGTCGTAGTTTCACAATCCAGAGCGTCCACTGGCAGTGGATGATCATTTGGCTCAATGGGCCGAACTGAATTGGTTGTCTGGACTTGCCATGAAGTACGTCATGGGTCACCTGTGGCCGGGGAGATCGGAGCTGAAGAGTTATTTCAGCTTGGTGCAGCAATTCCTTGACGCGGTGCCGCGTATAAATGCAATGAAGAGGTCAGCATGCATAGAGGGCGCTAGGATGGCTCTTGCCCGTGTTAAGACATACTGGGCAGAGATGGAGACCACCGTTGTTGCTTCCCGAGATTCGGACAAAAGCCGAGTACCCTCCGAGCACTATTTTCAGGAAGTTCTTGAAGGCACTCTTGTAATAGAGACGCAGTGCCCGAAAGATGCTATGTTATGATAGCATATGTAATTATAAAGTAATATTTTGATAAACTGTAGTGGCCTTTTTTATACTTGTGCCTCCAAGTATTGGGAACACCTCCTGTGCGGCCGTTTTAAGATATATATATATATATATATATATATATATATATATATATATATATATATATATATATATATATATATATATATATATATATAGAATCTGAAAGATGGCAGTCGTTGGCTTCAGCCCCCACGCACATAGTGCGGGGGTGCTCGCAGAAGACGCATTTTCACACTTAACCCAACGTCTTGGTCCTACAAAGGAGGTGATAGCGCAGCGGGCCAGGCAACCGGACTATAATGCTTTAACACTTTCACTTAGCCATAGGAGTTTGACAGTGAGACTATTTAGGTAGCCCCTTGGTGGCAACTGCGCTCGTCCGAGTTCGGGGCGCGTATGTGCCTGACCGGGAAGCGGCCCTTCGTTAAAGCGGAGGAATCCGATAGATTCCGATAGGTCATCGAGTGGCTGACCAGTCTCACGCTACATCATGATAGTCAGTTTTCGGCTTTCTCTACTGAGGTGCTCGCCCGGCCGAACCGGGGCACAATCGCAGTAGTTCTCCTGGTGCTACCTTAGCCGATAGAGCGGAATGTAAGGTAGCCGAACTCAGGAGCCGGGCAACCCAACATTTGACCAAAGACATGATTCGGAGCTGATGCATATAATGCCAAAACTCACGACGCCGAACACTCCCTAAGGTGTTCGGTCTTTATGAGTGTGGGCGAAACAACACTCTTTATTAAAAAAGCCCCTAGTGTCCAGGTACGTGCAAAAATTCTGACGTGGCCACATGCCAAGACGCCATCCTCCTCCTTGGTTATATCAGAAAGAAAAAACCAGGGGATGTGTAGCAACAAGAGACAGTAAAAAAGGTTTACGCAGGGTCTTAATCTAAAAAGAATCCTTTAGGACGGGTCCCTACTGCACGTCTGCGCCTGTGTCTCCGTTGTGCCATATCCTGGACGGGCGCCGCACGACGTTCATCTGTAAAAGAGAGGAACTGAGTTGAAAACGGGTCGTGCCGAAAAAGTTTAAAATAAGCAAAGTATAAAGTAAGATGTATAAGATTGAGCTTTATTGTCTCTTATTATATATGCGTGGAGCCCCTAGTGCGGGGGTATATGGCTTCTAGGCCTGCATCAATGATGATTTTGCACCGAACTCGTCTATCCGCGTTCGTGGTCTTGAATGACCTATTTCGAAGTTTTTTGGCCGGTGAGGCCATTTTGCTGTGGGGCTGTCAAAGCGGCCACACAGTCCTCCACTTGGGGAGGCACACTTTAGTGCTTCCCCTTCAAAGAGATGATGCCTCGTGGACCGGGCATCTTAAGCGTAAGAGATGCATAATGCGGTATTGCGTTAAAGCGAGCGAAAGCTTCGCGTCCCAGTAGTGCTTGATAGCGACTTGAGAACGGGACTATATGGAAGGTCAGCTTTTCGCGGCGGAGGTTATCGGCAGAGCAGAATATGACTTCAAGCCGGAGAAAACCCATACAATGGGTGTCCGGACCAGGTATTACCCCTTGAAAGGAGGTTTTGCTGCGGCAGATTCTTGCTGGGTTTATCCCCATGTGCTGGATTGTATCTTGATATATCAGGTTTAGTCCACTGCCACCGTCCATAAGGACATTTGAAAACTGGAGTCTGCCAATTATTGGATGGAGTATCAAGGCAGTCCAGCCTACATTCTTGATATTCCTAGAATAATCTAGCTGATCGAAGATGATCGGTTTTGACAACCAGTGGCAGGACCCTTTGGGGATGGGCCGTGTGGTGCGTACCTTTACGGGCGCCGCACATTTTGTTATGTGAAGTGAGTTCACTGTTTTTACTTCTTGTGGGAAGTTATTTTGTTTCCTGGTGCTCTGCTTTTGGGGTTCATCCTCGTCTTCGCTTGGTGTGTCGAGCCCCTTGTGTTCGGCATTGAGTCTGCCGGATTGTTTGAAAACCCAACAGTCTCTGTGGGTATGGTTAGCAGGCTTCCCGGGAGTACTGTGTATCTGACATATCCTGTCCAGGATTTTATTTAGGTTGGATGGATCGTCCCTGTTATCCTGGGGGGGGCGATTTTTCCTGATGTTGTCGTGAGCCTTTGAATCCGGCATTGACTGCCGTGCTCTTCGGACTTTTGTCCTTAGTCCAGCGATGGTCCTTGTTGCGTCACGGTTTTCCGTTTCCATCCCTAGTTTCGGATGTACTTGGGTCGCTGGGGCTGCACCTTGCCAACCAGTTGTCCTCCCCTGCACAAAAGCGGGTCATGAGGCTTGTTAGTGCGGCCATTGTTCTTGGCTTTTCTTGGCCGAGGTGTCTGGCGAGCCATTCGTCTCGGACGTTATGCCTGAAAGCTGCTAAGGCTTCGGCATCCGGACAGTCGACTAGTTGATTCTCCGGGTTGTTGAGTTATGTGACTAAGATCGTCTACATCTGGAGGGCGGACATAGGTCCCTTGAAAGTTTGCTCGGAAAGCATCCTCGAGCTCTTCCCAGCTTCCAATTGTGTTTTCGGGAAGGTTTTTAAGCCAATGCCGGGCTGGCCCTTTAAGCTTAAGGGGTAGATATTTTATGGCGTGGAGATCATCTCCTCTAGCCATGTGTATGTGGAGGATATAATCCTCGATCCAAACTCCAGGGTCTGTTGTTCCATCATATGCCTCTATGTTTACGGGTTTGAATACCTCTGGGAATTCATAGTCTAGGACCTCATCGGTGAAACATAGGGGGTGTGCGGCGCCCCTGTATTTGGGTGTGCCGGATTCTGATGATGGCTTCATAGCGTTGCTTACGAGAGCTTGCTTTCTTGGCCCATAAATGGACCTGACTGGGCCATAATGCAAATCCCTAAGTGGGTCGCATGCCGATTTAGGTGCGGCGCCGCTTGCCGCTTTATGGGGTCGTCTATCCAACCGTATGGCTTTTTAATTTTTCGAATGCGAGGGCTCTAGCGCCTCTTCGTCGAATTCAGGCAGTAGCTTTCTTTTCGGATAGCTTTTAGTGCGGCGACTGTCGCCGTACTTATCTGTGGTATTGATTACTTTGCTCCATCTAATCCGGAGTGCATCTTCCGCTATTTTTAGCTTCCGCTTCTGCTTTTTTAGGCTGCGTGCAGTTGCAACGAGCCTCTCGTGGAGACTCTTCTGCTCCATAGGTTTATTCGGCGTGAGGTCATCCGGAATGCCATTTTCGCCGGAGGAGGGATGTTTGGTTTCTCTATCCGTGTTGCCCTGTTCGGACGGTTGCTCTAAGGCCTGCTCGTCGTCTACCGACTCGTCCTGCTCTATGGCTGGGTTTTTGTCGAGGCGGGGCTTGGGTCGGCGTTTACGCCGACGCTTTGATTGCTTTTTGGGGGGTCGATCTCCCGTCCCATCCCCTTTTTCCTCATTGTCGCTTCCTTTAGGGGTATCCACCATGTACACATCGTGAGATGAGGTGGCTGTCCAATGCCCTATGGGCGTCGGTTCGTCGGTATCTCCTGCATCGTCATCCATGCTGTCGATGTCTCCGGAGTCAAAGTTGAGCACGTCGTTTAAATTGTCGACAGTGGCTACCAAGTGGGTGGTGGGTGGGCTTTGAATTTCTTCATCGTCCGTATCCCATCCTTGCTGACCGTAGTTCGGCTAGGGCTCTCCTGATAAGGAGAGAGACTTGAGAGAGTTCAGGATATCGCCACAAGGCGAGTGCTGAAAGATGTCTACGGCGGTGAACTCTATTACCGGCGCCCAATCGGATTCGATCGGCAGGGGCGCGGGGGGTTCGGAGTTCGGAAAGGAGTCCGGATCCTCGGAGTCACGGATCATGCAGAGTGCGGGGCTAGCGTTCGGCTCGATCGCTTTTGAGATCGAAGCCCCTGAGGTGACATCCAACCGCTCATCCTCGATTGGCGCAATAGGCTTCGAGTTAGGGGTCGGAACCGATGTGTGTGCGGTCTCCAGGACACTGTCCGGAGGCAGAGCTAGATCATGCCCCTAGAGATAGTGCGGCGCGCTTGGCCGTGGCTCGAACCCGTCGAAGATCAAGTCTCCGCGGATGTCAGCCGTGTAGTTTAAGCTTCCAAACCTGACTTGATGGCCAGGGGCGTAGCTTTCGATCTGCTCCAGGTGGCCGAGCAAATTGGCCCACAGAGCGAAGCCGCCGAAGACGAAGATCTGTCCGGGGAGAAAAGTCTCACCCTAGACCCTATCGTTGTTGATGATCAAAGGAGCCATCGGGCCTAAAGGCGACGACACAGAGGAACTCTCAATGAAAGCACCAATGTCGGTGTCAAAACCGGCGGATCTCGGGTAGGGGGTCCTGAACTATGCGTCTAGGC
Source organism: Triticum dicoccoides (assembly GCF_002162155.2). Taxonomy (NCBI): domain Eukaryota; kingdom Viridiplantae; phylum Streptophyta; class Magnoliopsida; order Poales; family Poaceae; genus Triticum; species Triticum dicoccoides. The sequence goes on from NC_041388.1 coordinate 274,248,327, forward strand.
CGGATGGTAACAGGAGGCAGGGAACACGATATTTTACCCAGGTTCGGGCCCTCTTGATGGAGGTAAAACCCTACGTCCTGCTTGATTAATATTGATGATATGGGTAGTACAAGAGTAGATCTACCACGAGATCAAGGAGGCTAAACCCTAGAAGCTAGCCTATGGTATGATTGTTGTATATGGAGTTGATTACCTACGGACTACAACCCTCCGGTTTATATAGACACCGGATAGGGTTAGGGTTACATAGAGTCGCTTACAATGGTAGGAGATCTTGAATATCCGCATCGCCAAGCTTGCCTTCCACGCCAAGGAAAGTCCCATCCGGACACGGGACAAAGTCTTCAATCTTGTATCTTCATAGTCCAGGAGTCCGGCTGAAGGTATAGTCCGGCTGCCCGAACACCCCCTAATCCAGGACTCCCTCACCCGCAGACATACATCAAGTGTTCTCAAATCCTTAAAGACTCAATCCGATAAGATAACTTAAAAGGGAAAACTCAATCCATTACAAGAGAGTAGAGGGGGAGAAACATCATAAGATCCAACTATAATAGCAAAGCTCGCGATACATCAAGATCGTACCACCTCAAGAACACGAGAGAGAGAGAGAGAGAGAGAGAGAGATCAAACACATAGCTACCGGCACATACCCTCAGCCCCGAGGGATAACTACTCCCTCCTCGTCATGGAGAGCGCCGGGATGATGATGATGGCCACCGGAGAGGGATTCCCCCTCCGGCAGGGTGCCGGAACAGGTCTAGATTGGTTTTCGGTGGCTACGGAGGCTTCTGGCGGCGGAACTCCCGATCTATTGTGCTCCCCGAAGTTTTTAGGGTATATGGGTATATATGGGAGGAAGAAGTACGTCAGTGGACCTTCGGGCTATCCACGAGGCAGGGGCGAGCGCCCAAGGGGGTGGGCGCGCCCCCCAGCCTCGTGGGCAGCCCGGGACTCTCCTGGTCCATCTCCGATACTCTGTGGGCTTCTTCTGGTCCAAAAATAAGTTTCGTGAAGTTTCAGGTCAATTGGACTCCGTTTGATTTTCCTTTTCTGCAATACTCTAAAACAAGGAAAAAACAGAAACTGGCACTGGGCTCTGGGTTAATAGGTTAGTCCCAAAAATAATATAAAAGTGTTTAATAAAGCCCATAAACATCCAAAACAGATAATATAATAGCATGGAACAATCAAAAATTATAGATACGTTAGAGATGTATCAGCATCCCCAAGCTTAATTCCTGCTCATCCTCGAATAGGTAAATGATAAAAACAGAATTTTTGATGTGGAATGCTACCTAACATATTCATCATGTATTTCTCTTTATTGTAGCAATAATATTCAGATCCATAAGATTCAAGACAAAAGTTTAATATTGACATAAAAATAGTAATACTTTCAAGCATACTAACTAAGCAATCATGTCTTCTCAAAATAACATGGCCAAAGAAAGTTCATCCCTACAAAATCATATAGTTTGGTCATGCTCCATTTTCGTCACACAAGAATGCTCTCATCATGTACAACCCTGATGACAATCCAAGCAATTGTTTCACACTTTAGTAATCTCAAAAAAAATTCAATTTTCACGCAATACATGAGCGTGAGCCATGGATATAGCACTATGGGTGGAATAGAATATAATGAGGAGGTTATGTGGAGAATACAAAAAGGAAAAAGTCTCACATCGACGCGGCTAATCAATGGGCTAGGGAGATGCCCATCAATTTATGTCAATGCAAGGAGTAGGGATTGCCATGCAACGGATGCACTATAGCTACAAATGTATGAAAGCTCAACAAAAGAACTAAGTGGGTGTGCATCCAACTTGCTTGCTCACAAAGACCTAGGGCACTTGAGGAGGCCCATTGTTGGAATATACAAGCCAAGTTCTATAATGAAAATTTTCCACTAGTATAAGAAAGTGACAAAACAGCAGACTCTCTATCATAAAGATCATGGTGCTACTTTGACGCACAAGTGTGGAAAAAGGATAGTAGCATTGCCCCCTTTTTTTGGGCCTTCCATTTTTTTCTATTTGGCCTTTCTCTTTTTTTTGGGCCCTCCCCCTTTTTTTGCCTTTCTCTTTTTTTGGGGGGACAATGCTCTATTAATGATGATCATCACACTTCTATTTATTTACAACTCTAAGATTACAACTCGATACTAGAACAAGATATGACTCTATATGAATGCCTCCGGCGGTGTATCGGGATTGCGATGAATCAAGAGCGACATGTATGAAAAATTATGAACGGTGGCTTTGCCAAAAATACGATGTCAACTACATGATCATGCAAAGAAATATGACAATGATGATGCGTGTCATAATAAACGGAACGGTGGAAAGTTGCATGGCAATATATCTCGGAATGGCTATGGAAATGCCATAATAGGTAGGTATGGTGGCTGTTTTGAGGAAGATATAAGGAGGTTTATGTGTGGAAGAGCGTATCATATCACGAGGTTTGGATGCACCAGCGAAGTTTGCACCAACTCTCAATGTGAGAAAGGGCAATGCACGGTACAGAAGAGGCTAGCAATGATGGAAGGGTAAGAGTGCGTATAATCCATGGACTCAACATTAGTCATAAAGAACTCACATACTTATTGCAAAAATCTACAAGTCATCAAAAACCAAGTATTACGCGCGTGCTCCTAGGGGGATAGATTGGTAGGAAAAGACCATCGCTCGTCCCCGACCGCCACTCATAAGGAAGACAATCAAATAACACCTCATGTTTCAAATTTGTTACACAATGTTTACCATACGTGCATCCTACGGGACTTGCAAACTTCAACACAAGTATTCCTAAAATTCACAACTACTCAACTAGCACAACTTTGATATCACTATCTCCATATCTCAAAACAATCGTCAAGTATCAAACTTCTCTTAGCATTCAATGCACTCTATATGAAAGTTTTTATTATATGTATCTTGGATGCCCATCATATTAGGACTAATTCATAACCAAAGAAAATCATGCTGTTTAGGACTCTCAAAATAATATAAGTGAAGCATGAGAGTTCATCTATTTCTATAAAATAAAACCACCACCGTGCTCTAAAAGGATATAAGTGAAGCACTAGAGCAACAACAAACTACTCCGAAAGATATAAGTGAAGATAAATGAGTAGTTGAATAATTATGCAACTATGTGAAGACTCTCTAACATTTAAGAATTTCAGATCTTGATATTTTATTCAAACAGCAAGCAAGTCTAAAGAAAATAGAATGACGCTCCAAGCAAAACACATATCATGTGGTGAATAAAAATATAGCTCCAAGTAAAGTTACCGATGAACGAAGACGAAAGAGGGGATGCCATCCAGGGCATCCGCAAGCTTAGGCTCTTGGTTGCCCTTGAAAATTACCTTGGGGTTCCTTGGGAATTACCAAGCTTAGGCTCTTGCCACTCTTTATTCCATAGTCCATCGAATCTTTATCCAAAACTTGAAAACTTCACAACACAAAACTTAACAGAAAATATCGTGAGCTCCGTTAGCGAAAGAAAACAAAACACCACTTCAAGGTACTGTAATGAACTCATTCTTTATTTATATTTGTGTTAAACCTACTGTATTCCAACTTCTCTATGGTTTATAAACTATTTTACTAGCCATAGATTTATCAAAATATGTAAACAACACACGAAAAACAGAATCTGTCAAAAACAGAACAGTCTGTAGTAATCTGTAACTAACTGAAACTTCTGGAACCCCACAAATTCTAAAATAAATTTCTGGACGTGTGGAATTTATCTATTAATCATATGCAAAAAGAATTAACTAAATATCACTCTCCAATAAAAAATGGCAGCAAATCGCATGAGCGCTAAAAGTTTCTGTTTTTACAGCATGATCATAAAGACTTCACCCAAGTCTTCCCAAAGGTTCTACTTGGTACAAACACTAATTAAAACATAAAACCACATCTAAACAGAACATAGATGGATTATTTATTACTAAACAGAACCAAAAAAGCAAGAAACTAAAACAAAATTGGGTTGCCTCCCAACAAGCGCTATAGTTTAACGCCCCTAGCTAGGCATGATGATTTCAATGATGCTCACATAAAAGATAAGAATTGAAACATAAAGAGAGCATCATGAAGAATATGACTAGCACATTTAAGTATAACCCACTTCCTATGCATAGGGATTTTGTGAGCAAACAATTTATGGGAACAATAATCAACTAGCATAGGAAGGCAAAACAAGCATAACTTCAAAACTTTAAGCACATAAATAGGAAACTTGATATTATTGCAATTCCTACAAGCATATATTCCTCCCTCATAATAATTTTCAGTAGCATCATGAATGAATTCAACAATATAACCAGCACCTAAAGCATTCTTTTCATGATCTACAAGCATAGAAAATTTACTACTCTCCACATAAGCAAAATTCTTCTCATTCGGGATAGTGGGAGTATCATAAGAGACTTGAATACTATAAATTGTTTCCACATTAAAAGAGTAATGTTAAGAAAAAGTGGAATCATAATCATGACAAGTTTCATAAATATAATCATCACTACTTTTTATAGTATATGTATCATCACAATAATCATCATAAGTAGCAGCTTTGTTATCATCATAATCGATTGATACCTCTTCCAAGATAGTGGAATCATTACTAAATAAAGTCATGACCTATCCAAATCCACTTTCATAATTATCACAATAAGATTCAACATCGTCCAAAATAGTGGGATCATTACTTCCTAAAGTTGACACTCTTCCGAACCCACTTTCATCAATATAATCATCATAAGTAGGAGTCATGCTATCATCATCATAAATTTGCATATCAAAACTTGAGAGGCTAAAAATATCATCTTCATTAGACATAGCATCCCCAAGCTTGGGACAAACGTTAATTTCAGCAAATATATTCTCAAAAACATCATCTTCTTCAAACATAGCATCCCCAAGCTTGGGCCTTTTCATATCATAAGCATAATCACTCTCATCATTAGTAGTATGGATAGCACCAATAGTATAGCAATTATCATATTCTTCCAAGCAAGTGCCAAAAAGATTTTCAAGATCATAAGAAGTATCATTATCTTCCCAATCACAATCATCACAACAAGCAATAGGCATAACGAGATCATCATCAAGTGCGTCATCTTCCACAATTATTTTTAAGTCATTTTCATTAGGCACAACAATAATAGGAGCAACATTATTTGGGAGAGACTTTTTACCTCTCTTACTTTTTCTTGTCTTCTTCTTCACCACATCATGTGTGGGTTCAATCCTCTTTTTGGAGCTCCTTATTAATGAGATTGGTTGACTAGAATGCTCCTCCTCATTACCTGATTCATCATAAGAAATAATAGGATGATATTGGGAAGTCTCTTCCCTTTCATTAGTATTCTCTTCATCTTCTATTTGTTTTCTTTTCTTTGTTTAATTGGCAATATAAGGATTTTCAATACAATTCACCGCACAATACATATAAATTTCCTCTAGATCAAAATGAAGAACTCTATCAAGGGCAAATTCTGGAATATCCTTAGCTATACGTTTCATTTCTTCATAACCCAAGAGCAAACTAAGTTCATTATGATGTGCAAGGGAAATCAAGTCATCACAATTTTTCGACATGATACGATCATGAAACAATTTGCATTGGGTACTGAAATGATCATGTTCATTGCAAAGTTCACAAGTACGGCTAAGAAAATTGAAATTTTCAGCACAAACATCTAGCCTTTCTTGCAACCATTTAGTTTCTAAATGCTTATGCCTCTTGCAATATCTATCTTCCCTATTTGGTGTGTACTTGCAAACCCAATGTACTCCACAAAAATTGACATGTTTATAGGATACATTTTCATCATAACTAGTGCAATCATCATTAGTACTATGGATATTCAGGGAGTTCATACTAACAACATTGCAATCATGCTCATCGTTCAAAGATTTAGTGCCAACCATTTTAATGCATTCTTCTTCTAACACTTTGGCACAATTTTCCTTTCCATCATACTCACGAAAGATACTAAAAAGATGAAGCATATGAGGCAAACTTAATTCCATTCTTTTGTAATTTTCTTTTATAAACTAAACTAGTGATAAAACAAGAAACTAAAAGACTCGATTGCAAGATCTAAAGATATACCTTCAAGCACTCACCTCCCCGGCAACGGCGCCAGAAAAGAGCTTAGTTGACGGGGTGTTAGTGCCGCTTACCTAGCCTCCCCGGCAACGGCGCCAGAAAAGAGCTTGATGTCTACTACACAACCTTCTTCTTGTAGACGTTGTTGGGCCTCCAAGTGCAGAGGTTTGTAGGACAGTAGCAAATTTCCCTCAAGTGCATGACCTAAGGTTTATCAATCCGTAGGAGGCGTAGGATGAAGATGGTCTCTCTCAAGCAACCCTGCAACCAAATAACAAAGAGTCTCTTGTGTCCCCAACACACCCAATACAATGGTAAATTGTATAGGTGCAATAGTTCGGCGAAGAGATGGTGATACAAGTGGTATATGGATGGTAGATAAAGGTTTTTGTAATCTGACATTATAAAAACAGCAAGGTAACTAATGATAAAAGTGAGCGTAAACGGTATTGCAATGATAGGAAACAAGGCCTAGGGTTCATACTTTCACTAGTGCAAGTTCTCTCAACAATAATAACATAATTAGATCATATAACTATCCCTCAACATGCAACAAAGAGTCACTCCAAAGTCACTAATAGCGGAGAACAAACGAAGAGATTATGGTAGGGTAGGAAACCACCTCAAAGTTATTCTTTCCAATCAATCGGTTGGGTTATTCCTATAAGTGTCACAAACAGCCCTAGAGTTTGTACTAGAATAACACCTTAAGACACAAATCAACCAAAACCCTAATGTCGCCTAGATACTCCAATGTCACCACAAGTATTCGAGGGTATGATTATACGATATGCAACACACAATCTCAGATTCATCTATTCAACCAACACAAAGTACTTCAAAGAGTGCCCCAAAGTTTCTACCGGAGAGTCAAGACGAAAACGTGTGCCAACCCCTATGCATAGATTCCCAAGGTCAAGGAACCCGCAAGTTGAACACCAAAACATACATCAAGTGGATCAATAGAATACCCAATTTTCACCATAGGTATCCCCGCAAGACATACATCAAGTGTTCTCAAATCCTTAAAGACTCAATCCGATAAGATAACTTCAAAGGGAAAACTCAATCCATTACAAGAGAGTAGAAGGGGAGAAACTTCATAAGGTCCAACTATAAAAGCAAAGCTCGCGATACATCAAGATCGTATCACCTCAAGAACACGAGAGAGAGAGAGAGAGAGATCAAACACATAGCTACCGGTACATACCCTCAGCCCCGAGGGAGAACTACTCCCTCCTCGTCATGGAGAGCGTCGGCATGATGATGATGATGGCCACCGGAGAGGGATTCCCCCTCCGGTAGGGTGCGGAACGGGTCTAGATTGGTTTTCGGTGGCTATGAAGGCTTCTGGCGGCGGAACTCCTGATCTATTGTGCTCCCCGAAGTTTTTAGGGTATATGGGTATATATGGGAGGAAGAAGTACGTCGGTGGACCTCCGGGCTGTCCACGAGGCAGGGGGGCGCGCCCTAGGGGGTTGGGCGTGCCCCCCACCCTCGTAGGCAGCCCGGGACTCTCCTGGTCCATCTCCGATACTCCGTGGGCTTCTTCTGGTCCAAAAATAAGTTCCGTGAAGTTTCAGGTCAATTGGACTTCGTTTGATTTTTCTTTTCTGCAATACTCTAAAACAAGGAAAAAATAAAAACTGGCGCTGGGCTCTAGGTTAATAGGTTAGGCCCAAAAATAATATAAAAGTGTTTAATAAAGCCCATAAACATCCAAAACAGATAATATAATAGCATTGAACAATAAAAAATTATAGATACGTTGGAGACGTATCAGTAAGGTACACATCAATAACATGTATATCAAATATACCTTTCACTTTGCCATCCTTCTTATCCGCCAAATACTTGGGGCAATTCCGCTTCCAGTGACCAGTCCCTTTGTAGTAGAAGCACTCAGTCTTAGGCTTAGGTCCAGACTTGGGCTTCTTCACTTGAGAAGCAACGTGCTTGCGGTTCTTGTTGAAGTTCCCCTTCTTCCCTTTGCCCTTCTTCTTGAAACTAGTGGTCTTTTTGACCATCAACACTTGATGCCCCTTCTTGATTTCTACCTCCACGGCCTTTAGCATTGCAAAGAGCTCGGGAATTGTCTTATCCATCCCTTGCATATTATAGTTCAGAACGAAGCTTTTGTAGATTGGTGGAAGTGATTGAAGAACTCTGTCAATGACACTATCATCAGGAAGATTAACTCCCAGTTGAGTCAAGTGGTTGTGGTAACGAGACATTCTGAGTATATGTTCACTGACAGAACTATTCTCCTCCATTTTGCAGTTATAGAACTTATTGGAGACTTCATATCTCTCAATCCGGGCATTTGCTTGAAATATTAACTTCAACTCTTGGAACATATCATATGCTCCATGACGTTCAAAATGTCATTGAAGTCCCAATTCTAACGTAAAGCATGGCACACTAAACTATCGAGTAGTCATGAGCTTTGCTCTGCCAGACGTTCATAACATCTGGTGTTGCTCCTGCAGCGGGCTTTGCACCTAGCGGTGCTTCCAGGACGTAATTCTTCTGTGCAGCAATGAGGATAATCCTCAAGTTACGGATCCAGTCCGTGTAGTTGCTACCATCATCTTTCAACTTATCTTTCTCTAGGAACGCATTAAAATTCAAAGGAACAGTAGCACGGGCCATTTATTTACAACAACATAGACATGCAAAATACTATCAGCTACTAAGTTCATGATAAATTAAAGTTCAATTAATCATATTACTTAAGAACTCCCACTTAGATAGACATCCCTCTAGTCATCTAAATGATCACGTGATCCATATCAACTAAACCATGTCCGATCATCGCGTGAGATGGAGAAGTTTTCAATGGTGAACATCACTATGTTGATCATATCTACTATATGATTCACGCTCGACCTTTCGGTCTCAGTGTTCCAAGGCCATATCTGCATATGCTAGGCTCATCAAGTTTAACATGATTATTCTGATTGTGCAAAACTGGCTTGCATCCGTTGTATGTGAACATAGAGCTTATCACACCTGATCATCACGTGGTGTCTCGGCACGACAAACTGTAGCAACGGTGCATACTCAGGGAGAACACCTGTACCTTGAAATTTAATGAGAGATCATCTTATAATGCTACCGCCGTACTAAGCAAAATAAGATGCATAAAAGATAAACATCACATACAATCAAAATAAGTGATATGATATGGCCATCATCATCTTGTGCCTTTGACCTCCATCTCCAAAGCACCGTCATGATCATCGTCGTCACCGGCTTGACACCTTGATCTCCATCGTAGCATCGTTGTTGTCTCGCCAACTATTGCTTCTACGACTATCTCTACCGCTTAGTGATAAAGTAAAGCAATTACATGGCGATTGCATTTCATACAATAAAGCGACAACCATATGGCTCCTGCCTGTTGCCGATAACTGTTACAAAACATGATCATATCATACAACAATTTATATCATCACGTCTTGACCATATCACATCACAACATGCCCTGCAAAAACAAGTTAGACGTCATCTACTTTGTTGTTGCATGTTTTACGAGGCTGCTACGGGCTTCTAGCAAGAACCGTTCTTACCTACGCATCAAAACCACAACGATTTTTCGTCAAGTGTGCTGTTTTAACCTTCAACAAGGACCGGGCGTAGTCAAAATCGATTCAACTAAAGCTGGAGAAACAGACACCCGCTAGACACCTATGTGCGAAGCACGTCGGTAGAACCAGTCTCATGAACACGGTCATATAATGTCGGTCCGGCCCGCTTCACCCAACTATACCGCCGAATCAAATTAAGACGTTGCTGGTAAGCAGTATGACTATTATCGCCTGTCGGTGTCAAAACCGGTGGATCTCGGATAAGGGGTCCCGAACTGTGCGTCTAAGGCGGATGGTAACAGGAGGCGGGGGACAAGATGTTTACCCAGGTTTGGGCCCTCTTGATGGAGGTAATACCCTACTTCCTGCTTGGTTGTTCTTGATGATATGAGTATTACAAGAGTTGATCTACCACAAGATCGTCGAGGCTAACCCTCGAAGCTAGCCTATGGTATGATTGTATCTTGTCCTATGGACTAAACCCTCCGGTTTATATAGACACCGGAGGGGGCTAGGGTTTACACAAGGTCAGTTACAAGGGAGGAGATCTACATATCCGTATTGCCTAGCTTGCCTTCCACGCCAAGGAGAGTCCCATCTAGACACAGGACGAAGTCTTCAATCTTGTATCTTCATAGTCCAAAAGTCCGGCCAAAGGATATAATCCGGCTGTCCGAAGACCCCCTAATCCAGGACTCCCTCAGTAGCCCCTAAACCAGGCTTCAATGACGATGAGTCTAGCGCGCAGTATTGTATTCGACATTGCAAGGCGGATTCCTCCTCTGAATACTCCATAGAAGATCTTGAGCACAAGGATAGTGTCCGGCTCTACAAAATAAGTTCCATATACCATCGTAGAGAGAATAATATTTCCACAAATCTAATCTGCTGACACGTTTAGTAACATCACATCATGTTATGGCTTGGTCATTATTCGAACCGTTTTCCTCAACCAGCACCGCATATATCACGAGGCGGTTTTCTTGACACGTCTAGTCAAAGCAGAGATCGTGTCCCCTTATCACGGGATTATCATCAATACGGGTATGGGTAACCCAACCGCGCCGTCAATTACGGCGCTCGGGGAGTAAGCGATTTTAACAGGTAAGTGGGGAGGCGCATCGCCTCCTCCGCCCTTATAAAGGGACAAAGATTCACCACTTTTTACCCACGCCCTCCTTCTCCTTGCTTATCCATTCTCGCGCACTCGAGCTCCTGCGCCCAAGTTCGCGTCTTTCTCCTCAAACCACTCCAATCATGCCCGGAGCGGGAGGCAAGTGGATGGTCTCCTCCGTCAGGGTGGAGGACATCACAAAGCTACGGGTAGCCGGATATCTGGCCGCGGACATCGCGCATCGGCTGCCAGCTGTGGGACAGATCGTTCCTACGCTCGAACCCCATGAGAGGGTGGTTTTCCTTACCCACTTTGTCTGCGGACTGGGGTTTCCTCTCCACCCGTTCGTCTGCGGGCTCATGTTCTACTACGGGCTGGATTTTCATGATCTGGCCCCCAATTTCATCCTCAACATCTTGGCGTTTATCGTCATGTGCGAGGCCTTCCTCCGCATCAGGCCCCACTTCGGCATGTGGCTGAAAACCTTCAATGTCAAACCGAAGGTGGTGGTCGGCCAGCAAGCAGAGTGCGGAGGCGCCATGGTGGGCAAAATGCCCAACGTCATCTGGCTAGAAGGCTCCTATGTGGAGACCATAAAGGGGTGGCAATCGGCATGGTTCTACATCACCGAGCTGCGCGACACCAACTGGGTGGCAGCCCCCGAATTTCGATCCGGAATCCCCACGCGGCTCACTTCCTCGAAAGAGAAGGGCCTGTCCTGGGGCTCTTCGGTAGAGCTGACCGGACTCCAGACCTGCATCAGGAACATGATGAGCAAGAAAATCAAGCTCGTCAACGTGGTCCAGGTCATGCTCTTCCGCCGGATTCTCCCGTGCCAACGACGGGCATTCAATTTGTGAGAGTCCGACCCGACCCAGCATCAAACGCTGCGAGAGCTCTTAGACATGACGCATGAGGACGTCTGGAAGGTGCTGTTCAAAGGTGCCGAGATGCCTCCTTTCCTCTACGAGGACCGCGGACTCAGCGCAAAGCGCCGCGCTAATCCGGTAAGTTTTCGTATCTCGCAGGGTATTTATTTGCCCTGGTTAGATGATGTGCGGGATCTAAGCCCTCATGCCATAATCAGGACTGGATAAAGATAGCGGAGCGGCTTGATTGCCCAGCCCCTCTGCCTGAAGATCCTGCCGATGCTCTCCTGACGGAGATGCTGACTCCGGCACCTTATGAGGTGTCGGCGAAGAAGACCAAGAAGAAGACCACTGGGACCCGAAAGGGTCTCCGGCGCAAGGTGGTATCGGACTCATTCGACAATGAGTCCGACTTGCCCTCCTCCCATAAAAATAAGGAGGAGGAGGAAATTTTTCTCCCCCCGGACGGGGGAGACAAGAAAAGGAAGGCCGACCCAACCGGGGACGCTGAAGGCTCCAAGAAGGGAAGGACCCGTGCTCCGGACTGTTCCACGACGGCCGCCGAAAGCGGCGACGAGTGGCTACCCAGGGTCAAGCCCCTGGCGAAGTCATAAGTGTCCGGACACCATAACATTTCATAGTATGTTTTATTGCACTACTTCTCCTCATGCCGAACGTGATTATACAGGCCCTCCCGAGCTCATCTCGACGCATCCTCGTCGAGCGGCTCATTGGACTCGTCAGATATGAACGGTGGTTCTCTTCCGACCGCTTCCACCCCTCGCCCTATGGACAACGCCGAGGTGTTATCTCAAAAGGCATCGAGCCAAGGGGAGGTGGTCCTGGGGGCGCCTCGAGGCGACCTCCCGGACCCTGGGTACCAAGGGAGCGAGGCTCCTACGGGCTCCGAGTTTGGCCCCCAGCCGAACACTGCACCGGAACCTTCGATGGTTCCGGACTCCGGCAGGCGGTCCCCGTTAAGGGGGGCCAACCACCCGTCACGGTGTCCTCTGTCCATACAGAGGCACCAGACAACTTGTTGGAAGCGCTTCGCAACGCTTCCATCGATGAAGAGCACCGCACTATCATGAGTGCGGTGATCGAGAAGGTTTAGTCCGCCAAGAACGGGCTGACCGAAGCTTGCACTAGCCTCCTAACAGGCTTTAAGGTAAGCAATCAAAAAATAAGAAAATATTACGGCATAGATAGTAGCACCTGATGCTCTGTTCGATGTTCGAGAAGAAAGGCAGAATAGAGGATCAAACGATGAGTCAGGAGTCTAATAAGAATATGTCTATGTGTAAGTGCAGGCTTCCCTGCTGGTCGCTGCCGCACGTACTGCGGAGGTCTCTACACTGAAGCAGGACCTGGAGCGGTCCGAGAACGAGCTTGGCCTTACCAAGAGGTAGCTCGAGGAGAGCAAAGGTAAGCAATACCTTGTCTACGCTTTGGGAAAGGATTTCTGTTGTAATATAATAGTATTACCATGAATTTGCTAGGGGCCACGACCGAGGTGGCGTCCCTGAAGAAGGCGTTGTCCGAGGCCGAAGACAAAGCGGCCAAGGAGTGCATCGAGCGGGAGAAGCAAGAAGCCCGAGTGGGCGAGGTGCGACAGGAGCTCGAGGCTCTCGCCAAAAAACACGAGTCCTTGGAGCTTGACTCTAAGACGCGAGATTTCGAGCTTGCACAGGCGCTTGAAAGCGCCCGGAGCGCCAAGGCTGAAGCCCACAAGGCCCTCCAGGAAATTGATGCGGTGAAGAAGATAGCAGCGGGTAAGGCATTCATTATGAAAAGCAAGCATGTGGAGGAAACTTTCCATTTTCTTACCCGAGTTCTGAGCTCTCCAGGAGCGTTCGCAGATCTTCCCCGCAGTGTACTAGATGCCGCGAAGTTTTACCGGGCTGAGGAGGGGAGGTCGACGGAGAAGTTGTTCTGGTCTCAGTATACTAGGACCAAACACCCGATGCCCTTGAGCGACCAGCTGAACCAATTGGTCGAGCTTCACAAGGCGGCCGAACAGGCCATGAGGGGCCTTATAGTACGGATGTGGCCTGGCGAGCCCCAGTCCGGCAGCTACTTCGGCTTGGTGAGGCGGCTTGTGGAGGCCTACCCACGGCTTGAAGTCATAAAGCGGTCGGCCTGCATCGAGGGTGCGCGCAGGGCTTTTGCCCGGGCGAAGGTGCACTGGGCGAAGCTGGACGCCGTGAAGTTGGTGAAGGAGGGGCCCCTGGAGGGCAAGGAGCATCGCCACACCGAGATGTACTATGAGAGTGTCCTGAAGGGTTCCCGCCTTGTGGTGGATGAATGTGCCAGGGATGTAATTTTTGAATGATCACGCTCATGTGATCCTGTAATGTGAAACAAGTTCGTCTGCACTATGCAATGCTTTTTGTGTTTTAAAATATTACCTTATGTGCGGCCGTTTATAATATCTGAGAGTTGGCCAGTCGGCGGCTTCTGCCCCCGTGTAACTAGTACTGGGGTGTTCGGGATAAACCTGAGCACTCTTTACCCCAATTTTGGGTCCTTCAAGGGAGGTGTTCAGCGCAACGAACCAGTCAATCGGACTATGGGGCTTTATCACTCTCACTTAGCCATAGAAGTCTATAATTTTAAACTTTGGTGAAGTCTCACAAGGCCGGCTCCTCGCCCAAAGCGGAAAAAGTCTTTAAGGACTTGAGACCTCTCGAACAGCGACCAGTCTCTCTCGCCTTATCATGGCAGTCAGTTTTCGGCTTTCTCTACTGAGGCGTTCGTCCGGAAGAACCGGGACACAATCACAGTAGTTCTCCCACCGCTACCTTAGCCGATAGAGCGGAACGTAAGGTACAAAAGCATGGGAGCCGGGAAAACCCAACATTTGACCAAAGACATGATTCGGAGCCGATGCATATAATGCTATAAGTTCGGGGTGCCGCATGTCGAAAGTGTTCGGACTTCTTTCGCCATATTATGGGGTAAACGAAAGCCCTTGTCGTACTGACCGTACCCGTACATACAGGTGCGGATTGTCATGAATGGACATACAATAGAGAAAAAGATAAAAAAATGCAATAATAGACTAATGATGTGCATTGTTTATTTAAAAAATACGTCGAAGCGTACTGGTACAAGTAGTGCAATAAGCAGAAAGTAGGACAATTCGAAATGTCCTATCCAGGGCGAGCTGTGCGTGGATAGCAAAAAAGTGGGTATATCAATTATTAGAGACCACCTGGGGGTTCCCGTGTTTATCTTAGCTTCTTGCCGCCTTGGTTGTTGCTTCCCGTAATGTGTCCGGCAATCGTACTGCCGGAGAGGGCTTCCGGGGGGTTAGGTCCTGAAAGAGAAAAAGAAGTGATAAAGTTATACGACCCCTAGTGCGGTTAAGCCGCATTACGGGACGTGCCCTGGTCGTGCCCCCGTCTATATCCATGGTATTTTTAGTGCGTAGTTATGTACGCGCGGCACGGATTTCGTCGCTTGACTGGGACGGGGGCCGAATTGCTAGGCGAGCTCTAAACATGCCAGGCGATCCTGTTGCAACTTATTCCGGACTCGCCTGAAGGTGTCCGGGGGCTGTGATGCCGAATTAGTGGTTTGCCTTAAAAGGCTGCTTTGTGCTTCTGCTGCGAGGGCCGCAGTGTGCTCTTTCGTGCGGAGCGAGCGTTCCGTGTTTCCATTTACCGTTATGACCCTCCTAGGTCCTGGCATCTTGAGCTTGAGGTATGCGTAATGCGGCACTGCATTAAATTTTGCAAATGTTGTTCGTCCAAGCAGTGCGTGATAGCCACTGCGAAACGGGACGATATTGAAGATTAACTCCTTGCTTAGGAAGTTGTCCGGTGATCCAAAGACCACTTCCAGTGTGATTGAGCCTGTGCAATGGGCCTCTACACCTGGGATGACGCCTTTAAAGGTGGTTTTGGTGGGTTTGATCCTCGAGGGATCAATACCCATTTTTCGCACTGTATCCTGATAGAGCGGGTTCAGGCTGCTGCTGCCGTCCATGAGGACTCGAGTGAAGTGGGATCCATCGATGATGGGGTCTAGGACCAGCGCGGCGGATCCGCCATGATGGATACTAGTGGGGTGGTCCCTGCGATCAAAGGTGATCGGGCAAGCAGGGCATGGGTTGAACTTTGGGGCGACGGGCTCCATCGCGTAGACGTCCCTTAGTGCACGCTTCTGTTCCCTCTTGGGAATGTGGGTTGCTTATATCATGTTCACCGTCTTCCTTGTGGGGGGAACCCCTTCTGTCCTCCTGTGTTCGGTGGCCGGGGCTCCTCCTCGTCATCACTATGCAACCCCTTGTCCTTGTTTTCGGCATTTAACTTGTCGGCCTGCTTGAACACCCACCATTCTCTGTTGGTGTGATTGGCTGGCTTGTCGGGTGTGCCTTGGATTTGACACGAGCGATCTAGTATGCGATCCAAACTGGACGGAGCCGGGGTACTTCTTTTAAATGGCTTTTTCCGCTGACCGGGTCTAGAGCCTCTAAATCCGGCATTGACTGCCGTATCTTCGGTGTTATTGCCGTTATTGTGGCACTTTGGTCTGTTACGATGTTGCCTACCGTTGGCATCTTTGGTATCCGAAGTGCTCGGATTCCTCGATGTGTTGTTGCTGCGAGCTAGCCAGCTATCCTCGCCCGCGCAAAAGCGGGTCATGAGTGTTGTGAGGGCTGCCATAGATTTTGGCTTCTCCTGGCCAAGGTGGCGAGCCAGCCATTCGTCCCGGATGTTATGCTTGAATGCCGCAAGGGCCTCTGCATCCGGACAGTCGACAATTTGGGTTTTCTTAGTCAGGAACCGTGTCTAGAATTGTCTGGCCGATTACCCTGGCTGTTGGGTTATATGGCTCAAGTCATCAGCATCCAGTGGCCGCACATAAGTGCCCTGGAAGTTATCCAGGAATGCGTCTTCCAGATCCTCCCAACTGCCTACGGAGTCTGCTGGCAAGCTGTTCAGCCAATGCCGAGATGGTCCTTTGATATTTAGTGGGAGGTACTTGATGGCATGTATATCATCTCCGCGGGCCATGTGGATGTGAAGGAGGAAGTCCTCAATCCATACAGCGGGATCTGTTGTGCCATCATATGATTTGATATTTACGGGTTTGAAACCCTCCGGGAATTCGTGATCCATAACTTCATCGGTGAAGCATAGGGGGTGTGCGGCGCCTCTGTGTCGGGCTATATCCCGCCGCAGTTCATATGAGTCTTGTCTGTTGTATTCGGCCCGGCCGGATTTACTCTTGGTGTATCCGACGCGACGATCATCGTCCCGTGTTGGCGCGTGTTCTCGTGACCCGTATATTGACCTTGCAATTTTTGCCTTACTGTCCAATACGTCTCGCAGGTCCCCTGTGTTGCCCCAGGCCTTAGTATTTTCGATTGAGTGGCGGCAGGGTGCAGGCTGAACTTTAGGCTGAAATGCCTCTCTGGCTCGGCCACGTAGTGGCCGGTCAGCCGCATCGTACATTGGTGAATGAGGTTTCATTGCTTCCTCCTCGAGGTGAGGTAACAACCTGCGTTTTGGGTAATTCTTGGAGGGGCGCTCGGGTTCGTACTCCTCGGCCGCAAGGACTTCGATCCATCTGTCTGCTAGCAAGTCTTGATCAGCTTGAAGTTGTTGCTGCTTTTTCTTTAGGCTATTTGCCATGGCCACAAGTCGGCGCTTGAAGCGCTCTTGCTCGACGGGGTCCTCAGGCATGATAAATTCTTCGTCGCCGAGGCTCACCTCGTCTTCGGATAGAGGCATGTAATTGTCCTCCTCCAGTTCTCCAACTGCTGCCCACTCTAGAGGGCTAGCATGTTCGTCCTCTGGCTCTACATCAAGCTGGAGGGGATTATTGTTGTCTTCGACACTATCTGGAGTGTTATTATCTCTTGTGCCGGTATCACTACTTTTGCTGTGGCGGGACTTAGAGCGGCGCCGCTGACGTCGTCGCTGACGTCGTCGCTTGGGTTGCTTCTTGGAGGGGTCATCCTCCGATGTCTCGTCATCGTTGCCTTCTTCGGGGGTGTCCACCATGTATATATCATATGCTGAGGTGGCGGTCCAGTGCCTTGTGGGCGGTGGTTCCTGTTCGTCTCCTGCATCATCGTCCATACCGTCGAAGTCTTCGAAGTCGAAGTCGAGCATGTCGGTTAAATCGTCGACAGTGGCTACTAAGTGGGTGGTGGGTGGGCAGCGAATTTCTTCGTCGTCCGCATCCCATTCTAGCCGGACATAGTTCGGCCAAGGTTCTCCTGACAAGGAGAGATACCGTAATGAACTTAGCACATCGCCGAAAGGTGAGTGCTGAAAGATATCCGCAGAGGTAAACTCCATGATCGGCGCCCAATCAGATTCGATGGGTGCGGATGAAGGCGGCTCGGAGTCCGTGGCCGGAGAAGAATCCAGTGGTTCGGCAACACGGCTCTCGTAAGGGGTGAAGTAAGTATCCGGCTCTGTCGGATTTCGGGTTCAGGCAGACCCTTGAGGTTCGAACACTGGGGTGCGCACGGAGATTTTGCCTTCTACCTACCTGCACCCCTCCGCCTCGCTAAGATCTAAGCTATGGAAAGAACAGCACAAGAGACACAGGGTTTATATTGGTTCGGGCCACCGTTGTGGTGTAATACCCTACTCCAGTGTGTGGTGTGGTGGATTGCCTCTTGGGCTAATGATGATGAGGAATACAAGGAAGAACAGCCTCGCGAGGGTCTGTTCTTGGTTGGAGGGATGAACTGCTGGGAGGAGTTCAGTCACCCCTCTCTCTCTTTCTCTTCTCGATTCTCTCTCCGATCTCGATCCCTCTACCCTGTGGGTGGCTAGTCCTATTTATAGGCAAAGGCCCTGGGCCTCTTCCCAAATATTGAGCAGGAAGGGCGCCAACAATTGGCCATTTTGAAGGGGAACATCTGGTACACTTATCCTGACTAAAGTTGGTCCTCGCCTGCCAAAGGCTCTAGCGGTGATGCTGGCTTGGGCTCCACAATGACTTCCTCCCTGCCGTTTGACTGGTCTTGGTCTCGTTGCACCGAAACGGGTGCCTTTGCTTGATGCTCTCGCCTGCGCTTGCTCCCTTTGCACCAAAGAGGAAAGGAGGACACTGCGCGGGCTGGCGCCCGCCTTGCACCCTTGGTCGTCATGGCTTGCGTCACGGGCACCTCGTGAGGTACCCCGCCTTGATCTCTCCGCCTCCTCGCGAGCCAGCCTGATGAGGCCGTGCTTGAGGAAGCTCCGTGTCATCCGCCCCGCGAGGCTTGGCCCCTCGTGAGGGTCTTGGGTCTGTGTTGATGAAGATAGGCCATGCTGGGCCCCCTTTGAGCCACGCCGCTGGCCGCAGGCAGGCAAGTCTGGGGACCCCCGTTCCCAGAACGCCGACAGTAGCCCCCAGGCCCAAGGCGCGCCCGGACTTGGCCGTGCAGGGAGGCGAAAGGGCAAGGGCGAAGCGCCGCGGGCCCTAACAGCCTGCGGCCTTGGGCGCCGCGTGGCGGTTGGTTGGGCGTGGGCGGCACTGTTCCCCACGCCCCCCTTATTTTGCACCATGCTAGGCAGACTCGTAGTCGTACACAGCCGCTCCCCTTTCTATTGCTTGAGCGCCCTCTGTCCTTCCTCCGCTCGAACTCCAGCTTCTATTTTCAACCCAATCTCGAACCTCCCCCCCCCCTTCCCATCGCCATGGCTCCGACGAAGAAGGGAAGAGGGAAGAAACCCATGCCTCCGCCTTGCTCGCCGCTGTTGGCGGCCCCCGCCGAGGGCTTGGACAAGGTCAGCTCGGCTCTGGCCACTATCTTCAACGAATGCGGGAGGAGGACGGCCTGGCCCGCGTCTCACTTCTCCATCGACAGGATAGTCACCGAGGTCCAGTATTTCGTCGACACCCTGTGGGCGGGTCTGGTGTCGTGGTTCTAAGCCTGACAGTAGAGTGGGGGGTAGGTATGGAGAGGCAAGGTCCTAGCTATGGAGAGGTTGTAAGCACAAAGGATGTACGAGTTCAGGCCCTTCTCGGAGGAAGTAACAGCCCTACGTCTCGGAGCCTGGAGGCGGTCGAGTGGATTATGAATGTATGAATTACAAGGTGCCGAACCCTTCTGCCTGTGGAGGGGGGTGGCTTATATAGAGTGCGCCGAGACCCCAGCCAGCCCACGTAGGAGAGGGTTTAAGGTGAGTTAAGTCTGGGGCGTTACTGGTAACGCCCCACATAAAGGCCTTTACTATCATAAAGTCTACTTGATTGCAGGCCGTTGCAGTGCAGAGTGCCTCTTGACCTCCTGGAGGTCGAGTGGGTCTTCGTGGTCGAGTCCTTCAGGCCAGTCGAGTGAATCCTCTTTGGTCGACTGGAAGGCGACCTCTTCTAAGGATGTCCTAGGGTAAGTTACTTGGATCAGGTCCATGACCCTACCCTAGGTACATAACCCCATCATTAGCCCCCGAATGGATTGAGGCTTCGAGTGAAGAAGGAGTTGATGTCGTTTCCGATTAACCTTTGCGCTCCGGTTGTGCGCTGTTCTGGACCAAAGAATCCCTTTGTCGACAGGAAACAACTTGCCTTCAGTCGACTTGATCCATTCTGTTTTTGCGTCGAGTGATCTTTCAGGCTTCGACGATCTCCGAGCGACGGATCGCCGGAAACACCGCGCCTGACAGACTGATTTGTTGCTCGCGGATTCCGCGGGATGCGAAATTTTGGGGCGCGCGCGAAGCGGGGCGGACCGCGGCGTTCGGATGGGACGGGGCATGGATGCCTCGATCTCCGCGCCGCCTTTTTCGCCACGTATCCCGTCTGCATAACTGTTCCAGATATGATTAGATCGACCGGGCCCACCTGTCATCCACTCGGAAGGGACCTTATAAATGTGCCCGCCGAGGATTTCTGTGTTGCGCCTTAGTATTCTCCCCCTCTCTCTGCTTCCTTCCTCCCTGCTCAGCGTGCTCGCTCTCGCCCCCGCACCACTTCCCTTCGCGCATCTCGCCGGCGACCATGGCCAAGGAGAAGACGGTGGCGCTGGAGCGTGCAAAGAAGGCGTCGGCGTCGGAGAAGGCGAAGGGGAGATCCACCAGCCGCGGAGGGTCCTCGTCCAGATCCCGCCTGCCGAAAGGCTGGGTCCAAGGAGACTGGATCCAGTCGACCATCACTGAGAATGACATTCTCGACATGGCCAACGAGGGCTTGATCCCCCACGGAGCTGCGAGGCTTCCGGGGAAGGAGTGGCAGCCTCAGCCAGAAGAGGGTGAGTGTGTGCTTTTGGCCACCCATGTGGATCGTGGGTTTTCCTTGCCGCCGAGTGTTTTCTTTCGTGGCTTCTTGAATTTCTTCGGAGC
>NC_041388.1:274273992-274322364 GCF_002162155.2 Triticum dicoccoides
GTGGAAGGCTGGCTTAACACTCAGTAGGATTTTGATAACTTAGGCGAGCACGAGGCTGCAGCTAAGCCTCCGAGTGAGAGGATTACTCTTCACTCGGTAGGATTTTCACGACTTAGGCGAGTGCTTGGACTGCAGCTAAGCCCCCGAGTGAGAGGGTTGCTCTTCACTCGATAGGATTTTTATAACTTAGGCGAGCACGAGGCTGCAGCTAAGCCTCCGAGTGGAAGGCTGGCTTACCACTCGGTAGGATTTTGATAACTTAGGCGAAACGGATTCGCAGCTAAGCCTCCGAGTGGGAGTCTGGCTCACCACTCGGTAGGATTTTTACAAACTTAGGCGAAACGGATTCGCAGCTAAGTCACCCACTGAGGGGAATTTCATTGGACAAAAAATAAAAAGTGACAGATATTATGGAGGAACTATGACACTTATTATTTTGAGGTCCATGAACTACAGAAGTACTTTATTGCAACTCATCCGAGTGATAAAGCTTAAGTGTAAAACGGGCGGAGTAGCTCCGCGTTCCAAGCTCGGGGCTCGTCGATATTATGCTCGACGTTGTAAAGACGGTACGCCCCGTTGTGGAGAACCTTGGTGACGATGAAGGGGCCTTCCCAAGAAGGAGCAAGCTTGTGTGGTTTGTGCTGATCCACTCGGAGAACCAAATCCCCTTCCTGGAAGGCTCGACCTCTCATGTTTCGGGCGTGGAAACGCCACAGATCTTGTTGGTAGATGGTCGACCGGATCAGAGCCATCTCCCTTTCTTCCTCTAAAAGGTCGACTGCGTCCTGCCGCGCTTGTTCAGCTTCGGCTTCGTTGTAGATTTCAACTCGAGGAGCATTGTGGAGAAGATCACTCGGCAAGACTGCTTCAGCTCCATAGACCAAGAAGAATGTAGTTCTTCCGGTCGACCGATTAGGCGTGGTCCGCAGTCCCCAGAGTACAGATGGAAGTTCGTCGACCCAAGCTCCAGCCGCGTGTTTGAGATCACACATCAGTCGAGGCTTCAGTCCCTTGAGAATCAGTCCATTAGCTCGCTCTGCTTGTCCATTCGACTGCGGGTGGGCGACTGATGCGTAGTCGACCCGTGTGCCCTGGGAGTCGCAGAAAGCTCTGAATTCCTCTGAGTCAAAGTTCGACCCATTATCCGTAATGATGCTGTGCGGGACTCCATATCTGAATATTAGTTCCCTGATGAAGCTAACAGCAGTACCAGTGTCAAGGCTCTTGATTGGTTTAGCCTCGATCCACTTGGTGAACTTATCGACTGCCACCAGTACATGCGTGAAGCCACTTCGTCCTGTTCTCAAAGGACCGATCATGTCCAGCCCCCAAACTGCAAAAGGCCAGACGAGTGGGATGGTCTTCAAAGCTGACGCCGGCTTGTGCGACATATTCGAGTAGAACTGACACCCCTCGCAGTTATCTACTATCTCTTTTGCCATCTCATTCGCCTTGGGCCAGTAAAATCCGGCTCGGTATGCTTTGGCCACGATGGTCCGAGAGGACGCATGATGACCAGAGGTCCCCGAGTGAATATCATTGAGGATGAGTCGACCTTCTTCTGGTGTTATGCACTTCTGACCGACTCCAGTCGCGCTTTCTCTGTATAATTGTCCTTTGATTACGGTAAAGGCCTTAGATCGACGGACGATCTGCCGAGCCTCTTCCTCATCCTCCGGAAGCTCTTTCCTCAAGATATATGCGACATACGGAATCGTCCAGTCGGGAATGACCACCAAAACCTCCATGATCAAGTCGACCACCGCTGGGACTTCAACTTCAATCGGATCTGTGGCGCTCTTGGGCTGCGGAGTTTCTTCGGTGAAAGGATCTTCTTTGACTGACGGAGTGTGTATATGCTCCAAGAACACACCACTCGGAATGGCTTCTCTCTTGGAACCTATCTTTGCTAGATCATCAGCTGCTTGATTTTTCAGTCGGGGTATATGATGGAGCTCCAACCCCTCGAACTTCTTCTCCAGCTTCCTCACTGCACTGCAGTATCCAGTCATGGCTGGGCTTCTCACGTCCCACTCTTTCATCACCTGATTGACCACTAAATCCGAGTCGCCATAGACCATTAGGCGACGGACGCCGAGTGAAATGGCCATGCGCAACCCATATAGGAGGGCCTCATATTCTGCCTCATTGTTGGAGGAATCAAAGTGAATCTGGAGCACATATCTGAGCTTATCTCCTCTGGGGGAAACCAGGACAACCCCAGCACTGGAACCATTCAACATCTTAGAGCCATCGAAAAACATGGTCCAATGCTCCGAGTGAACTTCAGTCGGCTGCTGTTGTTCAATCCACTCGGCGAGGAAATCTGCTATCGCCTGGGACTTAATGGCTTTCTTTGCCTCAAACTTGATATCAAGGGGAAGAAGTTCAATCACCCATTTGGCCACTCGACCAGTTGCGTCTCTGTTGTGCAAAATCTCTGATAGTGGAGCGTCGCTGATGACTGTGATGGAATGGTCAGAGAAATAATGAGCAACCTTCTTTGTGGTCATGTATATTCCATACACAAGCTTCTGATAATGAGGATATCTCTGCTTGGATGGAGTCAAGACTTCAGACAAATAATACACTGGGCGCTGAACTTTGAGAGCTTTTCCTTCTTCTTCCCGCTCGACCGTTAGCACAGTACTGACGACTTGTCCTGTGGCTGCGATGTAGAGCAACAGAGGCTCTTTGCTGATTGGAGCTGCAAGCACCGGCTGGGTGGAGAGCAGAGCTTTTAGCTCGGCAAACGCTGCATCAGCTTTTGGAGTCCACTCGAACTTGTCAGCCTTCTTCATCAGTCGGTAAAGAGGCAGTGCCTTCTCACCGAGTCGTGAGATGAATCGACTTAATGCGGCCAAGCATCCAGTAAGCTTCTGGACATCGTGCACTCGCACAGGGCGTTTCATTCGGAGAATAGTGCCAATCTTCTCTGGGTTAGCGTCGATTCCCCGTTCGGAAACGAGAAAACCGAGTAACTTGCCACCAGGAACTCCAAATGTGCACTTTGATGGATTGAGCTTGATATCATACCTTCTGAGGTTGGCAAATGTTTCGGCGAGGTCAGCGAGCAGGTCGGAACCTTTTCGTGACTTGACAACAATATCATCCATATAAGCTTCCACATTCCGACTGATTTGGGTGAGTAGACACTTCTGAATCATTCGCATAAATGTGGCTCCGGCATTCTTGAGGCCGAATGGCATGGTGATATAGCAGAAGCACCCGAATGGAGTGATGAAAGCTGTTTTTACCTCATCGGGCCCGTACAGACGGATCTGGTGGTACCCGGAGTAAGCATCTAAAAAAGATAATCTCTCGCATCCCGCGGTCGAGTCAACAATTTGATCTATGCGAGGGAGAGGAAAGTGATCTTTCGGGCAGGCCCGGTTGATGTGCTTGAAATCAATGCACATTCGGAGCGACTTGTCCTTCTTAGGAACCATGACGACATTAGCGAGCCACTCGGAGTGGTATATCTCTCGGATAAATCCTGCCGCCAACAGTCGAGCCACTTCTTCACCGATGGCCTTTCTCTTCTGGACGGCGGACCGCCGAAGATGTTCTTTGACTGGTTTTGCAGACGAGTCGACTCTTAGGCGATGCTCAGCCAGTCCCCTGGGAACACCTGGCATGTCAGCGGGCTTCCATGCAAAAATGTCCCAGTTCTCACGGAGGAACTGGATGAGCGCTTCTTCCTATTTTGGGTCGAGTGTTGTGGAGATGTGGGTCGGAGCTGCTTCGGGGTCAGTCGGGTGAATGTGAACAGGCTTCGTCTCACCGGACGACTGGAATGCAGACTCTGTGGCAGGCTTCTTGGATCGCAGCAAGTCACTCGGATCTGCGTTTTGCTTGTATTCTTCGAACTCGACCGCTGTCACTTGGGAATCGGAAATCTTGGAGCCCTTCTGAAAGCACTCCTCTGCTTTTTTCCTATCACCGGTGACAGTGATCACACCTTTGGGACCGGGCATCTTCAATTTGAGGTACACGTAACATGGTCGAGCCATGAACCGTGCATAGGCTGGTCTCCCCAAAATGGCATGATATGCACTTTGAAAATCCACGACCTCAAACGTCAACTTTTCTTTGCGAAAATGCTTCGAATCACCAAACACTACGTCCAAAGCTATCTGGCCGAGTGACTCGGCCTTCTTCCCTGGTATAACTCCATGGAAGCTCATGTTACTAGTGCTCAGTCGGGACATCGGAATGCCCATACCTTTCAATGTGTCTGCATACAATAAGTTCAGCCCATTTCCACCATCCATCAGCACCTTTGTCAGTCGAGTGCCTTCGACAACTGGATCAACCACCAAAGCTTGCCTCCCGGGGGTGGCAATATGAGTCGGGTGATCAGATTGGTCGAATGTGATGGGTGTTTGAGACCACTTCAGATAATTTGCCTTTGCTGGGGCAACCATGTTCACCTCTCGGTTAATCACTTTCAGTCGACTTCTGCTTTCCACATCTGCAAAGATCATCAGAGTGGAGTTGATATGCGGATATCCTCCCTCACTGTCCTCTTTGTCTTCGGCCTTGTCCGACTCCTTCTCCTTGTCCTTAGACTGTTTTCCCTGAAACTGTTGGATCAGGAGTCGACATTGGCGAGTGGTGTGCTTTGGGTAAATGATATTCCCCTCTTCATCTTTCTTCGTGTGAATGTGACACGGCATATCCATCACGTCATTCCCTTCTTTATCCTTTGCCTTCTTGGGGTTCCAGGATCCTTTTGGTTTCCCCTTAAACTTTCCTTGAGTCACGGCCAGAGCCTCTCCAGGAGCTGCCGGTTCAGCCTTCCGCTTCTGTTTCCGACTGGTGTTTCCTTTTTCCGACTGACTCGGCTTGTGCTTGCCGCTTCGGAGTCGGTCTTCTTCTTCGCCGTTGGCGTACTTGGTAGCAATCTCCATCATCCGACTCAAGGTCATGTCACCGGTTCGACCAAATTTCAAACTCAGTTCTCTGTTCTTGACGCCGTCTTTGAAGGCGCATACTGCCTGATGATCAGAGACATTTTCCACAGTGTGGTGCAAAGTGATCCACCTCTGAATATACTCTCTGAGAGTCTCATTAGTTTTCTGCACGCAGACTTGCAACTCTGTCAATCCCGCTGGTCGCTTGCAAGTCCCTTCAAACATTCTGACGAACACTCGGGACAGATCTTCCCAAGTGTAAATGCTGCTAGGAGGTAATTGAGTCAACCATGCCCTGGCAGAACCTTCCAACATGAGGGGCAAATGCTTCATGGCCACCTCGTCGTTCCCACCACCGATCTGAACTGCCACTCGGTAGTCTTCAAGCCAAGTTTCAGGCTTAGACTCACCAGTGAACTTGCTGACTCCTGTTGCCAACCTGAAATTGGGGGGGATAACTGCGGCTCTGATAGCTCTGCTGAAACATTCAGGACCAGAAACATGTACTCGACTGCTCGTGGGTACATCTCTGTCGAGTGCGCCTCGATGGGCTCTGTTCCGGTCGACCAACCCTTGCACGATAATGGATCGCGCGTCGAAGCCTGGCTCTCTAGGGTCAACTGGAACCCTACGCCCTGTATTGTACTGACGCCTATCATCTGGCTGTCGAGGAGCGTAAGACCCACCCCTCGGAGGGGAATAGGGCACTCGACGCCTATCATCTCGGTCGAGTCTGTCGCCATATTGATCTCGCCGATTCTCACGCCCTTCGCGCCGCGGAGGCGATCTAGGGCTGTGAGCCGACTGAACCGTATTCACAGTGACAGATCGACTGTGAATTCTGTTGCGCGACTGAGACACGGCTGAATTCTGATCTCCTGCTGCCCGGAGCAGATCCCTGATCTGCAGCAAACCTCTGCCAGCTTCCGACTGCGAAGGCTGAATGGACTCTGCTATACGGGTCGCAGCTGCTAAATTCTGAATTGGGGTTCGATATACCTGAGTCGGCGGGAAGAGTTGACGTCGACTGGTGTCGGGAAGTCGTTGCCGCGCGCGCTCGTCGAGTGCTCGCTGAAGGTTCTCCAGTCGAGTGCGCTCGGCCAAATTGGCCAGACGTGCCTCCTCCAAGGCACGAGCCTCGGGGGTTTCTCCTGCGATGGGAATACGCAGGGGATCCTCATTCCTGCGGCGAAGCTCTTCTCTTTGCAGAGAGTCGAGTGGCTCGGGCTGGTACTCTTCGTAGTCTCGTGCAGGGTCGCCGCCGTCACCTGCTCCACCATCACGGGCGAAGCCAGGAGGGCTGTGGGGCCCGTCGACCATCAAGATTTCCGCCGCTGGATCACTGCTACCGCACTCGGATGCAGTCTCTCCGGAGCCAGTCGACTGATCGAACAAGCCGTAGAGAGATTCGTTGGGCTCGATTGCCGCAACTTGTGTAGTGGCCGATTGGCGAGCCACCGCGTGACTCACCCATCGCTGAAGCCTCGACCGGCCTGAGCGCTTGCGCTGGCGGGAGACCGGGAGGGTGGACGATGGAGGAGCCGACCGATACTGGGTCGACGGTTGCCGCAGCAGAACGCCGCGGACACATGCGCGAAAATGCGTTGCACCGCGGACGGGGAGCGCGTCTACGTCGAGTGGAGCCTCCTGGAGCCATGCGGAGTCGTCGGCTATGAAGGTGAGAGTGCCGAGACGGATCTCTTGACCCTTGACCAAAACTCCAGCAGACACCATGATGAGAGTACTCGGAAGAATCGCAACTTCTCCACAAAATCGCTAAAACACCGGCCCCACGGTGGGCGCCAACTGTCGTGGTTCTAAGCCTGACAGTAGAGTGGGGGGTAGGTATGGAGAGGCAAGGTCCTAGCTATGGAGAGGTTGTAAGCACAAAGGATGTACGAGTTCAGGCCCTTCTCGGAGGAAGTAACAGCCCTACGTCTCGGAGCCCGGAGGCGGTCGAGTGGATTATGAATGTATGAATTACAAGGTGCCGAACCCTTCTGCCTGTGGAGGGGGGTGGCTTATATAGAGTGCGCCGAGACCCCAGCCAGCCCACGTAGGAGAGGGTTTAAGGTGAGTTAAGTCTGGGGCGTTACTGGTAACGCCCCACATAAAGGCCTTTACTATCATAAAGTCTACTTGATTGCAGGCCGTTGCAGTGCAGAGTGCCTCTTGACCTCCTGGAGGTCGAGTGGGTCTTCGTGGTCGAGTCCTTCAGGCCAGTCGAGTGAATCCTCTTTGGTCGACTGGAAGGCGACCTCTTCTAAGGATGTCCTAGGGTAAGTTACTTGGATCAGGTCCATGACCCTACCCTAGGTACATAACCCCATCATCTGGTTCCCCCCCTTTTCTGATTTCTTCAATGCAGTGCTTTCCCACTATCAGATCCACATGATGCATCTGGGTCCTGAATCCATCACCCTTCTTTCGGTCTTCGCCTTTGTTTGCGAGGCAATGATGGGCATCCTTCCTTCGGTTGCCTTGCTGCGCCATTTCTTCTCTCTGCGTCTTGTCGACCCTACCCAATGCTCGGCGTGCGTGAGCTTCGCTGCCGCGTCTGAGACAGCGGCCTCAGGGATTGACTTCAGGCTCCCTCCGCCCGCGGCTGGGTTCCGCGAGCGGTGGCTGTATGTGGATGTAGGGGTGCCCAGGCCCCTGCTATCGGAGCCAACTTCGCCTGCTGTCCCCAATTCGGGCTGGGGCCAGGAGACGCTTGAGAGCCCCCGGCTCGTCTTCATCTGGCACCGCTTCGCGTTCTTGAGGTCGCTTGGCATGACAGCGCCCAAGGTGGTGAAGGAGTTCCTGCTACGCCGCGTTGCTCCTCTCCAACGCCACTCCCGCCGGATGTGGGCCTTCAGCGAGCATGATGATCGTATGAGGCTCCAGGAAGAGGACCTGACGCCTGAAGTGCTGAGGACAGCGCTCTTGATCCTGACTGGGGACCCCAACCCTGACAGCATCCAGCAGGGAGGGGCCTTGATGTACCTCTGCCAGAACAGGGGCGATTTTGTGAATCAGATGCCTATCTTTGATGAGTGGGGGCCGCGCCCCGCCGGCCTCCAGGGGCCTCGCGAGAACCCAGTGATGGTGACTGCCCTTCCAGTCGGCCAAGGCGACTCTTCCTCAAGTGGCGGAGCAAGGAGGCATGAGGCGCCAGAGGCCAAGGGGGCTCCCGGCAGGGTGACAGCGCCGGGCGACGCTCATGAGGGAGTAACTCTTGGGGTCCATGCCGCTGAGGCTGAGGGTGGCAAGCAGCTACCCTCAGCGCCTGCGACTAAGGCCCCTGAGGCTCCAGCCGCTTCTCTTGGCGAGGTGATTGGCAGCGCGCATCAGGCAGGCGCCCCTGACGCGAATCGCCTTGACGCTCCATCTTCGTCGCAGGTTGATCCCTGTGCTCAACTCTTGGGCCGCTTCCGCATGGACTTTGAGGCCCTCCGGAAGAGAAGGGAGGCCCCGGGCGACGATTACCCTTGTCTCCTGCTGAAGCGTAGGAAGTACTTCGCCACTGATGAGTAAGCCTTCTCCTTTCCCAGCTCCCGATCCTTCTATTGCTTTTACTGATCCTTGCTCCGCAGGCCCCTTCCAGCCGAGCTCGCGGAGATGGCTGAGGTGCCGTCCCCCTTGGCTTCGCCCCCTCCATCGTCCTCAACCGCTCCGAGCAGCAGAGCCCTTGTGGTGAGGGCGATCGGAGAGGTGAACCGTCCCGAGGCGCATCGTGGCCCTGTGCACCTCGCGATCCTCCTTCGCGGGCCTTCTTGTGGCATAGCCAGCCTGCCGTGGGCTTCTCGCCTGGTCGTGGACTGCGATTGGCTGAGGCGCTCCCTGCGCTCTTCATCTGGGGGCGAGCTGGCTCCAGGCCGGGCTTCTGGAGTGGCGTGCCCGGCCGTCATGAGGGTGCCAGCCCCCAGCCCCCTGCCCGGAGGGGGAGTGCTGATTCGTGGCCCCCGGCGCTTGCTTGGGGTAGATGATGGTGTGGAAGACATGCTCGAGCGCGCCCGGGAGCATCGCGCTCTTCGCAAAGGATTCCTTCGAAGGGCGGCTGACGCGGTGAGCCTGCTTGGTGAGGAGCTTGCTGATGAAGACGCGCGCCTTGAGGCCGAGGGCCTGCGCCTGGCTGCAGAGAGGCGCGAGCTGGAGGGCGCCATCGCCCTTGCGCGCCGTCAGCGCAATCTTGACGACGCAGAGGCCAAGGCGTCACTGGTGGCCTCTCGGGAGGCCCGATCTTGGGCCGCTGAGGAGGCCCGGGAAGCTGACCGGAGGCGAGAGGCGGTGGAGGAGCGGGCTCGGGAGCTCCTGGCTTGGTGCCACTCACTGGAGGAGCAAGTGGAGCTACGCGATGCAGCCCTCGCGTCAACGAAGGTGGCCTCTGGCGACCCAGCAGAGCTCCAGAAGCGTGAGGAGGCGCTGACGCTGTAAGCCGCCGACCGTACCCGCGAGTACGAGCGTCTGGAGACGAGGGAGCGCTTGGTGACGCAGGCGGAAGATGATCTCGCTGCACGGGAAGCCCGTGTCCTGGAGGAGGTCAGACATCGGGTGGCGATGGCGCACTTGAACCTCGAGCACGAGTTCGAGGAGAGGCTGGGGTTGATCCGGGCCGAGGCTGAAGGTAGGACTGCTGCCTTGAGGGCCAAGCTGGAGGAAGCGACGCGGCGGGCCGATGCTTTTCGGGCCGCCCTTGAGGTAGCGCAAGGGGAGTCAACCACCTCCCAGGCCGAGGTGCTCCTTCTTCGCCAGCGGGTGGAGGAGGCTGAGGTCGTCGCGCGCCAGAATGCGGACGAGATACGTCAGCGGCGGATCCTGGAGCATGAGCACGGCCCCATGCTCTCCACGCTCTGGGAGAGAGCCAACACAGCCTTGGGCAACATCTGCGAGGCGGCTGTTGGCGAGCCGCACGCAGTCAACTACGCCGGCAACCTTCAGTTCTTCACCGACGTGGTGACGCAGCTAGAGGCGCGGTCGGTCAGGGCTGACAGGTTGGTGGAGGAGAGGAGCCGCGCCCTCCTCGGGCGCGCCTTTTCTCGCGTCTTCATCCATCTCCGGAACATAGATCCCCACTTCGATTTCGACGCTGCCATCGCCCAGTCCCCCAGGCCGTCTGAGACGACCTGGCGCACTGGGTGGAAGACAATGTGGATGCTCTTGTCAGGGCCTTCGCTTCGGACCACGAGGGCCTGATCGTGGCTGCCGGTGAGGGCGGTGTGGTGAACGGCCCTGACGCCGCTGGCGGCGACGCAGACAGCGATGGCGAGTCCAGCGACGCCAGCAATGGTTCGGGTGGTGCTCCTGAGGACGCATTGGGGGATTTATCCGACTGATCATGCATCGTTCCTGTTTCCTTACCCTGCATGAATAGAACTCAGGTTTTGGTCTGATGGATGTGAGAGCATTTTGGGAGGGGGAGCCCCTCATGTAAAACTTGTGTTCATCGTATTAGTAGACGCTACATTGCCCATGCGCCCGCGCCAAGTGGTTGGCTTAAGCGACGCGCTGGTCGGCTAGTTTACCTTTGTCCCGTGCGGGCCCTGAGGTAGCCTGTGGGAGGCTGTGGTGTCCCGAGTGTTCCCTGATCGAATCCGTAGGATCTGCAATAAAAAACCCTCCTGAGAGGACGCGGTGGCGGCAGTCTGGGCTGCGCGCAAGCTGGGCCTGACCCGGCTCGCGAGGGGCTCACGAGGGGAGGCAGCTAAGGCGAAGTGGTAATCAAAACGCGAGAAATTGCTCGAACGAGACTAAGCACCCCTTCCCCGAACACACGCAAATCTCAAATTCGAATCCAACTTAAATCCAGCGGGGGAAAGTGACAACTAAAGGGAAAAGCAATGGAAGCAGACAAAAGGCCGCGTCCGGCACCTAATCTAGTCTTGGACGTCTTCTCACCAGCGCGGAGCTAAGTGCTGCCACTGGGCGTGGGAGGGAGCCCCAGGGCCTGAGGCCGGCACCCTAAGACTCCAGGGCGTGTACAGCCCCACTCATTATTATGTGAGAGTGTCACGGGGCGGCGAGCTTCACAGGCACTGGGCCTTTTTCACAGGTACCGGCCTTGCTTCATATCGCTAGACGAGGGCCCCGCCTTGCGCCATAGTCTAGTGCCAGCAACGACGACCGGAAACCAGGACGCCGCCGATGGGGTAGAGCGGTCGCCAGCGGTTTCCCCGACGACCACGGGTCCTCCGCCAGGGGCAGGCCCTGAGGCACCTCCCCAGCAGAGGGCCTACCTCCTGAGAACACCTTGCTCCGAACGCCGCGGTGGTGATGTCGGATCTCGGCCCCTCTCCTGCAGCCCCCTGCGCCCTCCTCCCGAGGGGTAGGAGACTGTGGGAGCGGGGCAGCTGCTCGCTGTGGCAACCTGCACCTCCTGCGATCCATGATTAGCGTATGCCTGCTCCTGAGGAATTAGCGGTACCCGATAGTCGCTGCCTCCAGTGTGGCCGGTGGGACTGTCCCGGGGCTCCTGGAAGAGCTCAACTTATGGCGCCTCGTCCCCCCAGCTTGGGCTGAGGAGCGAGCCTTGTTCGCCCTCGTGAGGGTGCCCTTGGTCCATCATGTGGGGCACGTATTCTTCTGGCGCCGTCATCCCGAAGGCCACGCCATAGTGCTACGCGTGCCATGCAGCTCTGCTTGACGCGCCCACCGTGGGGTGGTAGCGTGGCTGTCCACAGGGGCCGTGGGTCGCGTAGAGTCCTTCTTCTTCGCGGACCGGGAGCGGGGGCAGCGCCGCCGCCGGTCCGGTGCCGACAGCTTCGCTGGCGTTGGAGTAGCCTTGGAGCCCGCGGGTGCGCGCGGAGCCCCCGCGCGGGCCGCCCTGGGCTTGATATGGGAGCTGGGTGCAGAAGGGGTGAGCCCCCGAGGCAGCGAAGCCTAGGAGCTTTGCCACCCGTTCCAGTAGCATGTCGCGGCCGCCCTCCAGCAGCCTGCACTGCAGCAGCTCTCGGGCCACCGTGAGCGCAGCCCTCGAGTTCGCCTACTCCCGGCGGGTGTACGGTGTCGTGGTCGCGGCGTGATTGGAGGCCCTTGCTGCCAACCGCGCCTGCCGCGGTGTGAGAGCTGTCGAAGCCTGTCCGCGTCGCCCGCGGCCCGCAGCGCCCTGCGGACCACGAGCTGCTTGGGGCATGGGGTCACCTAAGGCGAGCGGCTCCGTGCCGGCGGGCCACGCCGCCCAAGAATCTGGGTTGCCCGCCTGGTCGCCGGACATGGTGATGACGACGCGACGGGACATGAAGCGGTAGAAGGTGGATTTCGGCGCACCCCTACCTGGCACGCCAAATGTCGGATTTCGGGTTCAGGCAGACCCTTGAGGTTCGAACACTGGGGTGCGCGCGGAGATTTCGCCTTCTACCTACCTGCACCCCTCCGCCTCGCTAAGATCTAAGCTATGGAAAGAATGGCACAAGAGACAGAGGGTTTATACTGGTTCGGGCCACCGTTGTGGTGTAATACCCTACTCCAGTGTGTGGTGTGGTGGATTGCCTCTTGGGCTGATGATGATGAGCAATACAAGGAAGAACAGCCTCGTGAGGGTCTGTTCTTGGTTGGGGGGGTGAACTGCTGGGAGGAGTTCAGTCACCCCTCTCTCTCTTTCTCTTCTCGATTCTCTCTCCGATCTCGATCCCTCTACCCTGTGGGTGGCTAGTCCTATTTATAGGCAAAGGCCCTGGGCCTCTTCCCAAATATTGAGCGGGAAGGGCGCAAACAATTGGCCATTTTGAAGGGGAACATCTGGTACACTTATCCTGACTAAAGTTGGTCCTCGCCTGCCAAAGGCTCTGGCGGTGACGCTGGCTTGGGCTCCACAATGACTTCCTCCCTGCCGTTGGACTGGTCTTGGTCTCGTTGCACCGAAACGGGTGCCTTTGCTTGATGCTCTCGCCTGCGCTTGCTCCCTTTGCACCAAACAGGAAAGGAGGACACTGCGCGGGCTGGCGCCCGCCTGGCACCCTTGGTCGTCATGGCTTGCGTCATGGGCACCTCGTGAGGTACCCCGCCTTGATCTCTCCGCCTCCTCGCGAGCCAGCCTGATGAGGCCGTGCCTGAGGAAGCTCCGTGTCGTCCGCCCCGCGAGGCTTGTCCCCTCACGAGGGTCTTGGGTCTGTGTTGATGAAGACGGGCTGTGTTGGGCCCCCTTTGAGCCACGCTGCAGGCCGCAGGCAGGCAAGTCTGGGGACCCCCGTTCCCAGAACATCGACAGGCTCTATCGCCACTAAGAATGCGGCCTCCATTGCGGGGTCTATCCCTCCACTCTCGGATGGCGCGATTTGCTCTGGATTGATGGCTGGAGTAGTTGAAGATGCGATCTCCTGAACATTGTCCGACGGCAGAGTTACGTCATGCCCGTCGCGACCGTGCGGCACACCTGACATGGGCTCGAATCCGTCGAAGATAAAGTCTCCACGAACGTCAGCCATGTAGTTCAAGTTTCCGAATCTGACCTGATGGCCAGGGGCGTAGCTCTCGATCTGCTCCAGATGGCCAAGCGAATTGGCCCGCAGTGCAAAGCCGCCGAATACAAAGATCTGCCCGGGGAGGAAAACCTCACCCTGGGCCGCATCGCTACCGATGATCGAAGGAGCCATCAAGCCTTATGGTGACGACACAGTGGAACTCTCAATGAAAGCACCAATGTCGGTGTCAGAACCGAGGATCTCGGGTAGGGGGTCCCGAACTGTGCGTCTAAGGCGGATGGTAACAGGAGGCGGGGGACAATATGTTTACCCAGGTTCGGGCCCTCTTGATGGAGGTAATACTGTTGGTGTCAAAACCGGTGGATCTCGGGTAGGGGGTCCCGAACTGTGCGTCTAAGGCGGATGGTAACAAGATGCGGGGGACAAGATGTTTACCCAGGTTCGGGCCCTCTTGATGGAGGTAATGCCCTACTTCCTGCTTGATTGTTCTTGATGATATGAGTATTACAAGAGTTGATCTACCACGAGATCGTAGAGGCTAACCCTAGAAGCTAGCCTATGGTATGATTGTATGTTGTCCTACGGACTAAACCCTCCGGTTTATATAGACACCGGAGGGGGCTAGGGTTTACACAAGGTCGGTTACAAGGGAGGAGATCTACATATCCGTATTGCCTAGCTTGCCTTCCACGCCAAGGAGAGTCCCATCCGGACATGGGACGAAGTCTTCAATCTTGTATCTTCATAGTCCAACAGTCCGGCCAAAGGATATAGTCCGGATGTCCGGAGACCCCCTAATCCAGGACTCCCTCAGTAGCCCCTGAACCAGGCTTCAATGATGACTAGTCCAGCGCACAATATTGTCTTCGACATTGCAAGGCGGGTTCTCCTCCAAATCCCGAATATCTTGATAGTGTCTGGCTCCCATAAATGTTGGACTTCTTGGCTTCTGCGCCCAATAAGGGCCATCTTCCACGCGTCGGGCGAATGCGAGGAGCCAGGGCGTTTTTACATCCCCCCCCCTAACCAGGTAAGTAAATCGCCTATTAGAGGATGGGGATTCTTAGATCCAATCCACACCATCTTCCCACGGCGAGGATCCATCGGAGCGCGCTTGGAAAAATCCATTCCATCATGGCCGGCCATCGCAGCTCCTCCTCTCGCTCCTGTAGCCCCAAGCCTGGTGATTGGGAGAGGTGTTTCGTCTCACACGGCCAATTAGTAGAGTTGCAGACCCAGGGATTTCTCCCTCCGGCATATATGGTTCCCGTCCGAGCCGGGCTCGCCACTTATAATGGCGGGGAGCAAGCGGAGAGCTTCCCCAATCCCTCAAAGGGGGAGCGGGTATGCCTTGTCCCTTACTTACTAAGGGGACTCGGATTTCCAATTCATTCGTTCCTCCGCGGACTCCTGGAGTTTTACGGCCTCCAATTGCATAATTTCACCCCGCTTCCATATTACACATCGCCGGCTATGTCGCCATTTGTGAGCTGTTTTTGGGCTGCGAGACTCATTTCCAGCTGTGGAAAAGGCTATTCTGCCTTGTGCTCCTCACACAGAAGGGGTCACTTTATCAAGTGGGCGGAGCCGAAATATGGCGCATCGCCGAGACCGGATACCCGTCCAGTACTCCAAAGAAGACGTCTGAAGACTGGCCTTCGGAGTGGTTTTACATGGAGGACGTCCCTCTTCCTGACCCTGTTCGGCGGGGTCTTCCTGAGTTCGGCAATGCTCCTTTGAAGAAACGCCAAAGTTGGCGCCCACGGAGCCCCCAGGAGGAAGATAACGGAGAAGTCCTTTATCTGATGAGCCGGATTAAAGTGCTGGCTCAATCAGGATTGACAATAATCGAGGTTATGTCAATTTGCGTAATGCGGGGGGTGCAACCACTTCAATATCGAGGGCACCCCCTGTGGTGTTTTAACAGGGAAGACGATGCCATCCGTTGTGGGCGCAAGGGACCGGACTCACCTGCTGCTTTAGCAAAAGTTCTGTCTGAATTGTTCAAGGGAGAGGAAGAGGAGTTCATCCACATCAAACCACGGGACGGATTCTCCATGTACAACCCTCCAAGCTGGGTGAGTCATCCCCCCTTTTTACTCTCAACCTTCCCGCATTCTTCGTCGTAGCACTCACCTTGTTATTTCACGGCAGGAACTGCGAAAGGCGATAAGGGAGGTCAACAGCCCAGCTCCACAACTCGAGGACCCTAGTCGGGCCCTCGATCCCGGACTGGAAGAGGATCCGGACATATTCGTGGAGCTGATAGACAGGCAATTCTATCAATTGAGCTGCGACGACGCCATGGTGGCCATAACGGCCGACTATCCGGGACTACTCCCTGCGTCGCATGTAAGGAAAACCAAAGTCCCAACTCCCCAAAAAAGGATTCCTATTATGCCCTTCACCTACCGTACACGCATGGTGTCTTACAGGGAAGGCCTTTGGGACGCCGTGCCGAACCTGCAGCAACTCGTCAACAAGAGGCGCCGAAGCAGGGTAGGCAAAGAAGGAAGGCGGTCAAGACAGAGACGCCAGCACTGAGGTATAACACAAAACCTCATTCCATGGTTGTCATCTTGCTTAAAATATAATGACATCCGTGTCTCCTAGAAAAACGCCTGCCGGACTATATCCGGAGAGGCTGCCGATCACGCCACGACCAGTCGGGCTCCAGGGCCGGACATAGAGGTGGAAGCTAGCGCGAGGCAGACGCCGGATTTTTCTCCTATGGAGGATGCGGACAGACTATCCGCTACAAATTCCAAAGTGGAGAGCGCCATGAACCACAGGCGTCGCCAGGCTGTACCCCGTGACGCTTGTTTCTCACCGAAGGCTTTTGATGCCTTCAATTTCGGAGACGCGTACATCCGTGCTGCTCAAAATGGTCTAGCCAGAGCCACGGACCAGTATGTAAGGGATATACGGGTAACTAAATCTGACGATTATATGTAATAGTAGCCCCTGAGACTTGAAACAGTTGACACAACTGATTTAAGGATCATTTATTTGAGTAGGTTCTTACAGAGAAGAATACTCAATTGTCTCAAGAGCTGGAAGAGTGCAAGGCCCAGGTAGGGGCCGCTGTTGCCACATTGGGGGAGTCCAAGAAGGGTCCCTCTGGTAACACCTATTTCCCTTGTAAAGAAGGAAGGTACCAGGTAGTATGCGGTATTTATGCAAATCTAACAATAGATGTTGCAGGTGACCCCGGAGTGAATCCGGAGGCCATAGAGGTGAATGAGACATGTGTTGATCGACAGCTAAATGTTGGTGAGCGCGTGCTCACGCGAGTCAAGCAAGAGAAAAACAATCTCCAAGACACCAATACCCGGCTGGGCGAGGAACTGAAAGATGTCCGGGCCCAGCTAGCGGACTCCATGAAGGAGAATAAGTGGCTTCGGCGCGGCATTTTTAGTAAGTGCTTGAACAAACTTTTTTTAAAGGAGTTCGGCGAAGAAGCCAGCTGACAGAGTTGTGTCTGCAGGTATGCTGACGGGTCGTCCCGCGGAAGAGATGCCAGGGTCTTCGGGTGACCTTCTACTAGAGCTCTCACACTTGCACGAGCAAGTTCGGCAGGTGATGCAGGGTATTGCCCAAGCCTTGTGGCCGTCCGCATCCCTGCCAGGAGGCATGGGAGAGCTTGTAGAGAAGCTCAAGGGAGCACGGCGGCGCTTCCGATTATGGAAGATATCAGCTTGCCGACAAGGTGCGAGGGAAGCCTGGGCTATGGTGAAGACGCGATACACCAAAGCGGACCCAAACCACATGGCCGAGGTTGGACCTGTGGGGCCTGATGGGAAGGAGATTCCTGTCAGTT
Source organism: Triticum dicoccoides (assembly GCF_002162155.2). Classification (NCBI taxonomy): domain Eukaryota; kingdom Viridiplantae; phylum Streptophyta; class Magnoliopsida; order Poales; family Poaceae; genus Triticum; species Triticum dicoccoides. The sequence goes on from NC_041388.1 coordinate 274,291,131, forward strand.
TAGTGTATGATCAAGTAGAATTAGCCGCAAAGTATTCACAACAGGATTGTAGGCTAGACAGCCTGTTGGATGGTATAGAAGAAGAATTTAATCAGTCTTAGTGACTGTGTACTTCAAGTGACACGTGTAATGTCCCTAGCCGGATTGTAAATCATTTGTCATGGCGGACCTTTTCGTTTCGACCTCTAGACCCTATAGTTCAGAGTGTATCTCAATACTTGCTCGATTATGTAAAAACCGGGATATGCATGGAAACCAGGCGTAGGGGTCATAAGTGCTTGAACAGACAAGTACCCAACTAGCTATGTTATATTACATGTGTAGTAAGAAACATCTTCCAGGGAGAATAGTTCCGTTAAGGGTTCCTTTCCCTGGGTATGCATGCCCTAATGTGCATCTCCGAACTGCGAAAAGGGGCGCATGCTATAAACATCTAGGGGCATTTTTTTCAAATTAAATAAAAGTCATCTTTTGTTCGCCGACCGAATATTCCCTTAAGAACGCTAGCTTTCGGCTTCACCCAGTCTGAGGTACAAGTCCGGCTAACCCGGCAGTAACAATCGCAGAGGTGATCCCCTTATGCCCTAGCCGAATTAACGGGAACGTAGGGCATAAATACAAGAGCCAGGCAACCCAGCTTGGCCAAAACTTAAGTCATATCGATGCATATAATGGCGAAAAAGGGTACATGCGGAAGGATAACACATGTGTAGGACATAAAGTCCAGAAAAATAGTTATATTAAGCTTCTGTATAAGAAGCCCCCAGGTATAATGAGCACGGCTAATGCGGCGTGATTGTGCAACCGAGACACAAGTTTAGCCCTTTTAGGGCCTAGATGAGAAATAAAAGGAGAGGAAAGAGAAAAGACAGATATGCAAAAAATTGACGGAGGTGAGGGGACGAACATATAGTCCGGTGCTAGGCGTAGAATCTTCGGAGTCTGGCTGCGTTCCATGGGTTTGGCTCGAGTCGATGATCCGATGCATCCCGCAGATGGTACGCTCCGTTGGTCAGAACTTGGTCAATAATGAAGGGACCTTCCCATTTGGGCTTGAGCTTGTTCTTTTTCTTCTCCGGCAGGCGTAGAACTAGTTCGCCAACGTTGTAAGTTTTGGCCCGTACTTCTTTGCTTTGATACCTTCGAGCATGTTGCTGATAAAATGCGGAACGGGCCTTTACCACGTCGCGCTCCTCCTCCAGGGCGTCCAAACTGTCCTGCCGATCGAGCTCGGCCTCTTTTTCCTCGTACATGCGCACTCGAGGTGAGTCATGAATTATGTCGCAAGGCAGAACCGCCTCTGCTCCGTACACCATAAAGAATGGTGTGTATCCGGTAGTGCGATTCGGCGTGGTCCGCCGCCCCCATAGTACGGAGTCGAGCTCCTCTACCCAGTGCATGTTTGATTCCCTTAAGGACCGCACTAGTCTGGGTTTAATGCCGCTCATGATAAGACCATTTGCTCGCTCAACTTGACCGTTAGTTTGCGGGTGATAGACAGAAGTGTAGTCGAGCTTGATGCCCATATTGCTGCACCAGAGTTTCACCTCATCGGCTGTAAAATTCGTGCCGTTGTCAGTGATGATGCCGTGAGGGGATGCCATAACAGTGTACAACCCCAGATATGAAGTCTATCACCGGTCCGGATTCAGCCATTTTGATGGGTTTGGCTTCTATCCATTTGGTGAATTTATCCACCATGACCAGTAGGTATTTTTTCTTATGGGTTCCCTCTTTAAGGGGTCCAACCATGTCGAGCCCCCAGACTGCGAAGGGCCAAGTAATGGGGATTGTTTGGAGGGCAGTAGGCGGCATATGGCTTTGGTTTGCAAAAAGCTGGCAACCGACGCAATGTTGGACTAGATGTTGCGCATCTGCCCGGGCCGTCGGCCAATAAAAACCTGTACGGAAGGCCTTGCTTACAAGGGCCCGGGCTGCGGTGTGGTTGCCGCCGAGTCCAGCATGGATTTCTGCCAAAAGCTTCCACCCTTCCTCTTCGGAGATGCACCTTTGAAGGACTCCGGTAGTGCTTTTCTTATAAAGCTCTCCCTCGTGGACCTTGTAGGATTTAGATCGCCGCACTATGCAGCGTGCCTCATTTTGGTCCTCGGGTAGTTCCTGCCTGGTTAGGTAGGCCAGGAATGGCTATGTCCAGGGGGCGATGACGGCCATTATTATATGGGCTGAAGGCGTTATTTCAATGGCAGAGCCTCCAATTGTGTCGGAGTGTTCGGTATCCAGTGTTGTGGCCGGATCCGGGCTATTATTGTCGGTGTCCCCTTCCCATACAACTGATGGCTTAAACAGTTTTTCCAAGAAGATGTTAGGTGGGACAGGGTCTGTTGGAAATATGCCCTAGAGGCAATAATAAATTGGTTATTATTATATTTCCTTGTTCATGATAATCGTTTATTATCCATGCTATAATTGTATTGATAGGAAACTCAGATACATGTGTGGATACATAGACAACACCATGTCCCTAGTAAGCCTCTAGTTGACTAGCTCATTGATCAATAGATGGTTATGGTTTCCTGACCATGGACATTGGATGTCGTTGATAACGGGATCACGTCATTAGGAGAATCATGTGATGGACAAGACCCAATCCTAAGCCTAGCACAAAGATCGTGTAGTTCGTATGCTAAAGCTTTTCAAATGTCAAGTATCATTTCCTTAGACCATGAGATTGTGCAACTCCCGGATACCGTAGGAATGCTTTGGGTGTATCAAACGTCACAACGTAACTGGGTGGCTATAAAGGTACACTACGGGTATCTCCGAAAGTGTCTGTTGGGTTGGCACGAATCGAGACTGGGATTTGTCACTCCGTGTGACGGAGAGGTATCTCTGGGCCCACTCAGTAGGACATCATCATATGCGCAATGTGACCAAGGAGTTGATCACGGGATGATGTGTTACAGAACGAGTAAAGAGACTTGCCGGTAACGAGATTGAACAAGGTATCGGATACCGACGATCGAATCTCAGGCAAGTACAATACCGCTGGACAAAGGGAATTGTATACGGGATTGATTGAATCCTCGACATCGTGGTTCATCCGATGGGATCATCGTGGAACATGTGGGAGCCAACATGGGTATCCAGATCCCGCTGTTGGTTATTGGCCGGAGAGTTGTCTCGGTCATGTCTGCATGGTTCCCGAACCCGTAGGGTCTACACACTTAAGGTTCGGTGACGCTAGAGTTGTTATGGGAAATAGTATGTGGTTACCGAAGGTTGTTCGGAGTCCCGGATGAGATCCCGGACATGACAAGGAGCTCCGGAATGGTCCGGAGGTGAAGATTGGTATATTGGACGAAGGGTATTGGAGTCCGGAATTGTTCCGGGGGTAGCAGGTGATGACCAGCGTGTCCGAAAGGGGTTTCGGAGGCCCCGGCAAGCGTTGGGGGGCCTTATGGGCTGGGGGAGAGGGCACATCAGCCCAATAAGGGGCTGAGCGCCCCTCCCACCCCATCTCACGTAACTAGGAGAGGTGGGGGCGCCACCCCTAGGGCAGCCGCCCCTCCCGGCTTGGGGGGCAAGTTTCCTAGGGGGTGGGGGCGCCCAAACCCATCTAGGGTTTCCCCTGTGGCCGCCGCCCCTCCCCTAGGGAACCCTAGGGCGCCTCCCCCTCCTCCCTTCCCCCTATATATAGTGAGGGAGAGAGAGGGCAGCCGCACCCTTCCCCTAGCGCAGCCCTCTCCCTCCTCCAACACCTCGTCCTCCTCCGTAGTGCTTGGCGAAGCTCTGCCGGAAAACCACAAGCTCCATCACCACCATGCCGTCGTGCTGGCGGAGTTTTCCCTCAACTTCTCCTCTCCCCTTGCTGGATCAAGAAGGAGGAGACATCCTCGGGCTGTACGTGTGTTGAACACGGAGGTGCCGTCCGTTCGGCACTAGGATCATCGGTGATTTGGATCACGACGAGTACGACTCCATCAACCCCGTTCACTTGAACGCTTCCGCTTAGCGATCTACAAGGGTATGTAGATGCACTCTCCTTCCCTCGTTGCTAGATTACTCCATAGATTGATCTTGGTGTTGCGTAGAAAATTTTGAATTTCTGCTACGTTACCCAACAGTGGCATCATGAGCTAGGTCTATGCGTAGTTTCTATGCACGAGTAGAACACAAAGTAGTTGTGGGCGTCGATTTTTTCAATTTACTTGCCGTTACTAGTATTATCCTTATTCGGCGGCATTGTGGGATGAAGCCGCCTGGACCGACCATACACGTACGCTTACGTGAGACTGGTTCCACTGACTGACATGCACTAGTTGCATAAGGTGGCTGGCGGGTGTCTGTCTCTCCCACTTAGTCGGATCGGATTCGATGAACAGGGTCCTTATGAAGGGTAAATAGAAATTGTCAATTCACATTGTGGTTTTGGCGTAGGTAAGAAACGTTCTTGCTAGCAACCTATAGCAGCCACGTAAAAACTTGCAACAACAATTAGAGGACGTCTAACTTGTTTTTGCAGCAAGTGTTTTGTGATGTGATGTGGCCAAAGGATGTGATGAATGATATATGTGATGTATGAGATGATCATGTTCTTGTAATAGGAATCACGACTTGCATGTCGATGAGAATGACAACCGGCAGGAGCCATAGGAGTTGTCTTAATTTATTTATGACCTGCGTGTCAACATAAATGTCATGTAGTTACTTTACTTTATTGCTAACCGTTAGCTGTAGTGGTAGAAGTAATAGTTGGCGAGACAACTTCATGAAGACACGGTGATGGAGATCATGGTGTCATGCCGGTGACGATGATGATCATGGAGCCCCGAAGATGGAGATCAAAAGGAGCAAAGTGATGATGGCCATATCATGTCACTATTTGATTGCATGTGATGTTTATCATGTTTTTACATCTTATTTTCTTAGAACGACGGTAGCTTAAATAAGATGATCCCTCACTAAAATTTCAAGAAAAGTGTTCTCCTTAACTGTGCACCGTTGCGAAGGTTCGTCATTTCGAAGCACCACGTGATGATCGGGTGTGATAGATTCTTACGTTCGAATACAACGGGTGTTGACGAGCCTAGCATGTACAGACATGGCCTCGGAACACATGCGAAACACTTAGGTTAACTTGACGAGCCTAGCATGTACAGACATGGCCTCGGAACACGGAGGACCGAAAGGTCGAACATGAGTCGTATAGAAGATGCGATCAACATGAGATGTTCACCGATGATGACTAGTCCGTCTCACGTGATGATCGGACACGGCCTAGTTAATTCAGATCATGTATCACTTAGATGACTAGAGGGATGTCTATCTGAGTGGGAGTTCATGAAATAATCAGATGAACTCAATTATCATGAACATAGTCAAAAGGACTTTGCAAATTATGTCGTAGCTTATGCTTTAGTTCTACTGTTTTAGATATGTTCCTAGAGAAAATTTAGTTGAAAGTTGATAGTAGCAATTATGCGGACTGGGTCCATAAACTGAGGATTGTCCTCATTGTTGCGCAGAAGGATTATGTCCTTAATGCACCGCTCAGTGAGCTGAACCTCGAACATCCGTTATGAATGTTGCGAACATCTGACATACACGTTTTGATGACTACATGATAGTTCAGTGCGTAATGCTAAATGGTTTAGAATTGAGGCACCAAAGACGTTTTTGAAACATCGCAGAACATATGAGATATTCCAAGGACTGAAATTGGGATTTCAGGTTAGTGCCCACGTCAAGAGGTATGAGACCTTTGACAAGTTTCTTAAGCCTGCAAACTAAGGAGAAAAGCTCAATCGTTGAGCATGTGCTCAGATTGTATGAGTACAACAATCGCTTGAATCGAGTGGGAGTTAATCTTCCAGATGAGATAGTGATGGTTCTCCAAAGTCACTGTCACCAAGCTACTAGAGTTTCGTGATGAACTATAACATATCAGGGATAGATATGATCCTTGAGCCATTCGCGTCACCGCAAAAGTAGAAATCAAAAGGGAGCATCAATTGTTGATGGTTAGTAAAACCACTAGTTTCAAGAAGGGCAAGGGCAAGAAAGGGATACTTCATGAAACAACAAATCAGTTGATGCTCTAGTGAAGAAACCCAAAGTTGAACCCAAGCCTGAGACTAAGTGCTTCTGTAATAAGGGGAACAGTCACTGAAGCAGAACCACCCTAGATACTTGGTAGATGAGAAGGCTGACAAGGTTGACAGAAGTATGTGTTGGACATACATTATAAATGTGTACTCTACTAGTACTCCTAGTAGCAGCAGGGTATTAGATACCGGTTCGGTTGCTAAGTGTTAGTAACTTGAAATAAAAGGCTACAGAATAAACGGAGACTAGCCAAAGGTGAGAAGATGATATGTGTTGGAAGAGTCTCCAAGGTTGATGTGATCAAACATCGCACGCCCCGTCTGCCATCGGGATTGGTGTTTGCGTTGAGCATAGACATGATTAGATTATGTTCATCGCAATGCGGTTATTCATTTAAGGAGAAAAATGGTTACTCTGTTTATTTGAATAATACCTTCAATGGTCTTACACCTAAAATGAATGGTTTATTGAACCCCGATCGTAGTGATAGACATGTTCATGCCAAAAGATATAAGATAGTAATGATAGTACCACATACTTGTGGCACTGCAATTTTAGTCACAATGGTATAAAACGCATGAAGAAGCTCCATGTTGATGGATCTTTGGACTCGCTTGATTTTGAATCACTTGAGACATGCAAATCACACCAGATGGGCAAGATGACTGAAAGGCCTCGTTTTCAGCAAGATGGAACAAGAAAGCAACTTGTTGGAAGTAATACATTTTGATGTGTGCAGTCCAATGAGTGTTGAGGCATGTAGTGGATATCGTTATGTTCTTACTTCACAGATGATTTGAGTAGATACTGTATATTTACTTGATGAATCACGAGTCTGAATTATTGAAAGGTTCAAGTAATTTCAGGGTGAAGTTGAAAGATCATCGTGACAAGAGGATAAAATATCTATGATATGATCATAGAGATGAATATCTGAATTACGAGTTTGGCATAGAATTAAGACATTGTGGAAATTGTTTCACAACTAATACAGCCTGGAACACCATAGTGTGATGGTGTGTCCGAACATCATAACTGCACCCTATTGGATATGATGCATACCATGATGTCTCTTGTCGAATTACCACTATAGTTTATGGGTTAGGCATTAGAGACAACCACATTCACTTTAAATAGGGCACCACGCAATTCCGTTTGAGTCGACACCGTATGAACTATGGTTTAGAGAAACCTAAGCTGTCATTTCTTAAAAGTTTGGGGTTGCGACGCTTATGTGAAAAAGTTTCAGGTTGATAAGCTCGAACCCAAAGCGGATAAATGCATCTTCATAGGATACCCAAAACAGTTGGGTATACCTCCTGTCTCAGATCCAAAAGCAATAGGAATTGTTTCTTGAATCGGGTCCTTTCTCGAGGAAAAGATTCTCTCGAAAGAATTGAGTGGGAGGTGGAGACTTGATGAGGTTATTGAACCGTCACTTCAACTAGTGTATAGCAGGGCACAAGGAGTTGTTCCTGTGGCACCTACACCTATTGAAGTGGAAGCTTATGATAGTGATCATGAAACTTCGGATCAAGTCACTAAACCTCATAGGTTGACAAGGGTGTGTACAACTTCTAAGTGGTAACCCTATCTTAAAGGTCACGTTGTTGGACAATGATGAACCTATGAGCTATGGAGAAGCGATGGTGGGCCCGGATTCCGAAAATTGGCTCGAGGCCACAAAATCCGAGAGAGGATCCATGTATGAAAACAAGGTGTAGACTTTGGAAGAACTACTTGATGGTCGTAAGGCTGTTAGGTACATGTGGATTTTAAGAAGAAGACGGACGTGGACGGTAATGTCACCGTCTATGAAGCTCGACTTGTGGCGAAGAGATTTTCACAAGTTCAAGTAGTTGACTACGATGAGATTTTCTCACCCATAGCGATGCTTAAGTCCGTCGGAATCATGTTAGCATAAGCTGCATTTATGAAATCTGGCAGATGGATGTCAAAACAAGTTTCCTTACCAGTTTTCGTAAGGAAAGGTTGTATGTGATACAATCAGAAATGTTTTGTCTATCCTAAGGATGCTAAAAGGTATGCTAGCTCCAGCGATCCTTCCATGGACTAGAGCAAGCATCTCGGAGTCGGAATATACACTTTGATGGAGTAATCAAAGTTTATGGGTTTATACAAAGTTTGTTAGAAACTTGTATTTACAATAAAGTGAGTGGGAGCACTACGACATTTCTGATAAGTATATGTGGATGACATATTGTTGATCCGAAATGATGTGGAATTTCTGGAAAGCATATAGGGTTATTTGAAAGGTGTTTTTCAATGGAAAACCTGGATTAAGCTACTTGAACATTGAGCATCAAGATCTATAAGGATAGATCAAAAATGCTTAATGGTACTTTCAAATGGGCACATACCTTGACATGATCTTGAAGGTGTTCAAGATGGATGAGCCAAAGGAGTTCTTGCCTGAGTTGTAAGGTATGAAGTTAAGACTTAAAGCTCGACCACGGCAGAAGAAAGAGGAAGGACGAAGGTTGTCCCCTATGCTTTTGTCATAGGCTCTATACGGTATGCCATGCTGAGTACCTGATGTGTGCCTTGCCACATGTCTGGCAAGAGGGTACAAAGGTGATCTAGGAGTAGATCACCAGATAGCAGTAAAAATTATCCTTAGAGGAATAAGGATATGTTTCTCGGTTATGGAGGTGATAAAGAGTTCGACGTAAAGAGTTACGTCGATGCAAGCTTAACACCTATCCGGATAGCTCTGAGTAGAGATACCGGATACGTATAATGGAGCAACAATTTGGAATAGCTCCAAGTAGAATAGTTATTTGAAATGGCTCCAACTATAGCGTAGAGATTTGCGAAGTTCATACGGATCTGAATGTTGCAGACCCGTTGACTAAAACCTCTCTCACAAGCACATGATCAAACCCAGAACTCATTGAGTGTTAATCACATAGTGATGTGAACTAGATTATTGACTCTAGTAAACTCTTTGGATGTTGGTCACATGGCGATGTGACCTGTGAGTGTTAATCACATGGCGATGTGAACCAGATTATTGACTCTAGTGCAAGTGGGAGACTGTCGGAAATATGCCCTAGAGGAAATAATAAATTGGTTATTATTATATTTCCTTGTTCATGATAATCGTTTATTATCCATGCTATAATTGTATTGATAGGAAACTCAGATACATGTGTGGATACATAGACAACACCATGTCCCTAGTAGGCCTCTAGTTGACTAGCTCGTCGATCAATAGATGGTTACGGTTTCCTGACCATGGACATTGGATGTCGTTGATAACGGGATCACATCATTAGGAGAATCATGTGATGGACAAGACCCAATCCTAAGCATAGCACAAAGTCGTGTAGTTCGTATGCTAAAGCTTTTCAAATGTCAAGTATCATTTCCTTAGACCATGAGATTGTGCAACTCCCGGATGCCGTAGGAATGCTTTGGGTGTATCAAACGTCACAACATAACTGGGTGGCTATAAAGGTACACTACGGGTATCTCCGAAAGTGTTTGTTGGGTTGGCACAAATCGAGACTGGGATTTGTCACTCCGTGTGACGGAGAGGTATCTCTGGGCCCACTCGGTAGGACATCATAATATGCGCAATGTGACCAAGGAGTTGATCATGGGATGATGTGTTACGGAACGAGTAAAGAGACTTGCCGGTAACGAGATTGAACAAGGTATCGGATACCGATGATCGAATCTCATGCAAAGTACAATAACGCTGGACAAAGGGAATTGTATACGGGATTGATTGAATCCTCGACATCGTGGTTCATCCGATGGGATCATCGTGGAACATGTGGGAGCCAACATGGGTATCCAGATCCCGATGTTGGTTATTGGCCGGAGAGTTGTCTCGGTCATGTCTGCATGGTTCCCGAACCCGTGGGGTCTACACACTTAAGGTTCGGTGACGCTAGAGTTGTTATGGGAAATAGTATGTGGTTACTGAAGGTTGTTCGGAGTCCCGGATGAGATCCCGGACATGATGAGGAGCTCCGGAATGGTCCGGAGGTGAAGATCGGTATATTGGACGAAGGGTATTGGAGCCAGAATTGTTCTGAGGGTACCAGGTGATGACCAGCGTGTCCGAAAGGGGTTTCAGAGGCCCCGGCAAGCGTTGGGGGGCCTTATGGGCCAAGGGGAGAGGGCACATCAGCCCAATAAGGGGCTGAGCGCCCCTCCCACCCCATCTCACGTAACCAGGAGAGGTGGGGGCGCCACCCCTAGGGCAGCCGCCCCTCCCGGCTTGGGGCAAGTTTCCTAGGGGGTGGGGGCGCCCAAACCCATCTAGGGTTTCCCCTGTGGCCATCGCCCCTCCCCTAGGGGACCCTAGGGCGCCTCCCCCTCCTCCCTTCCCCTATATATAGTGAGGGAGAGAGAGGGCAGCCGCACCCTTCCCCTGGCGCAGCCCTCTCCCTCCTCTAACACCTCGTCCTCCTCCGTAGTGCTTGGCGAAGCTCTGCCGGAAAACCACGAGCTCCATCACCACCATGCCGTCGTGCTGGCAGAATTTTCCCTCAACTTCTCCTCTCCCCTTGCTGGATCAAGAAGGAGGAGACGACCCCGGGTTGTACGTGTGTTGAACGCGGAGGTGCCGTCCGTTCGACACTAGGATCATCGGTGATTTGGATCACGACGAGTACGACTCCATCAACCCCGTTCACTTGAACGCTTCTGCTTAGCGGTCTACAAGGGTATGTAGATGCACTCTCCTTCCCTCATTGCTAGATTACTCCATAGATTGATCTTGGTGTTGCGTAGAAAATTTTGAATTTCTGCTACGTTACCCAACAGGATCGCGTTTAGTGCCGAGACGGGCGAGGATATCCGCCGCCTGATTATTTTCTCGAGCCACATGGTGGAATTCAAGCCCCTCGAACCGAGCTGACATTTTGAGCACGGCGTTGCGATATGCCGTCATTTTCGGATCCTTGGCATCGAAGTGTCCATTTATTTGGGATATTGCGAGGTTTGAGTCCCCACGCACTGTTGGGGAACGTTGCAGAAAACAAAAAATTTCCTATGGTTTCACCAAGATCCATCTATGAGTTCATCTAGCAACGAGTGATCGGATTGCATCTACATACCTTTGTAGATCACGCGCGGAAGCGTTCAAAGAACGGGGATGAGGAAGTCATACTCGACGTGATCCAAATCACCGGAGATCCTAGCGCCGAACGGCGGCACTTCCGTGTTCAACACACGTACGGTCAGCGTGACATCTCCTCCTTCTTGGTCCAGCAAGGGGGGAGGAGAGGTTGATGAAGATCCAGCAGCACGACGGCGTGGTGGTGGATGCAGCAGTCAACGCAGCAGGGCTTCGCCGTTCTTCTGCGAGAGGGAGAGGTGTAGCAGGGGAGAGGGAGGCGCCAAGAGTCCAGTGTGTGGCTGCCCCTCCCTCCCCCCCTTTATATAGGCTCCCCAAGGGGGGGCGCCGGCCCTAGGAGATGGGATCTCCTAGGGGGGCGGCGGCCAAGGGTGGAGTGGCCCCCAAGGCAAGTGGGGCGCCCCCCCCCCCCCACCTTAGGGTCTCCAACCCTAGGCGCAGGGGGTGGGCCAAGGGGGTGCACCAGCCCACTATGGGCTGGTTCCCCTCCCCACTTCAGCCCATGGGGCCCTCCGGGATGGGTGGTCCCACCCGGTGGACCCCCGGGACCCATCCGATGGTCCCGGTACAATACCGCTGACCCCCGAAACTCTCCCGATGGCCGAAACTGCACTTCCTATATATAATTCTTCACCTCCGGACCATTCCGGAACTCCTCGTGACGTCCGAAATCTCATCCGGGACTCCGACCAACTTTCGGGTTACTGCATATTCATATCTCTACAACCCTAGCGTCACCGAACCTTAAGTGTGTAGACCCTACGGGTTCGGGAGACATGTAGACATGACCGAGATGGCTCTCCGGTCAATAACCAACAGCGGGATCTGGATACCCATGTTGGCTCCCACATGCTCCTAGATGATCTCATCGGATGAACCACGATGTCGAGGATTCAAGCAACCCCGTATACAATTCCCTTTGTCAATCGGTACGTTACTTGCCCAAGATTCGATCGTCGGTATCCCAATACCTCGTTCAATCTCGTTACCGGCAAGTCACTTTACTCGTACCGTAATGCATGATCCCATGACCAGACACTTGGTCACTTTGAGCTCATTATGATGATGCATTACCGAGTGGGCCCAGAGACACCTCTCCGTCATACGGAGTGACAAATCCCAGTCTTGATCCGTGTCAACCCAACAGACACTTTCGGAGATACCCGTAGTATACCTTTATAGTCACCCAGTTACGTTGTGACGTTTGGTACACCCAAAGCACTCCTACGGTATCCGGGAGTTACACGATCTCATGGTCTAAGGAAAAGATACTTGACATTGGAAAAACTCTAGCAAATGAACTATACGATCTTGTGCTATGTTTAGGATTGGGTCTTGTCCATCACATCATTCTCCTAATGATGTGATCTCGTTATCAATGACATCCAATGTCCATAGTCAGGAAACCATGACTATCTGTTGATCAACAAGCTAGTCAACTAGAGGCTTACTAGGGACATGTTGGTGTCTATGTATTCACACATGTATTACGATTTCCGGATAACACAATTATAGCATGAATAAAAGACAATTATCATGAACAAGGAAATATAATAATAATCCTTTTATTATTGCCTCTAGGGCATATTTCCAATAGTCTCCCACTTGCACTAGAGTGAATAATCTAGTTACATTGTGATGAATCGAACACCCATGGAATTCTGGTGTTGATCATGTTTTGCTCTAGGGAGAGGTTTAGTCAACGGATCTGCTACATTCAGGTCCGTATGTACTTTACAAATATCTATGTCTCCATCTTGAACATTTTCACGAATGGAGTTGAAGCGACGCTTGATGTGCCTGGTCTTCTTGTGAAACCTGGGCTCCTTGGCAAGTGCAATAGCCCCGGTGTTGTCACAGAAGAGTTTGATCGGCCCCGACGCATTGGGTATGACTCCTAGGTCGGTGATGAACTCCTTCACCCAAATTGCTTCATGCGCTGCCTCCGAGGCTGCCATGTACTCCGCTTCACATGTAGATCCCGCCACGACGCTCTGCTTGCAACTGCACCAGCTTACTGCCCCACCATTCAAAATATACACGTATCCGGTTTGTGACTTAGAGTCATCCAGATTTGTGTCGAAGCTAGCGTCGACGTAACCCTTTACGATGAGCTCTTCGTCACCTCCATAAACGAGAAACGTTTCCTTAGTCCTTTTCAGGTACTTCAGGATATTCTTGACCGTTGTCCAGTGTTCCTTGCCGGGATTACTTTGGTACCTACCTACCAAACTTACGGCAAGGTTTACATCAGGTCTGGTACACAGCATGGCATACATAATAGAACCTATGGCTGAGGCATAGGGGATGACACTCATCTCTTCTATATCTTCTGCCGTGGTCGGACATTGAGCTGAGCTCAATTTCACACCTTGCAACACAGGCAAGAACCCCTTCTTAGACTGATCCATATTGAACTTCTTCAATATCTTATCAAGGTATGTGCTTTGTGAAAGACCTATGAGGCGTCTTGATCTATCTCTATAGATCTTGATGCCTAATATATAAGCAGCTTCTCCAAGGTCCTTCATTGAAAAACTCTTATTCAAGTAGGCCTTAATGCTGTCCAAAAGCTCTATATCATTTCCCATCAAAAGTATGTCATCTACATATAATATGAGAAATGCTACAGAGCTCCCACTCACTTTCTTGTAAACGCAGGCTTCTCCATAAGTCTGCATAAACCCAAACGCCTTGATCATCTCATCAAAGCGAATGTTCCAACTCCGAGATGCTTGCACCAGCCCATAAATCGAGGGTTGGAGCTTGCACACCTTGTCAGCATTCTTAGGATCGACAAAACCTTCCGGTTGCATCATATACAATTCTTCCTTAAGGAAACCATTAAGGAATGTCGTTTTGACGTCCATTTGCCATATCTCATAATCATAGTATGCGGCAATTGCTAACATAATTCGGACAGACTTCAGCTTCGCTACGGGAGAGAAAGTCTCATCATAGTCAACCCCTTGAACTTGTCGATAACCCTTAGCGACAAGTCGAGCTTTATAGATGGTAACATTACCATCCATGTCTGTATTCTTCTTAAATATCCATTTGTTTTCTACCGATCGCCGATCATCGGGCAAGTCTATCAAAGTCCATACTTTGTTTTCATACATGGATCCTATCTCGGATTGCATGGCTTCAAGCCATTTGTTGGAATCTGGGCCCGCCATCGCTTCTTCATAGTTCGAAGGTTCACCGTTGTCTAACAACATGATTTCCAAGACAGGGTTGCCGTACCACTCTGGTGCGGAACGTGTCCTTGTGGACCTACGAAGTTCAGTAGAAACTTGATCTAAAGTTTCATGATCATCATCATTAACTTCCTCTCTAGTCGGTACAGGCACCTCAGGAACATTTTCTTGAGTTGCGCCATTTTCCGGTTCAAGAGGTAATACTTCATCAAGTTCTACTTTCCTCCCACTTACTTTTTTCGAGAGAAACTCCTTATCTAGAAAGGATCCATTCTTGGCAACAAAGATCTTGCCTTCGGATCTGAGGTAGAAGGTATACCCAATAGTTTCTTTAGGGTATCCTATGAAGACGCATTTTTCCGACTTGGGTTCGAGCTTTTCAGGTTGAAGTTTCTTGACATAAGCATCGCATCCCCAAACTTTTAGAAACGACAGCTTAGGCTTCTTCCCAAACCATAATTCATACGGTGTCGTCTCAACGGATTTCGACGGAGCCCTATTTAAAGTGAATGCGGCAGTCTCTAAAGCATAGCCCCAAAATGATAGCGGTAAATCGGTAAGAGACATCATAGATCGCACCATATCTAATAGAGTGCGATTACGACGTTCGGACACACCATTACGCTGAGGTGTTCCAGGCGGCATGAGTTGTGAAACTATTCCACATTTTCTTAAGTGTGTGCCAAATTCGTGACTCAAGTATTCTCCCCCACGATCTGATCGCAAGAACTTGATTTTCCTGTCACGTTGATTCTCAACCTCACTCTGAAATTCCTTGAACCTTTCAAAGGTCTCAGACTTGTGTTTCATTAAGTAGACATACACATATCTACTCAAGTCATCAGTGAGGGTGAGAACATAACGATAACCACCGCGAGCCTCAACACTCATTGGACCGCACACATCAGTATGTATGATTTCCAATAAGTTGGTTGCTCGCTCCATTGTTCCTGAGAACGGAGTCTTGGTCATTTTACCCATGAGGCATGGTTCGCACGTGTCAAATGATTCGTAATCAAGAGACTCTAAAAGTCCATCTGCATGGAGCTTCTTCATGCATTTGACACCTATGTGACCAAGGCGGCAGTGCCACAAGTATGTGGGACTATCATTATCAACCTTACAAATTTTGGTACTCACACTATGAATATGTGTAGCATTACGCTCAAGATTCATTAAGAATAAACCATTCACCATCGGAGCATGACCATAAAACATATCTCTCATATAAATAGAACAACCATTATTCTCGGATTTAAATGAGTAGCCATCTCGTATTAAACGAGATCCTGATACAATGTTCATGCTCAAACTTGGCACTAAATAACAATTATTGAGGTTCAAAACTAATCCCGTAGGTAAATGTAGAGGTAGCGTGCCGACGGCGATCACATCGACCTTGGAACCATTCCCGACGCGCATCGTCACCTCGTCCTTCGCCAGTCCCTGCTTATTCCGCAGCTCCTGCTTTGAGTTACAAATGTGAGCAACTGCACCGGTATCAAATACCCAGGAGCTACTACGAGTACTGGTAAGGTACACATCAATTACATGTATATCACATATACCTTTCGTTTTGCTGGCCTTCTTGTCCGCTAAGTATTTGGGCAGTTCCGCTTCCAGTGACCACTCTCCTTGCAATAAAAGCACTCAGTCTCGGGCTTGGGTCCATTCTTTGGCTTCTTCCCGGCAGCTTGCTTGCCGGGCGCGGCAACTCCCTTGCCGTCCTTCTTGAAGTTCTTCTTACCCTTGCCTTTCTTGAACTTAGTGGTTTTATTCACCATCAACACTTGATGTTCCTTTTTGACTTCTACCTCTGCTGATTTCAGCATTGCAAATACTTCAGGAATGGCCTTTTCCATCCCCTGCATATTGAAGTTCATCACAAAGCTCTTGTAGCTCGGTGGAAGCGACTGAAGGATTCTGTCAATGACCGCGTCATCCAGGAGATTAACTCCCAGCTGAGTCAAGCGGTTATGCAACCCAGACGTTTTGAGTATGTGCTCGCTGACAGAACTATTTTCCTCCATCTTACAGCTGAAGAACTTGTCGGAGACTTCATATCTCTCGACCCGGGCATGAGCTTGAAAAACCATTTTCAGCTCTTCGAACATCTCATATGCTCCGTGTCTCTCAAAACGCTTTTGGAGCCCCGGTTCTAAGCTGTAAAACATGCCGCACTGAACGAGGGAATAATCATCAGTACGTGTCTGCCAAGCGTTCATAACGTATTGGTTCTGTGGGACGGGTGCGTCACCTAGCGGTGCTTCTAGGACATAATCTTTCTTGGCAGCTATGAGGATGATCCTCAGGTGCCGGACCCAGTCCGTATAGTTGCTTACATCGTCTTTCAGCTTGGTTTTCTCTAGGAACGCGTTGAAGTTGAGGACAACGTGGGCCATTTGATCTACAAGACATATTGTAAAGATTTTAGACTAAGTTCATAATAATTAAGTTCATCTACTTAATGAAACCCCACTCAGATAGACATCCCTCCAGTCATCTAAGTATAACATGATCCGAGTTAACTAGGCCGTGTCCGATCATCACGTGAGACGGACTAGTCAACATCAGTGAACATCTTCATGTTGATCGTATCTTCTATACGACTCATGCTCGACCTTTCGGTCTTCTGTGTTCCGAGGCCATGTCTGTACATGCTAGGCTCGTCAAGTCAATCTAAGTGTTTGCATGTGTAAATCTGTCTTACACCCATTGTATGTGAATGTTGGAATCTATCACACCCGATCATCACGTGGTGCTTCGAAACAACGAACTGTCGCAATGGTGCACAGTTAGGGGGAACACTTTCTTGAAATTATTATGAGGGATCATCTTATTTACTACTGTCGTTCTAAGTAAACAAGATGCAAAAACATGATAAACATCACATGCAATCAAATAATAATAGTGACATGATATGGCCAATATCACATAGCTCCTTTGATATCCATCTTGGGGCTCCATGATCATCTTGTCACCGGCATGACACCATGATCTCCATCATCATGATCTCCATCATCGTGTCTCCATGAAGTTGCTCGCCAACTATTACTTCTACTACTATGGCTAACACGTTTAGCAATAAAGTAAAGTAATTTACATGGCGTTTCTCAATGACACGCAGGTCATACAAAAAATAAAGACAACTCCTATGGCTCCTGCCGGTTGTCATACTCATCGACATGCAAGTCATGATTCCTATTACAATAGCATGAACATCTCATACATCACATATATATCATTCATCATTCATCACAACTTTGGCCATATCACATCACAAAACACTTGCTGCAAAAACAAGTTAGACGTCCTCTAATTGTTGTTGCAAGTTTTACGTGGCTGCAATAGGGTTCTAGCAAGAACGTTTTCTTACCTACGTGAAAGCCACAACGTGATTTGTCAACTTCTATTTACCCTTCATAAGGACCCTTTTCATCAAATCCGCTCCAACTAAAGTGGGAGAGACAGACACCCGCCAGCCACCTTATGCAACTAGTGCATGTCAGTCGGTGGAACCGGTCTCACGTAAGCGTACGTGTAAGGTTGGTCCGGGCCGCTTCATCCCACAATACTGCTGAAGCAAAATAAGACTAGTAGCGGCAAGAAAGTTGACAACATCTACGCCCACAACAAATTGTGTTCTACTCGTGCAAAAGGAACTATGCATAGACCTAGCTCATGATGCCACTGTTGGGGAACGTTGCAGAAAACAAAAAATTTCCTACGGTTTCACCAAGATCCATCTATGAGTTCATCTAGCAACGAGTGATCGGATTGCATCTACATACCTTTGTAGATCACGCGCGGAAGCGTTCAAAGAACGGGGACGAGGAAGTCGTAATCGACGTGATCCAAATCACCGGAGATCCTAGCGCCGAACGGACGGCACCTTCGTGTTCAACACACGTACGGTCAGCGTGACGTCTCCTCCTTCTTGATCCAGCAAGGGGGGAGGAGAGGTTGATGAAGATCCAGCAGCACGACGGCGTGGTGGTGGATGCAGCAGTCACCGCAGCAGGGCTTCACCGTTCTTCTGCGAGAGGGAGAGGTGTAGCAGGGGAGAAGGAGGCGCCAAGAGTCCAGTGTGTGGCTGCCCCTCCCTCCCCCCCTTTATATAGGCTCCCCAAGGGGGGGCGCCGGCCCTAGGAGATGGGATCTCCTAGGGGGGCGGCGGCCAAGGGTGGAGTGGCCCCCAAGGCAAGTGGGGCGCCCCCCCCCCCCACCTTAGGGTCTCCAACCCTAGGCGCAGGGGGTGGGCCAAGGGGGCGCACTAGCCCACTATGGGCTGGTTCCCCTCCCCACTTCAGCCCATGGGGCCCTCCGGGATGGGTGGTCCCACCCGGTGGACCCCCGGGACCCATCCGGTGGTCCCGGTACAATACCGGTGACCCCCGAAACTCTCCTGATGGCCGAAACTGCACTTCCTATATATAATTCTTCACCTCCGGACCATTCCGGAACTCCTCGTGACGTCCGGGATCTCATCCAGGACTCCGAACAACTTTCGGGTTACTGCATATTCATATCTCTACAACCCTAGCGTCACCGAACCTTAAGTGTGTAGACCCTACGGGTTCGGGAGACATGTAGACATGACCGAGATGGCTCTCCGGTCAATAACCAACAGTGGGATCTGGATACCCATGTTGGCTCCCACATGCTCCTCGATGATCTCATCCGATGAACCACGGTGTCGAGGATTCAAGCAACCCCGTATACAATTCCCTTTGTCAAGCGGTATGTTACTTGCCCGAGATTCGATCGTCGGTATCCCAATACCTCGTTCAATCTCGTTACCGGCAAGTCACTTTACTCGTACCATAATGCATGATCCCGTGACCAGACACTTGGTCACTTTGAGCTCATTATGATGATGCATTACCGAGTGGGCCCAGAGATACCTCTCCGTCATACGGAGTGACAAATCCCAGTCTTGATCCGTGTCAACCCAACAGACACTTTTGGAGATACCCGTAGTATACCTTTATAGTCACCCAGTTATGTTGTGACATTTGGTACACCCAAAGCACTCCTACGGTATCCGGGAGTTACACGATCTCATGGTCTAAGGAAAAGATACTTGACATTGGAAAAACTCTAGCAAATGAACTATACGATCTTGTGCTATGTTTAGGATTGGGTCTTGTCCATCACATCATTCTCCTAATGATGTGATCTCGTTATCAATGACATCCAATGTCCATAGTCAGGAAACCATGACTATCTGTTGATCAACGAGCTAGTCAACTAGAGGCTTACTAGGGACATGTTGGTGTCTATGTATTCACACATGTATTACGATTTCCGGATAACACAATTATAGCATGAATAAAAGACAATTATCATGAACAAGGAAATATAATAATAATCCTTTTATTATTGCCTCTAGGGCATATTTCCAACACGCACCTCCAGGCGTTGAATGCCCATGGAAATTGCCATCCGGAGACCGTGCAATAGGGCCTCGTATTCGGCTGCGTTGTTGGAGTCTGTGTATAGTATTTGGAGTACGTATTGAACTGTATCTCCGATGGGGGACGTCAGGACGACGCCAGCCCCCAGACCAGCCAGCATTTTAGAGCCGTCGAAGTGCATGATCCAATTGGAGTACGCGCCATACTCTTTAGGGAGTTCGGCTTCTGTCCATTCGGCGATGAAATCAGCCAGCACTTGAGACTTGATGGTTCACCATGGTTTGTATGTTATGTCGAACAGGAGGAGCTCGATGGCCCATTTCGCAATCCGGCCTGTGGCATCGCGGTTGTTTATTATGTCGTTGAGTGGTACTTCAGAGGCCACCGTGATTGAACACTCTTGAAAGTAGTGTCGTAGTTTCCGGGATGCCATGAATACCGCGTATGCTATCTTTTGGTAATGTGGGTACCGTGATTTGCATGGAGTGAGGACGGTCGATACATAGTATACCGACTTTTGAAGTGGGAATTTATGTCCATCTGTCTCTCGGTCGACGACGAGCACCGCACTTACAACTTGGTGTGTTGCCGCTATATATAATAGCATTGGTTCACCAACATTTGGCGTGGCCAAGATTGGATTGGTGGCCAGGATGGCTTTTATGTCTTCCAATCCTGCCGTGGTTGCGTCCGTCCACTCGAAGTGTTTGGTGCGCTGAAGAAGGCGATAAAGGGGGAGTGCCTTTTCTCCTAATCGGGAGATAAAGCAGCTTAGGGCCGCCACACATCCAATTAACTTCTGGATTTGCTTAAGGCCGGTTGGTGTAGCCAACTGCGACAGGGCTCGGATTTTAGCCGGATTTGCTTCAATTCCTCTATTGGAGACGATGAAGCCCAGGAGCTTTCCGGCGGGTACGCTGAAAATGCATTTTTCGGATTGAGCTTAATGTCGTATGTTCGGAGATTGTCAAACGTGAGCCTCAAGTCGTTTATTAAGGAGTCGACGTGTTTGGTTTTAATGACCACATCGTCTATGTATGCCTCCACTGTCTTGCCGATCTGCTTTTCCAGACATGTCTAAATCATGCGCTGATATGTTGCGCCGGCGTTTTTGAGCCTGAAGGGCTTTGTGTTAAAACAGAAGGGGTTGTATGGAGTGATAAATGCCGTTGCGGCTTGATCAGACTCCACCATCTTAATCTGATGGTAACCGGAGTATGCGTCGAGGAAGCACAATGATTTGTGTCCTGCGGTAGCGTCGATGATTTGATCGATGCGAGGGAGAGGGAAGGGATCCTTTGGGCAAGCCTTATTAAGGTCCTTGAAGTCGACGCATAGGCGCCAGGATTTGTCCTTTTTTGGTACCATCACCAGGTTGGCTAGCCAGTCCAGATGTTTTATTTCTCTAATGAATCCGGCCTCAAGTAGCTTGGCTAGCTCCTCTCCCATGGCTTGTCGCTTAGGTTCAGAGAAACGCCGAAGAGTCTATTTGAACAGCTTGAATCCTTTAAGAATATTAAGGCTATGCTCGGCCAATCTGCGTGGGTTTCCTGGCATGTCTGAAGCATGCCAGGCGAATATGTCCCAATTCTCGCGTAGGAACTCCCGTAGTGCGGCGTCTACAGCGGGGTTTAACTGTGCCCCGATGGATGATGTTTTTGTGTGATCCGTTGGATGGACTTGGAATTTGACTATTTCGTCGCTGGTTTAAAGGAGGTGGACTTGGATCTTTTGTCTAGTATCACGTCGTCCCTATCCACTGTGGAGCGCAGCGCGGTTAACTCCTCTGCCACGAGGGCTTCAGATAATGCCTCGAGGGCCAGTGCGGCTGTTTTGTTCTTGGCGCGGAGTGCTATGTCCGGATCACTAGCTAGAGTGATGATTCCATTGGGACCGGGCATTTTGAGCTTCATGTACCCGTAATGGGGTATGGCTTGGAAAATCGTGAATGCCTCCCGCCCTAGAAGGGCGTGGTATCCGCTAGTGAACGGGGCCACTTGGAATGTAATTTCTTCGGACCTGTAATTCTCCGGAGTGCCGAATACCACATCTAGTGTGATTTTTCCAGCGCAACGTGCCTCCCGACTAGGGATAATTCCTCGGAAGGTCGTGCTGCTTTGCTCTATGCGGTTGCTGTCTATTCCCATTTTTTGAAGGGTCTCCTTGTAAATGAGGTTTGATCCGCCGCCGCCGTCCATGAGCACTTTAGTGAGCTGAAAACCGTCCACATTTGGACTGAGGACCAAAGCAGCTGGTGCTCTGGTTGTTCGGAATTGAGGTTCGTCACTGGCATTGAAGGTGATAGCCGTGTCGCTCCATGGATTTGTTGTTGCCACGTGGCAGACTTCGGCAAGGCTGCAGAGTACTCGTTGGCGCCTATTATTTGAGGCGAAGGTCTCGAAGACTGTCAGTACTGTATTGTGATCCCCGGGGAGGTGCTCTGGGGTGTTTTGGATGAGGAGATCCTCACCGCTTTTGGCCACCTGCCGGAGTACCCAACATGCTCTAAGGTTGTGTGTTGGTATGGCATCCGTTGTACTATGAATTTTGCAGGGCCCATTAAGCCATCCCTCCAATACGGTTCCACGCCCTGTAGTGGGTTTTTGCTTCTTTATAATTGAGTCGGGCGACTTATGAGAGTGCACCCTTTTAGTTCGGATTGGGGGTTTTGTCTAGGCCGGATTATCCCAGAATTGTGATTGGGTTTTCCAGGCGCTTTCCATCGCATAGTATTTTCGTACTATGGCCGCTAAGTCGGCGAAGTGTGCAATGTCGCGGTGACTTATGGCGTTGAGGATCCCCTTGTCCATGCAATTGTTGCAAAAGAACGAAATTGCGTCTTCCTCGCGACAGTCCTTGACCTTGTTCATTACAAGGAGGAATCTGGCCCAATAGTGATGTACTATCTCTTGGGGCGCTTGTCTAATGTGGGAAAGATCGCTTGTATCTGGGTGGGTGGGTGGATTTAAGTCCAGACCTTGACCCAATTTGAGATCCCGGGCGGGGGAGTTTCCGATCTTGGAAGTTCGGACTCCAGGATGTTGCTCCACGGGTTCGGTATGTGACCTGATTCCAGGTTCAGGGTTAGGGAGATGTCCTCCCGTGAGCGAGTATCCGGCTCGGAGAGCTCGGGAATCCAAACATAGTTCGTCCTCAGGATAGAGGGAGAAACGCCGCATTGTTCCTCCACCATCGCTATTTCATGGGTGACCGACGGAGAGTTAATCTCCCTTTGGTCGGGTTTAAGCCCGATCCGATCGTAGTCCGTAGCGACTCCCAGAGCGGCGATGCGATCCAATAGCTCGTTCAAAGAGAAGAGCTCCATTGGATCCACCTGCTCGGTGAATTTTGAGCCAATGAGGAGGCTGTTTTCGATGACCCGAGAAGTCATCGTTAGTGCAGCAGCCGAGCGGGCGGTCATGACGAAGCCACCTAGTCGGAGAGTTTGGCCTACAGCCAGGGCTCCCCCAGAAGTGATGTTGTCTTTAACGATGAGACGATCCATCCCCCTTTGCGATGACGACACAGTGGAACTCTCAATGAAAGCACCAATGTCGGTGTCAAAACCGGCGGATCTCGGGTAGGGGGTCCCGAACTGTGCGTCTGAGGCGGATGGTAACAGGAGGCGGGGGACAAGATGCTTACCCAGGTTCGGGACCTCTTGATGGAGGTAATACCCTACTTCCTGCTTGATTGTTCTTGATGATATGAGTATTACAAGAGTTGATCTACCACGAGATCGTAGAGGCTAACCCTAGAAGCTAGCCTATGGTATGATTGTATGTTGTCCTACGGACTAAACCCTCCAGTTTATATAGACACCGGAGGGGGCTAGGGTTTACACAAGGTTGGTTACAAGGGAGGAGATCTACATATCCGTATTGCCTAGCTTGCCTTCCACGCCAAGGAGAGTCCCATCCGGACACCGGACGAATTCTTCAATCTTGTATCTTCATAGTCCAACAGTCCAGCCAAAGGATATAGTTCGGCTATCCGGAGACCCCCTAATCCAGGACTCCCTCAAATACCCTACTTCCTGCTTGATTGTTCTTGATGATATGAGTATTACAAGAGTTGATCTAGCTACCACGAGATCGTAGAGGCTAACCCTAGAAGCTAGCGTATGGTGATGAAGCTATGTACCTAGGGTAGGGGCATGGACCTGTCCTAAGTACCCTACCCAAGGACATCCCTAGAAGAAGTCACCTTTCAATCGACTTGGAGGTATCCCACTCGACGGATTCAAGACACTCGACCACGAAGCAATCACTCGACCAAGATCCAACCACTCGACTGCCAGGAGATCTAAAGTCACCCTGCACGTAAATGGTCGGTCATTAAGTAGCTTTTATGGTCATCATAGCACTTTATTAGGGGCGTTACCAGTAACCCCCAGTCTTAATGTACTTTAAACCCTGCATTACTGAGGGCTGGAGGGGCCTGGCAAACTCTATATAAGCCACCCCCCTCCTCAGTATCAAGGGTTCGCACCCCTGTTATTCATACACACATAATTCAGTCGACCGCCTCCGGGCACCGAGACGTAGGGCTATTACTTCCTCCGAGAAGGGCCTGAACTTGTAATCCTCGTGTGTTTACAACTCCTCCATAGCTAAGATCTAGCCTCTCCATACATACCCCCCTACATCACTGTCAGAGTCAGAACCACGACAGTTGGCGCCCACCATGGGGCCAGGAGTCTTAGAGCCTAGTTGGAGAAGTTGCGATTTTTTCCGATCTCTTTGATCATGGTTTCAGACGGAGCTTTAGTGGAGGGCCGCGAGATCCGTCTCGGCGCGCTCACGTTCATCGCCGACGACTCCGCTTGGCTTCAGGAGGCTCCACTCGACGTCGACGCGCTCCCCGTCCGTGGGGCGACGCACTTTCGCACATGTGTCCGTGGTGTCCTCCTGCGGCAGCCGTCGACCCAGTATCGGTTGGCTCCTGTGGCATCTCCCCGCCCTGTTTCTCGCCGGCGCAAGCACTTCGGTCGGTCGAGGCTTCAGAGGTGGGTGAGGCATGCGGTGGCCCGCCAGTCGGCCACCCCACAAGTCGCGGCAATCGAGCCCGACGAATCCCTCTATGGCCTGTTCGACCTGTCGACTGGCTCTGCAGAGACCGCATCCGAATGCGACAGCAGTGACCCAGCTGCAGAGGTTCTGGTGATCGATGGGCCACACAGTCCTCCCGGTTTCCCCCGCGCTGACGGAGGCGCGGATGGGGGCGACCCGTCGCGTCCTCACGAGGAGTATCTCCCCGAGCCTCTCACGTCGTTGCAGCGGGAGGAGCTTCGCCGCCGGAACATGGATGCACTCCACACTCCTATCGTTGGAGAAACCCCCGAGGCCCGAGCCTTGGAGGACGCGCGCTTGGCTAACTTGGTCGAGCGCACTCGACTGGAGAATCTCCAGCGAATACTCGATGAGCGAGCGCGTCAACGGGCTCCAGAATCCAGTCGACGTCAACTCTTTCTGCCCCCGTAGGTATATCGTACTCCGATTCAGAATTTGGCGGCTGCGGCCCGTATAGCAGAGTCGATTCATCCCTCCCAGTCAGAGGCTGGCAGAGCCTTGTTGCAAATCAGAGCGTTGCTCCGGGCAGCGGGAGACCAGAATTCTGCTGTTTCTCAGTCGCGGAACAGGATCCACAATCGATCCGTTGCAGCGGATACAGTCCAGTCGGCTCACAGCCCAAGATCGCCCCCGAGGCGTGAGGGACATGGAGACCGGCGTGATCAGTATAGAAGGAATGAGCGGTATGATCACCGATTCGATCATGATGATCAACGTCGAGTGCCAACCCCTCCCCCGAGGAGTGGATCATATGTGCCTCGACAGCAGGATGACAGACGCCCTCATAGTGTTGGGCGGAGAGTTCCAGTCGACCCCAGGGAACCAGGCTTTGATGCGAGGTCCATTCTCGTTCAAGGTTTGGTCGACAGGAATAGAGCTCACCGAGAAGGCCACGACAGAGATGCGCCTACCAGTAGCAGAGTATATGTTTCAGGGCCGGAGTGTTTCAGTCGAGTCATCAGAGCCGCTGTAATTCCTCCCAACTTCAGGTTGGCGACTGGAGTTAGTAAGTTCACCGGTGAGTCCAAGCCCGATACTTGGCTCGAAGATTACCGAGTGGCTATCCAGATTGGCGGTGGGAATGATGAGGTAGCCATGAAGCACCTGTCTCTCATGTTAGAAGGCTCGCCCAGAGCGTGGCTGAATCAGTTAGCACCCAGCAGCATTTACACTTGGGAGGATCTCTCCCGAGTGTTTGTCACCACATTTGAAGGAACATGCAAGTGACCTGTAGGCCTTACAGAATTGCGGTCTTGCATGCAGAAACCGAATGAAACTCTGAGGGATTACATCCAGAGGTGGATCACATTGCATCACACAGTTGAAAATGTACCAGATCATCAAGCAGTTTGTGCCTTTAAAGAAGGCGTTAAGTACAGAGAATTGAATCTGAAGTTCGGTCGAACCGGAGAGATGTCTCTGAATCGGATGATGGAGATTGCCACCAAATACGCTAATGGTGAAGATGAGGATCGACTTCGGAGTGGCAAGCATAAAGCAGTCGCCCAGGAAACCGGAGGAAATTCCAGTCGAAAACAGAAGCGGAAAGCCGAGCCAGCCGCTCCTGGGGAGGCCCTGGCCGTAACCCAGGGAAAATTTAAGGGAAAACCCAAAGGACCTTGGAACCCCAAGAAAGTTAAAGACCAAGATGGAAATGATGTTTTGGATCTACCGTGTCACATCCACACCAAGAAAGATGAAGAGGGTAAACTCATTTACCCAAAGCATACCACTCGACAGTGTCGGCTTCTGATCCAGCAGTTTCAGGGCAAGCAGTCCAAAGATAAGGAAAAGGAGTCGGACAAAGTTGAGGACAAGGAAGATAGTGACGATGGGTACCCCCAGGTCAATTCCACCCTGATGATTTTTGCTGATGTTGAGAGCAAAAGTCGACTGAAGGTTATTAACCATGAGGTAAATATGGTTGCTCCGGCAACACCCAATTATTTGAAGTGGTCCCAGACTGCCATCACATTCGACCGGTCTGATCACCCTACGCACATTGCCACCCCTGGGAGGCAAGCTCTGGTGGTCGACCCAGTTGTCGAAGGCACTCGACTGACCAAAGTCCTGATAGATGGAGGCAGCGGTTTGAACATACTGTATGCAGAAACATTGAAAGGGATGGGCATTCCGATGTCCAGGCTCAGTACCAGTAACATGAGTTTCCATGGAGTCATTCCTGGGAAGAAAGCCGAGTCACTCGGCCAAATTGCTCTTGATGTGGTTTTCGGTGATTCCAAGAATTACCGCAAGGAAAAGTTGACATTCAAAGTTGTGGATTTCCAAAGTGCTTATCACGCTATTTTGGGCAGGCCAGCTTATGCACGCTTCATGGCTCGACCATGTTATGTGTATCTCAAATTGAAGATACCTGGTCCCAAAGGTGTGATCACTGTTACAGGCAATCAAAAGAAAGCAGAAGAGTGTTTTCAGAAAGGCTCAAAGATTGATGACGCTCAGATGGCAGTGGTCGAGCTGCAAGAGTATTAGAAGACTGCAGAACCGAGTGAGTTGCTACGAGCTAAGAAGCCTGCTTCAGAATCAGCTTTTCAGTCGTCCGGTGAAACGAAGGCAGTTCACATTCACCCGACCGATCCAAACGCTGCTCCGACTCACATCTCAACGACGGTCGACTCCAAATAGGAAGAAGCGCTCATCCAGTTCCTCCGTGAGAACTGGGACATCTTCGCATGGAAGCCTGCTGACATGCCTGGAGTTCCCAGGGGGCTGGCTGAGCACCATCTACGAGTCAACCCAAAATTTAAACCTGTGAAAGAACATCTTCGACGGTCCGCCGTCTAGAAGAGGAAGGCCATTGGCGAGGAGGTGGCTCGGCTCTTAGCAGCGGAATTCATCCAAGAAATTTACCACTCCGAGTGGCTCGCCAATGTTGTCATGGTCCTCAAGAAGGACAAGTCACTTCGCATGTGCATTGATTTCAAGCATATCAATCAGGCCTGCCCGAAAGATCATTTTCCTCTCCCCCGCATTGACTAGATAGTCGACTCGACTGCGGGATGTGAGTGTTTGTCTTTTCTAGACACCTATTCCGGGTACCATCAGATCCGTTTGTACGGGCCCGATGAGATCAAAACAGCTTTCATCACTCCATTCGGGTGCTCTATTATGTCACCATGCCGTTTGGCCTCAAGAATGCCGGAGCCACGTTCATGAGGATGATTCAGAAGTGTTTGCTCACTCAAATCAGTCGGAATGTGGAGGCATACATGGATGATATTGTGGTTAAGTCACGGAAGGGTTCCGACCTGCTGACTGACCTTGCTGAAACCTTTGCCAACCTCAGGAGGTATGATATCAAGCTCAATCCGTCAAAGTGCACATTCGGAGTTCCAGGTGGGAAGTTACTCGGTTTTCTCGTTTCCGAACGGGGAATCGACGCCAATCCTGAAAAAATTGGTACTATACTCCGGATGAAACGTCCTGTGCGTGTGCATGACGTCCAGAAGCTTACAGGATGCTTGGCTGCTTTAAGTCGATTCATCTCTCGCCTCGGTGAAAAGGCATTGCCTCTTTACCGACTGATGAAGAAGTCCGACAAGTTCGAGTGGACTCCAGAAGCTGATGCAGCGTTTACAGAGCTCAAAGCTCTACTCTCCACCCAGCCGATGCTTGCTGCCCCAATCAGCAAGGAGCCTTTGCTGCTTTACATGGCAGCCACAGGACAAGTTGTCAGTACAGTACTTACGGTCGAGCGGGAAGAAGAAGGAAAGGCCTTCAAAGTTCAGCGCCCAGTATATTATGTTTCTGAAGTTTTGACTCCTTCAAAGCAAAGATATCCTCATTACCAGAAGCTTGTATATGGGATTTATATGACCACGAAGAAGGTTGCACATTACTTCTCTGATCATTCCATTACAGTCGTCAGCGATGCTCCACTATCAGAGATTTTGCACAATAGAGATGCAACTGGTCGAGTGGCCAAATGGGCGATTGAACTTCTTCCCCTAGATATCAAGTTTGAGGCAAAGAAAGCTATCAAGTCCCAAGCAATTGCAGATTTCGTCGCCGAGTGGATCGAATAGCAACTTCCGACTCAAGTTCACTCGGAGCACTGGACCATGTTCTTCGATGGATCTAAGATGCTGAATGGTTCCGGTGCTGGGGTAGTATTGGTTTCCCCCCGAGGAGATAAGCTCAGATATGTTCTCCACATTCACTTCGATTCCTCCAATAACGAAGCAGAATATGAAGCACTTTTGTATGGGTTGCGCATGGCCATTTCACTCAGCGTCCGTCGCCTCATGGTCTATGGCGACTCAGATTTGGTGGTTAATCAAGTGATGAAGGAGTGGGACGTCAGAAGTCCAGCTATGACTGGTTATTGCAATGCAAGTGAGAAAGTTAGAGAAGAAATTCGAGGGGTTAGAGCTTCATCACATCCCCCGACTGAAAAATCAAGCGGCTGATGATTTGGCAAAGATAGGCTCCAAGAGAGAAGCCATGCCCAGCAATGTGTTTTTGGAACACATCCACTCGCCATCAGTCCAAGAAGATCCTTTTACAGATGAAGCCCCGCAGCCAAAGAGTGCCACAGATCCGACTGAAGTTGAAATTTCGGCAGTGGTCGACCTAATCATGGAAGTTTTGGCAATCACCCCCGACTGGACGATACCATACATCGCGTATATCCTGAGAAAGGAACTCCCAGAGGACGAAGAAGAGGCTCGACAGATCGTCCGTCGATCCAAGGCCTTTACAGTCATAAAGGGACAGTTGTATAGAGAAAGCGCGACTGGAGTCGGTCAAAAGTGTATAACACCAGAAGAAGGTCAGATAATCCTTGATGATATCCACTCGGGGACCTGTGGTCATCATGCGTCCTCTCGGACCATTGTGGCTAAAGCATACCGAGCAGGATTTTACTGGCCAAGAGCGAATGAAATGGCAAAAGAGATAGTCGACAAGTGTGAAGGGTGCCAGTTCTACTCCAACATGTCGCACAAGCCTGCATCAGCC
The DNA here is from genome assembly GCF_002162155.2 of Triticum dicoccoides. Lineage (NCBI taxonomy): Eukaryota > Viridiplantae > Streptophyta > Magnoliopsida > Poales > Poaceae > Triticum > Triticum dicoccoides. The sequence goes on from NC_041388.1 coordinate 274,320,979, forward strand.
CTGAAGACCATTCCACTCATCTGGCCCTTCGCTGTTTGGGGACTGGACATGGTTGGCCCATTGAGAACAGGCAGGAGCGGTTTCACACATGTGCTCGTGGCAGTCGACAAGTTTACCAAATGGATTGAAGCTAAGCCTATCAAGAATCTTGATGCTTGCACTACTATCAGTTTCGTCAGGGAGTTAACATTCAGATATGGAGTCCCGCATAGCATCATCATCGCCAATGGGTCAAACTTTGATTCGGACAAGTTCAGAGCTTTTTGCGCCTCTCAAGGCACACGAGTCAACTACGCATCGGTCGCCCACCCCCAGTCGAATGGACAAGCAGAAAGGGAAAATGGTCTGATTCTCAAAGGACTAAAGCCTTGGCTGATGCGTGATCTCAAGCACGCAGCAGGCGCTTGGGTCGACGAGCTTCCGTCAGTTCTGTGGGGATTGAGGACCACCCCGAATCGGTCGATTGGAAGAACTCCGTTCTTTCTGGTTTACGGAGCAGAAGCAGTCCTGCCGAGTGATCTACTTCACAATGCACCCCGAGTCGAGCTTTATACCAAAGATGAAGCAGAACAAGCCCGGCAAGACGCAGTCGACCTCCTGGAAGAAGAAAGAGAAATGGCTATGATCCGATCGACCATTTATCAGCAAGACTTGCGTTGATTCCATGCCAGAAATGTGAAGAGTCGAGCCTTCCAAGAAGGAGATTTGGTCCTCCGAGTGGATCAACAGAAACCACACAAGCTCGCTCCTACTTGGGAAGGTCCCTTCATCGTCACCAGAGTCCTCCACAATGGAGCGTATCACCTTTACAATGTCGATCGCCAGATCGATGAGCCACGAGCTTGGAATGCAGAACTGCTCCGCCCCTTTTACACTTGAATTCTCACTCGGATGAGATGTAATAAGAAAAACTTCTGTAGTCTATTTATCAAAGACAACAGTGTTACAATTTTTCCTATAATTGTTGTCGCTTTTGTTTGTGTGTGAAATCCCCCAGTGGGTGTCTTAGCTGCGTATCCATTTCGCCTAAGTTTGTAAAAAAAATCCTACCGAGTGGTGAGCCAGATTCCCACTCGGAGGCTTAGCTGCAGCCCAGTGCTCGCCTAAGTGTTTAAAAATCCTACCGAGTGGTGAGCCAGACTCCCACTCTGAGGCTTAGCTGCAGCCCAGTGCTCGCCTAAGTGTTTAAAAATCCTACCGAGTGGCGAGCCAGACTCCCACTCGGAGGTTTAGCTGCGGCTCAGTGCTCGCCTAAGTGTTTAAAAATCCTACCGAGTGGTGAGCCATACTCCCACTCGGAGGCTTAGCTGCAGCCCAGTGCTCGCCTAAGTGTTTAAAAATCCTACTGAGTGGTGAGCGACCCTCCCACTCGGGGGCTTAGCTGCA
>NC_041388.1:274322745-274323196 GCF_002162155.2 Triticum dicoccoides
AAAAATCCTACCGAGTGGTGAGCCAGACTCCCACTCGGAGGCTTAGCCGCAGCCCAGTGCTCGCCTAAGTGTTTAAAAATCCTACCGAGTGGTGAGCCAGACTCCCACTCGGAGGCTTAGCTGCAGCCCAGTGCTCGCCTAAGTATTTAAAAATCCTACCGAGTGGTGAGCCAGACTCCCACTCGGAGGCTTAGCTGCAGCCCAGTGCTCGCCTAAGTATTTAAAAATCCTACCGAGTGGTGAGCCAGACTCCCACTCGGAGGCTTAGCTGCAGCCCAGTGCTCGCCTAAGTGTTTAAAAATCATACCGAGTGGAGAGCAAACCTCCCACTCGGAGGCTTAGCTGCAGTCCAGTACTCGCCTAAATTTGAAAAAATCCTACCGAGTGGAGAGCAGACCTCCCACTCGGAGGCTTAGCTGCAGTCCAGTAGTCGCCTAAGTTTGAAAAAATC
>NC_041388.1:274323338-274351582 GCF_002162155.2 Triticum dicoccoides
CCCAGTGCTCGCTTAAGTGTTTAAAAATCCTACCGAGTGGAGAGCAAACCTCCCACTCGGAGGCTTAGTTGCAGTCCAGTACTCGCCTAAGTTTGAAAAAATCCTACCGAGTGGAGAGCGGACCTCCCACTCGGGGGCTTAGCTGCAGTCCAGTACTCGCCTAAGTTTGAAAAAATCCTACCAAGTGGAGAGCAGACCTCCCACTCGGGGGCTTAGCTGCAGTCCAGTACTCGCCTAAGTTTGAAAAAATCCTACCGAGTGGAGAGCAGACCTCCCACTCGGGGGCTTAGCTGCAGTCCAGTACTCGCCTAAGTTTTTAAAATCCTACCGAGTGGAGAGCAGACCTTCCACTCGGGGGCTTAGCTGTAGCCCAGTGCTCGCCTAAGTACGGAACACATCCCAATCCGCAAGGACGACGAGGTGCAAATCGACTGCTACCTTCTCCTCGGAGCTGCACCACAAATACAAAGTTATTTCGAGTGAAGAACAAGTTCCACTCGACAGATAATTCATGAAGATATTCAACGATAAATCAAGTTCAGATAAGATCCAAAGGTCCTAGACCGCAGATCAAAGTACTCGAGCCTCCAGCTCGACAGAGTTTAACGGTTACAAAATCCACTCGGCATTCCGAGGCAAATATAAAGTGAAGCATAAAAGTTTTTATTCCTCAGGTGGAGGACTGGAAGGGGTGACGAACTCGTCCAAGTCGATCCCGTCTGCAATGCGAGTGGCAGCAGCAATGAAAGTCTCCATGAAGTCTTGAAAGTTGTGCTTCCTGGTATTGGCAACTTGGATGGCGGCCAACTTTTCTTCTCGCGCCTCCTTGCAGTGGACGCGGACCAGAGACAGAGCGACGTCAGCGCCACATCTAGCAGAAGATTTCTTCCATTCTGCCACTCGACCTGGGACTTCATTCAGTCGAGTCATCAGGGACTCGAGGTCATTCTAAAGCGTTGTCCTAGGACAGAGCAACGTGTCGATCCACGACATCGCAACCTTCAACCGAGCAAGATAGTCAACAACGCCGGCAACACGAGATTCCAGTCGGAGCATGTTCATAGCAGCGTCGTCCTTCACTGGAGAATTGATGGGGTCCAAGTCTGTCTCCACTCGACTGGTCTCCTCTTCGAAGTTCTGGCAGAATTCTGTAAACACAATTCAAGGATAAGTCAGTGGCTCTACGCAGGTTTGGTAACTGCAAGTCAGTCGGGCTGGAGTAATTACCCTCGAGCATGACGAACAGCTTCTTGGCGAGTCCACCGAGATAAGCCTCCAGATCGTTCCTCTTCCCCGCCAGTTCACTTGCCTTGTCATTCAGAGCTATATTGCCATTCTTCAGACGGCTGACCTCTCGATTAGCCGCGTCGAGAGCAGTTTTCAGCCTGGAGTTTTCCTTTTCAAGAGTACCAACTGAAGCCAGTTTTTCTTCAGCAAGCTTCATTTTGTTCAGGGCCTCCTTCTGCGCTTCGGCAAGGTCTTGATCCTTCTTCTTCAGAGCCTCCTCCATTTTGTCTGCGAAACAGCAAGTGAGATCAACATCGAAGACGGCCAGAAAGAAAGGACAGTCGACAAAAGCTCACCAGCCATACCTTTTGCTTCGTCCCTCGCCTTCTGCAAGTTCTCCTGAGCAAGCTTCAAGTCAAGGTTCAGCTAGATCTGTTTGTTCTCCAACTCAGTGTAGAGAGCCACAAGTTCGCAGGATTTCTGCAAAAAATCAGTCGACAGACATCCAAGATAAGTTGCTTCCGAGTAACCAAGAGACAATGATGGCGTTTCTAAGACTACAGCCGAATCAAAAACATTCGACGGTAGTCTCGGGGACTACACCCAGTGGGTGCACTCAGCGTGCCCCCACTGGTTCGACCAAAAAAAATCGATTGCCCGCAGTCGACCATGTACAGTTCCATTCGACATGGCCTTACCAAACCGAGTGAAGAAGTTCAACTAAAGCAACACAATATAAAGACTACATTCGACTGCCGGCAGTCCACCGTAGTCTCGGGGACTACACCCAATGGGTGCACTCAGCGTGCCCCCACTCGTCAAAAATATTAATAGACACACCCAGTGGGTGTACAGATATAAAGATCTTCGGAAAAGAGATTCTTCAGATAGCATACCCTAACAGAACAAGCAGTGAATCGACTGACCTGGACGTTGCTCTGAAGAGCTGAACTCGCGTCATAAGCTGCTTGGCTGGCTTCCCGAACCACCTTCACTTGCTCCATCATGATCCCCGCCTGGCGTATAGCCTCTTTAGCGGCACCCACTTGGTCCTCAGGGACGTGGTGTGTGGCAAAAAGCGAAGGCGGATTTGCAGTCGATGTCGAAGGCCGGACACTCGTCAGAGGTTCAGCGAAGGTCACAGAAGCCCGAGTGGTATCACCACCCTCCCGGACTATGGCCTCAGGCGCCAGAGTGCTTCATGGGGTCTTGCCAGCCGGCGCCCTCCTGTTCCTTCGCCCCCTCAGCGGCGCTTCGTCGTCATCATCAGGGAGGTCAATGACATGAGGAGGAGCTACAAGAAAAATCCAATCGACCGGAATTATAAGAAATCGTCAGTCGACTAAAAGCAGAGCATCAGTAATCGTACCGGGGTTGGCGGTAACAGCGTCTTCCATCTCTTGATCATCGTCCTTGGCGGAGATCTCCAAGGTGGCAGCCCTGCAAATTTCGAAAGTCAGTCAGCTTATTCAATGAGTCGACCAAGAGTCCGTCATGTTCAACAAAGGAAAACAAATTCTACTATTACCCAGAAATGGTGGGGACAGTCATCTTCATCTTGGGCAGAACCTTGGGCGGCTTGGACGGCGTCGCGCGTGGGTGCTTGGGAGCTTTTTCTGTCAGCGCTGGAGATGAGGTCCGAGGGCGCTTCGATGACTGCCCAACAGGGACAGTCGCCTTACCACATTCCCGCATAGGGTCGTGTGTAAGCTTGGATCACCGTTCCGAGCGGGGAGGTTCGACTTCTTCATCCTCCTCTTCACTGGAGTCGTCGTCATCCCCCTCTCCTTCGCCGTCAGATTCCCACTCTTCTCTCTCGTCTCCACTTTCACCTTCGCTCGCCTCTCCTTCCTCGGCCTGCTCCTGTGCTCCATTGGTTGTCGAGTACATCTCAGCAATGCCCTAGAGGACAGCAAACAAGACAAAAGTCAATCGACTGATCCAAAGAGAACAAATAAAGAAAGCAAGATCACAGTCGGAAACGCAAGGTCAGACCTTGTCCACTTCGTATGTTTGGTCGAGTGGAGGAATCCTCCTGGCTCCTCGGGGGTTGTCCTTGTTCCATGTGATACTCGACAGCCACCCTTCCAACATCTCGTCGGTGACCTCCTCTGGGTGAATCCGAGTGGTGTCTTCGAGACCCGAGTACAGCCACATCGGGTGGTCACGAGCCTGAAGCGGTTGGGTGCGCCTCCGAAGGAAGACTTCCAACAAGTCCATTCCAGTCACACCCTCGCGGACAAGCTGAACCACTCAACCGACCAGCACCTTGACTTGCGCCTTTTCCTCCGGCGTCACTTTCAGAGAGGCAGGTTTTTGTGCTCGATTTAGAGAAAAAGGGGGAAGCCCAGTCGACTGTCCTGGGGTCACCTGGTCTTTACAGTAAAACCAAGTCGACTGCCACCCACGGACTGACTCGGGAAAAGTGATAGACGGAAAGGAACTTTTTCCCCTCATCTGGATCGCCAGGCCCCCGCACAGCTGGATCACCTGCGTCCGTTCGTCACTCGACTTGGCCTTCTTGACCGACTGGGAGCGGCAAGTGAAGATGTGCTTGAAGAGTCCCCAGTGGGGGCGGCAACCCAAGAAGTTTTCACACAAGGAAACGAAAGCAGCAAGATACACAATAGAATTGGGAGTAAAGTGATGGAGCTGCGCTCCGAAGAAGTTCAAGAAGCTCCGGAAAAAAGGATGAGGAGGCAGAGAGAATCCGCGATCAATATGGGTGGTGAGGAGGACGCACTCACCATCAAGAGGCTGGGGTTCGACTTCTTTCCCCGGGAGACGCGCAGATTCGTGGGGAATGAATCCCCCCTCGACCAGATCATCGAGATCATCCTGCCGAATCACCGACGGCATCCAGTTGCCCTGGATCCAATCCTTGGGCAGAGCAGTCCTCGAGGAAGATCCGCCCCGAGCGGACTTCTTCCCCTTCCCCTGCACCGCCGCCTTCTTCACGCGCTCCAGAGCCGACGCCTTCTCCTTCACCATCGTCACCGGCGAAGCTCGAACAGACCTACGGCACCAAGGTGAGAGCGGAGGTGGCGGAGGGTCTTGTGAAGGAAGGGGGGAAAGTGAAGGCGCACTATTCGGGGGTCCCGAGCCGGCAGCTTATAAGAGGTCGCTTCCGAGTGGCTGACTGGTAGGCCCAGGCAATCCCGTCAAATCCCGCAACAGGCGCGCGCGGTACGTGGCGAAAAAGGTGGCGCGGGGATCGAGGAGCTTCCGTCCTATCCCATCCGGTTACTGCGGCCACCCCCGTCCCGCGCGCTTCTCGAAATTCAAATCCCGCAAAATCCGCGGGCCGCAGAACAACTCGTCAAACAGAAGATCCCTTTCACACCGTCACTCGGAACTTCACAAGTAAAAAAATTCACTCGACAAGAGGCCAAGAATGGATCAAGGCGACTGAAAGAAGTTGACGACGTCATCCGTGACAATTGATCCAAAACAAGACGTTCATATAACATGAAGAACCAGTCGGAAAGATCCCCAACTCCTTCCCCACTCGAACCTCGATCCATTCGGGGGCTAATGATGAAGCTATGTACCTAGGGTAGGGGCATGGACCTGTCCTAAGTACCCTACCCAAGGACATCCCTAGAAGAAGTCACCTTTCAATCGACTTGGAGGTATCCCACTCGACGAATTCAAGACACTCGACCACGAAGCAATCACTCGACCAAGATCCAACCACTCGACTGCCAGGAGATCTAAAGTCACCCTGCACGCAAATGGTCGGTCATTAAGTAGCTTTTATGGTCATCATAGCACTTTATTAGGGGCGTTACCAGTAACCCCCAGTCTTAATGTACTTTAAACCCTGCATTACTGAGGGCTGGAGGGGCCTGGCGAACTCTATATAAGCCACTCCCCTCCTCAGTATCAAGGGTTCGCACCCCTGTTATTCATACAAACATAATTCAGTCGACCGCCTCCAGGCACCGAGACGTAGGGCTGTTACTTCCTCCGAGAAGGGCCTGAACTCGTAATCCTCGTGTGTTTACAACTCCTCCATAGCTAAGATCTAGCCTCTCCATACATACCCCCCTACATCACTGTCAGAGTCAGAACCACGACATATGGTATGATTGTATCTTGTCCTACGGACTAAACCCTCCGGTTTATATAGACACCGGAGGGGGCTAGGGTTTACACAAGGTCGGTTACAAGGGAGGAGATCTACATATCCGTATTTCCTAGCTTGCCTTCCACGCCAAGGAGAGTCCCATCCGGACACGGGACAAAGTCTTCAATCTTGTATCTTCATAGTCCAACAGTCCGGCCAAAGGATATAATCCGGCTGTCCGGAGACCCCCTAATCCAGGACTCCCTCATCGCCACAACTCATTGTGTTCTACTCATGCATATAACATCTACGCATAGACCTGGCTCTGATGCCATTGTTGGGGAAATCCTACGATCACGCAAGATCTATCTAGGAGAAGCATATCAATGAGCGGGGAGAGTGTGTCCATGTACCTTCGTAGACCGAAAGCGGAAGCGTTTACTAACGCTATTGATATAGTCGAACGTCTTCGCGATCCAACCGTTCCAAGTACCGAACGTACGGCACCTCCACGTTCAGCACACGTCCAACTCGATGGCATGCCTTGATCTCTTGATCCAGTTGAGGACGAGGGAGAGTTTCGTCAGCACGACGGCATGATGACGGTGATGATGAAGTTACCGGCGCAGGGCTTCGCCTAAGCACTACAACGGTATGACCGAGGTGTGTAACTATGAAGGGGGGCACCGCACACGGCTAAGAGAAGACTTGGTGTGCCTTTGGGGTGCCGCCTCCCATGTATATAAATGGGGGTGGAGAGGTGGCCGGCCCAAGGGGGGCGCGCCATGGGGGAAGTCCTACTTGGACTCCTGGTCCAAGTAGGATTCGGTCCCCCCCTTTACCAGTCCAAGTAGGAGAAGAAGGGAAGGAGGAAGAGAATAGAAGGAAGGAGGGGGCGCCCCCCTCCACTTGTCCAATTCGGACTGGGCAAGGGGGGCGCCACCTCTGGCCGGCCCTCTCTCTTCTCCACTAACCCGGGGGGGTTCCGGTAACCCCGGGTACTCTGAAACTTATCCGAAACGACCCGAACTATTCTGGTGTCCGAATGTAGCCTTCCAATATATGAATCTTTATGTCTCGACCATTTCGAGACTCCTCATAATGTACGTGGTCTCATCCGGGACTCCGAACAAACTTCGGTTCATCAAAACACGAAACTCATAATACAAATCGTCATCGAACGTTAAGCGTGCGAACCCTACGGGTTCGAGAACTATGTAGACATGATCGACACATATCTCCTGTCAATAACCAATAGCGAAACCTGGATGGTCATATTGGCTCCTACATATTCGGTCAAACCGCATAACAACATATGTTGTTCCCTTTGTCATCGGTATGTTACTTGCCCGAGATTCGATCGTCGGTATTATCATACCTAGTTCAATCTCGTCACTGACAAGTCTCTTTACTCATTCCGTAATGCATCATCCCGTGACTAACTCATTAGTCACATTGCTTGCAAGGCTCATAGTGATGTGCATCACCGAGAGGGCCCAGAGATACCTCTCTGATACACGGAGTGACAAATCCTAATCTCGATCTATGCCAACTCAACAAACACCATTGGAGACACCTGTAGAGCATCTTTATAATCACCCAGTTATATTGTGACGTTTGATAGCACACAAGGTGTTCCTCCGGTATTCGGGAGTTGCATAATCTCATAGTCTGAGGAATATGTATAAGTCATGAAGAAAGCAATAGCAGAAAAATTAAACGATCATTATGCTAAGCTAAAGGATGGGTCTTGTCCATCACATCATTCTCTAATGATGTGATCCCTTCATCAAATGACAACACATGTCTATGGCTAAGAAACTTAACCATCTTTGATTAACGAGCTAGTCAAGTAGAGTCATGCTAGGGACACTCTGTTTGTCTATGTATCCACACATATACTAAGTTTCTAGTTAATACAATTCTAGCATGAATAATAAACATTTATCATGATATAAGGAAATATAAATAACAACTTTATTATTGCCTCTAGGGCATATTTCCTTCATGTCTTCATTAGCTAGCCCATACATGTGTGCATACTATACACAAAGATGGAGAAGAAGCACTTCATCTATATGCATTTGTTGGTTGAACTTGAGTGGGTCAAACAACTGGCTCATCGCTATTACCAATTCGTCTTAGAGAAAGTTGTGGCATTCGAGAGTCCTAGATCGGACGAATTAGAGTAGAGTGTGAACACGAACCTATGGATTGACTTCCTCGACATTCTCATTCTTATTGACAGCGTGAAGCACCCCAAAGAGGACTCTGGCAGGTGTACCCAAGTTGGGCCCTGAAGGTGACATTGGCATGGGACATGATGTGTGATGCCTAGGATTCGATTTCTAATCTGGCCATGCTCAATGTAGATGAAGGTGGTGACCCAACCATGCCAACACAAGATGGGCCTCCGGCCAAGAAGGTGATTAGAGACCGGGAGTGGAAGTGGGAGGAGGTGAAGTAGAAGCGAGAAGGGGTCGTGGCCAAGATGACAGAGAAGTTCGAGGCTTCATGACGAAGGAGGAGGAGGCTAGTGTCGCGTGCAATAAGGTGAAGAAGGGAAAGAAGGCGGAGAGGTTTGACATTCTCATGGACATGTAAGAAAAGAAGCTCAAGCTACAAGAGAAGAAGCTTGAGATCAATGCTGCTTCAGAGGACTCTAAAATTTTGTTCATGAAGACGTCGGACTTGGGTCCCGATGCAGCAGTCCAAGCCTACCATGCAAGCTTATTGAAGCGCTTCGCACAAACAGAGGAGGTCGGACCATCCGAAGAGTGAGGTCTTTGCCACGAACAGGCGGCCTGGGAGCCAAAGACGAAGGTCTTTGTGTGGACAACTGGATTAGCAACTTCTGGAATCGGTCGATTGAAAAACTTATTAAACATCCGGTACTTTTATGATTGTGATTTCATATATTTGCAACTATTAAACGTATGCTTGAATTCGTATTGATTTAGATATACATGTGAAATGGAGGAGGCCGGAACATAGGTGAAGATTTGATGACTCTTATTGGATGGCATCCGTCTCTATTCTTATGCAGACGTGCCATAGATATTTGAAGTTATCCGTTCTCATGAACAGAGTCAAACATGCATATAGATATTTGGTAGTATCCGTTTTGATAAACTACGTTGAAGTTGCCCCTAGGATGCAGGTATTCAATGGTATTCGTTTTGGTAAATGGCGATCGGTGGGCTCTTTGATTCGCGGAATTCTCAAAATGAAAAATAGAAAAAATATAGGAACATGATGTCATGTCCTATAGTACCCTATAGAATTTGAGAGAATGTCTGATAGCGCAGGAAAAAACAAAGAAATCCTAGGAAAAGGTTTAGGATAGGATTTCTATAGAAATTTTTTCTTCGAAGCCCGTTTGTTTATAGGAATATAATCCTATTCCTACGGCGGAATTCTTCCCATTCTCTATATTTTATAAAAAACTAAATATTAGCCTAGACTCAATGAAAAGAATCATATGATGTGAATTAAATGACATTTTTTTTTCTATTTCTATTCATAGGATTTAAAATATATGTCATCTCATTCCTATGACTTTTTTATTTCTATGATTTTTCTACCCTATGAACCAAAGATGGCCTAAGTGGATGAGAACTTTCCTAGATCAGATTGGGGACATGTGGCGTGGCAGGACAGCAGCGGCGCAACAAACGTCGCAGCTCTATCTATATGGAAAAGAAGAAAGAACAATTAACCTTAGGTCAGCAAAAGCAACTTCCTTTTGCTTCTAGTTGTATCATGCAGTATACCAGAACCATTCATGATTTGAGAATTGGACACCAGAAAAAACACAGGCCAAACACCTCGTTCCAAATAAGAACACATTGGACAGGTAATCGAACTGTGCACACTCTCATGTTGATCAGTAAAGTACAGGTCGACCTCCAGTAATTTTCTCTATGATTTCATCTATCTCCTGCTTCTCTATATACAGGATACGGCACAACAAAAGAACCTCCCAGTCCACTGAACGAAACATACATATACAACATTGTTCCGATGACGTCTGTTCTGTACACAACTCCGCTCCACCTTGGTGCAAAGCCTCGTTCTACACCATCATGTTCATGTAAGGCTGACAGTCAAGACGACGATAACAAGCATTTCTCATAATCTCATCGTACAAGCACATCTCGAGACTGTTGTTGCCATATGTCGCATCGCTCTTGCTCGACCTGCAAAGACCACACGCTTACTATTAGACATTATGCTGTCAAAGCTGCAGTTCAGTTGGTATATCTACAGAATACATCATAAAAGACAGATGAGAAGTGTTAATACAAATAATAATTCAACTTCAAATCTTCTATACCTAGGCTTGTAAGGGGGCAAGTAGAATACCTTGAATGGTTTATCAATCCACTGGAAAGCACAGCCGCGAGCCTCAACGACTTTGAGCATATGGGGAGGCATCATAGATCTGAACGCTGCGTGAAGCTTCACCCTTGTCAAACCACCAGAGACCATAAGAGCAGCCATCAAGCCATTAGGTGTAATACCCGCCAAGTGTACAATCGTCATGTTCTGAAGCCCACATATGCTAGAGAGGGACAGAAGTCCAATGTCGGTGACTGAACAGTATGACAAGTTTATCTGTCATGATGTAGCAATGTTAATGACACAATTATGGACACGGTATGACAAGTTCTTTTCTCAAAAAACAAACAAACAGCAAAGGATCATACCTGACGGAGGCTATGAGAGAACTGGGAAAGAAAAAGCATCCCCACATCATTGATCGCAAAGCATTTCTTGACATCAAGCTTGGCAAGTAGCCTGCATCCGATTGCTATTTCTGAGAGCCCAGCAGATGAAACACTGGGGCAACCACGGATCTCCAGTGTGTTCAGCTTTGCGCATTTTGAGAGCGACACCAACGAAACATCTGTTATTTCTGTACAGTAGGACAGGTTGATAGACTCTAACATTGGGCAACCTTGAGCAATTTGAGTAACCCCCTCATCACTAATACCCCCAGACCTATACAAATCAATATCTCGGAGTTCTGGACAAGACTTCCCAATGTGGATAAGGCCTTCATCACTTATCCTCATGCATATTCCAATTTTTAAGCTTGATAGTTTTCTGCATCCAGACAGAGCTTTCAAACCTGCAAAGGAAAGATCTCATCACCGTTAATTTTTTGTTGTCATTGTTGCGAGAAACAGTTAATTCGGCATCCATTTACCAAAAATAATTAGATATTTGAATTTCAGTACAAACCTTCATCGTCCAAATCACTGTCGGTGATGTCCAACTCTTCCAAATGGCAACATCGCTTCCCAATCAGTCGGAGCCCTTCACTAGAAAAATGGCTACAGGACTCCATTCTTAGAGAGACGAGGGAAGGGCATGAGCTAGTGATGGTAGCTAACGAAACATCAGTGATATTGCGATTGCAAGTAATGTCCAGCTTCAGCAAATTCTTTAGTCTTGACACAACAAAAGAAAGATCAGTATCTGTCACTCCTGAACACTTGCTCAGGCTCAACTCTCTTAAAGAGACGCAAGAAATTCCAATGTATTTTAGTCCATCAGCCATGAACTTGCAGCCTTCCAATTTCAGGGTCTGCAACTTAGGAAGCATTTGGAAGCATTTTCCCATAGATGGAGTAACCTGCCAAAAAGAAGAATGTAAGACAAACTAGAGAAGGTCAAGTTATGCCCAGATGATGCTACTACAGTTAGATACTTACATTACAGCAGTACGACAGATTCAACTCCAAGAGATTTGGCACTGCCTTCACAACTGATGAAACTCCCGTATGAGTGACATTTCGACAGGTTGACAGATCGAGCACCTGCAAGAGTAGAAGTGTTATTTTCAAGTTTATTGGCCACGATACTGGTAAACTTTGTTGAGCGCCTACACATGTTCTAATGTAACTACTTGTTTCACATCGACATGTATAGACGTGCCAAACATGCTATATTAAAATCCTAGCGACATCAACAATATAAACCTACACAAAGAGTTGAGCCTAATAGTGATCAAATAAAGGTGACATGACACACACAACACTAACACATGAAACAAAATGGTCTAGTTTGATGATTACCCGTAGTGATTTGCTGCATTCATTCTCAAGACCACTAAGGGCATCATCATCTATTCCAACACATCCCACCAGTGCCAACACCTCAAGATTGGGTAGCTTCATGATGGCTGGAAGGCAGTCTTTGGAGATCTGCAATGAAAGATAAGTATTTGTTAGTCCAACAAAATTAGTGTGTTTGTCTATTTGGCACCTCAGAAGAAAGTAGCCATTCCCATCCTCAAAAGGTATTTTCTTTGACCGAAATTAATTAAGCAATAAAATGTACTACTGGTTCCCATCCTCACAAGAGTGAGGTAATGATCATGAAATGTACAATGCATAGTCCTTGCAGATATTTTTAAAAAACAGCTGCTCGAAAAAAAATTCAAGAAAAGTAATTTTCACTGCGATAGTCCAATTCCATGAGCATTTCTTGCAAAAGGAAATATAAACAGAGTTGCTAAAAACATCAAACCGTTGTGCTAGTATCTCCTACAAAGATCGAAAGGGAAAACTGCCAGACCGTAAGGAGAAATTCACGTGAGAGACATGTAAATCTAAACTTTCCAAAAAAGCACCAAAATCAACTCTCTTTTTTCCATTAATTAAAGTGTTTCTGGAATCAAGAAACGCATGAACGGGGAACCCCAAGCCACAACTCCCTTCATCCAAGAAATGGAACAGGACGTGATGGAGAGAGATCAAGAAGAAGCATGGCTCACCATGGTGTAGGATAGATTCAGGGTCCTGAGTTTCTTGCACTTGAGGGCGAGGAGCTGGACCCCCAAATCCGTGATCCCGAGGCACCAGTTGAGCGTGAGGTCCCGCAGGTCCGGGCAGCCGACGGCGATGCAGCCGAGTCCCATGTCCGTCATGGGCTTGCAGCGCGAAAGGCAGAACCTCTGCAGGCCCCGCGCCCGCGCCAGCTCCGCGGCCGCCGCGTCCCCGAGGTCGACCCCATTGGAGAGGTCGAGGTCCGCGAGGCCGGGGCAGGCGGCGAGGAGCGCGGCGAGGCCGGGCGCCCCGAAGCCGCGGGAGCGGGAGAGGTCGACGGCGCGGAGGGAAGGCACGGGCGCGGAGGAGAGGGCGGCGAGGGCCGCGGCGGGCACGCGCGGGCAGAGGGTGAGGTCGAGGCGGGCGGCGGTGGGGTAGCGGGCGAGCGCGGCGCTGAGGAGGTCGGCGCGGTACGGGCGGAGCACGCGGCGGTGGCGCGACTCGGCGGCGTGGCAGGCGCGGGAGGCGAGCGCGAAGGACTTGAGCGCGCGCGGATCGGCGGCCGCCACCCGGTCCAGGACCAAGAAGAGGAGCTCGTCGGCCAGCGAGTCGATCGGCGCGGCCGGGACCGCAACCGCGGCAGGGCAGACGCGTCGGCGCTTGGCAAGGTGGCCGTGGGTCGCCATGGCCATGGCGGGCAAGGCGGGCTGGCAGTTGGTTGTTCGCCGGGACACCGAGAACGGAGGGAGGAGTAGCAATGGCTGGCCACGGCCTACTCGCACGCAACAATCAAGGAGGAGGAGGGAGAGGGAAAAAGCAAGGAATGTTGGAAATGTCGAGACTGCCCCTGCGTCGCCTTATCACGGCTCCCTTGAGACGCCGCACCGCGTTTCCCATTTTGCCCCGCGTGCTGGAAGGGGAGCGGAGTACGGCGCGGGCGACGACCGGGGGCGGCATGGTCATTGCGCGGCGGGGAAAGGACGGTACGGAGGAGGTACAGGCGGGGGCAGGGGTGGAATAACGGAAAAGATGGCGGGGAAAGCGAGGTGAGAGGAGAGGGAGAGCGGGGAGGGTACGATGTGGGGGAGGGACGGAACGGAACGGATCGTACAGCCGGACGGGTACGATGCGCCACAGCTACGCGCACCTGCTTCGGCCCTTACCCGCGTCTTGGATAGTCATGGTGACGTGTGGGTCCGGTGTGTGTTGATGGAGGGTGAGGACGGGCGGTGGTGAGAAATGGGGAGGGGGATTTTTTTCATTTGACTGGTCCCGTACTACCCGGGGACGGCACGCACTGGGGGACTGCGTGGAGTTGCTTCCAAGGCAGAGAGAGCACTCCGGTTATCACTGCATAGATTATGTCTTTTATAAAATATAAAAAAAATACTCCCTTCGTAAGTTGAGTCATCTATTTTAAAACAGAGAGAGTAGGTGTTACAGCATCTCCGACTGCGTCCAGCAAATCACAACGTCTGAACCAAGGTGTTCTCACGTTTTCTTATCACCAAATATGGTGCGGCATTAATGCATGATTTATATAGCAGAAGCCGCGTGAAGCATGTAGGTGTGTGTGTGTTTTAGCGGAAGCAAGCTGTGTATTTTGACAGAAGCCGCATGATTTATATAGATGTGTGTGTTTTAGCGGAAGCAAGTTGTGTATTTTGGCAAAAGCCGCATGATTCATATAGGTGTATGTGTGTTTTAGCGGAAGCAAGCTGTGTATTCTGGCGGAAGCCGCATGAAGCATATAGGTATGTGTGTTTTTGCATAAGCAGGCTGTGTATTTTGACGGAATCTGCATGAAGCATGTAGGTGTGTGTATTTTAGCAGAAACTGCACGAGGCATGTAGATGTATGTGTGTTTTAGCGGAAGCAAGCTGTGTATTTTGTCGAAAGGCGCATGAAGCATGTAAGTATGTATGTGTGTTTTATGGAAGCAAGCTTGTATACTGGGAAGCCCTCATTAACAAATAGAAGCGAGCTATTTTTCAAGTAATAGAGATGGACATTTAAGGTATAAAATTGGACGCGCCCAAACACATTTCAGACGTTTAGTGTGCTCAATCTATGACATGGCGTTGGATATGCCCTTATGATTATTGTGATTGTTACTGTTATAGCACTGACACCTGAAATATCGAAATTCAAGAAATGCTTTCTCAAACGACATGAATTTGTATCTTCCAATGCATTAGTGCTAGGTGAGGTGTTAACTGCATTAAAAAATTAGCAATTAATCTTTCAATACATAGGTGCTTAGTTTTTAGGCTGGTCGTAGTGGAGAGTAACTTAGACTAGTGTCATGCATATGACACTAGTCTAAGTTACTATTTTCATAATGCAAAGTAACATAATAGTAGTGTCATAAATGGCTTCATTTATTAACTTGTAGACTCATCTTGTCTTTGGAAGCGCTATGTTAGACTAGCCACAATGGGAGTAACTTCAGCAGTAACATCGAGTCCACCTCAGCAAATTTGCTTATGTGGCAATGAGTTAATGAGGAGAGAGATAGTAGTAGTAACTTAGCTAGTTACTGTAACATCACATGTCCCAATGCAATATGAGTCTATAACCTAATAAATGAAGCTATGCATGTTACCACACTTATGTTACTACCCACTATAAAGATAGTAACATAGCCTAGGAATACGTGTATGTTACTAATGTATGTTACTCTCCATTGTGGCTAGTCTTACAGTAACATATTATGTTGACACCTCATATTAAATACTTGCCACATAAGCAAAAATTTCTTGGAGTGCGCTATGTTACTAGCTAAGTTACTCCCACTATGAGGCTAGTCATAGTGGGAGTAACTTAGGTAGTAACATAGCGCACTCCAAGAAAATTTTGCTTATATGACATGTAGTTAATGAGGAAAGAGGTATTTAGAGTAACATAATATGTTACTGTAACACAGCGCTTCCCGAGAAAGGATGAGTCTACAAGCTACTCCATCCGTCCCATAATATAAGAGCGGTTTTGACACTAGTGTCAAAACCACTCTTATATTATAAGAGCGGTTTTGACACTAGTGTCAAAACCACTCTTATATTATGGGGCGGAGGAAGTAATAAATAAACTCATCTATAACACTACTATTATGTTACTTTGTACTACGGAGGTAGTAACTTAGATTAGTGTCATGCATATGACACTGTTGGGTAACGTAGCATAAATTCAAAATTTTCCTACGTGTCACCAAGATCAATCTATGGAGTCATCTAGCAACGAGGAAGGAGTGGATCTACATACCCTTGTAAATCGCGCGCGGAAGCATTCAAGAGAACGGGGTTGATGGAGTCGTACTCGTCGTGATTCAAATCACCGATGATCCTAGCGCCGAACGGACGGCACCTCCGCGTTCAACACACGTACGGAGCAGCGACGTCTCCTCCTTCTTGATCCAGCAAGGGGGGAGGAGAGGTTGATGGAGATCCAGCAGCACGACGGCGTGGTGGAAGTAGCGGGATTCCAACAGGGCTTCGCTAAGCGCTGCGGGAGGAAGGAGATGTGCCACGGGAGGGAGAGGGAGGCGCCAGGCCTTATGTATGGTTGCTCCTCCTTTTCCCCACTATATATAGGGCCAAGGGAGAGGGGGGAGGCGCAGCCCTTGCCCCTTCCTCCAAGGAAGGGTGCGGCCAAGGGTGGGGAGGAGTCCATCCTCCCCAAGGCACCTCAGAGGTGCCTTCCCCTTTTAGGACTCTCCCCTTTTTCTCTTCTCTTGGCGCATGGGCCTCTTGGGGCTGGTGCCCTTGGCCCATATAGGCCAAGGCGCACCCCCTACAGCCCATGTGGCCCCCCGGGGCAGGTGGCCCCACCCGGTGGACCCCCGGGACCCTTCCGGTGGTCCCGGTACAATACCGATGACCCCGAAACTTGTCCCGATGGCCGAAATAGCACTTCCTATATATAATTCTTTACCTCCAGACCATTCCGGAACTCCTCGTGACGTCCGGGATCTCATCCGGGACTCCGAACAACTTTCGGGTTACCGCATACTAATATCTCTATAACCCTAGCGTCACCGAACCTTAAGTGTGTAGACCCTACGGGTTCGGGAGACATGCAGACATGACCGAGATGACTCTCCGGTCAATAACCAACAGCGGGATCTGGATACCCATGTTGGCTCCCACATGTTCCACATGATCTCATCGGATGAACCACGATGTCAAGGACTTAATCAATCCCGTATACAATTCCCTTTGTCTAGCGGTACGATACTTGCCCGAGATTCGATCGTCGGTATCCCGATACCTTGTTCAATCTCGTTACCGGCAAGTCTCTTTTACTCGTTCCGTAACACATCATCCCGTGATCAACTCCTTGATCACATTGTGCACATTATGATGATGTCCTACCGAGTGGGCCCAGAGATACCTCTCCGTCACACGGAGTGACAAATCCCAGTCTCGATTCGTGCCAACCCAACAGACACTTTCGGAGATACCTGTAATGCACCTTTATAGTCACCCAGTTACGTTGTGACGTTTGGCACACCCAAAGCACTCCTACGGTATCCGGGAGTTGCACAATCTCATGGTCTAAGGAAATGTTACTTGACATTAGAAAAGCTTTAGCATATGAACTACACGATCTAGTGCTATGCTTAGGATTGGGTCTTGTCCATCACATCATTCTCCTAATGATGTGATCCCGTTATCAACGACATCCAATGTCCATGGTCAGGAAACCGTAACCATCTATTGATCAACGAGCTAGTCAACTAGAGGCTTACTAGGGACATGGTGTTGTCTATGTATCCACACATGTATCTGAGTTTCCTATCAATACAATTCTAGCATGGATAATAAACGATTATCATGAACAAGGAAAAATGATAATCAATTTATTATTGCCTCTAGGGCATATTTCCAACAGTCTCCCACTTGCACTAGAGTCAATAATCTAGTTCCCATCGATATGTGATTAACACTCAAGGTCACATTCCCATGTGACTAACACCCAAAGAGTTTACTAGAGTCAATAATCTAGTTCACATTTACCATGTGATTAACACTCGATGAGTTCTGGGTTTGATCATGTTATGCTTGTGAGAGAGGTTATAGTCAACGGGTCTGAACCTTTCAGATCCGTGTGTGCTTTACAAATCTCTATGTCATCTCCTAGATGCAGCTACCACGTTCTATTTGGAGCTATTCCAAATAACTGTTCTACTTGGAGCTATTCTAAATTGTTGCTCCATTATACGTATCCGGTATCTCTACTCAGAGCTATCCGGATAGGTGTTAAGCTTGCATCGACGTAACCCTTTACGACGAACTCTTTTACCACCTCCATAATCGAGAAAATTCCTTAGTCCACTAGTTACTAAGGATAACTTTGACCGCTGTCCTGTGATCCATTCTTGGATCACTCTTGTACCCCTTGACTGACTCATGGCAAGGCACATTTCAGGTGCGGTACACAACATAGCATACTGTAGAGCCTATGTCTTAAGCATAGGGGACGACCTTCGTCCTTTCTCTCTATTCTGCCGTGGTCGAGCTTTAAGTCTTAACTTCATACCTTACAACTCAGGCAAGAACTCCTTCTTTGACTGATCCATCTTGAACACCTTCAAGATCATGTCAAGGTATGTGCTCATTTGAAAGTACCATTAAGCGTTTTGATCTATCCTTATAGATCTTGATGCTCAATGTTCAATTAGCTTAATCCAGGCTTTCCATCAAAAAACACTTTCCAAATAACCCTATATGCTTTTCAGAAATTCTACATCATTTCTGATCCATAATATGTCAACAACATATACTCATCAGAAATTCTATAGTGCTCCCACTCACTTCTTTGGAAATACAAGTTTCTCATAAACTTTGTATAAACCCAAAATCTTTGATCATCATCAAAGCATACATTCCAACTCCGAGATGCTTACTCCAGTCCTTAGAAGGATTGCTGGAGCTTTGCATACTTATTAGCATCTTTCAGGATTGACAAAACCATCCGGTTGTATCACATACAACCTTTCCTCAGGAAAAACGTCGAGGAAACAATGTTTGACATCCTATCTGCAAGATTTCATAAATAATGCAGTAATCACTAATATAATTCCAACAGACTCTTAGCATCGCTACGAGTGAGAAAGTCTCATCGCAGTCAACTCCTTGAACTTGTCGGAAAACATCTTAACGACAAGTCGAGCTTTCTTAATGGTGACATTTACCATCGTTGTCCGTCTTCCTTTTAAAATCCATCTGCACTCAATAGCCTTACGACCATCGAGCCGTTCTGCCAAAGTCTACACTTTGTTTTCATATATGGATCCTCTCTCGGATTTTATGGCCTCGAGCCATTTATCGGAATCCAGGCCCACCATCGCTTCTCAATAGCTCGTAGGTTCATTGTTGTCTAGCAACATGACTTCCAAGACAGGATTACGTACCACTCTGAAGTAGTATGCATCCTTGTCATCCTACGAGGTTTGGTAGTGACTTGATCTGAAGTTTCATGATCAATATCATAAGCTTCCACTTCAATTGGTGTAGGTGCCACAGGAACAACTCTTTGTGCCCTGCTATACACTAGTTGTAGTGATGGTTCAATAACCTCATTAAGTCTCCACCATCCTCCCACTCAATTCTTTCGAGAGAAACTTTTCCTCGAGAAAGGACCCGATTCTAGAAATAATCCCTTATTGCTTTCGGATCTGAGACAGGAGGTATACCAAACTGTTTTGGGTGTCCTATGAAGATGCATTTATCCGCTTTGGGTTTGAGCTTATCAGCCTGAAACCTTTTCACATAAGCGTCGCAGCCCCAAACTTTTAAGAAATGACAGCTTAGGTTTCTCTAAACCATAGTTCATATGGTGTCATCTCATCGGAATTACATGGTGCCCTATTTAAAGTGAATGTGGTTGTCTCTAATGCCTAACCCATAAACTATCGTGGTAATTCGATGAGAGACATCATGGTATGCATCATATCTAATAGGGTGCAGTTATGATGTTCGGACACACCATCACACTATGGTGTTCCAGGCTGTATTGGTTGTGAAACAATTTCCAAAATGTCTTAATTTTGTGCCAAACTCGTAATTCAGATATTCATCTCTATGATCATATCATAGATCTTTTATCCTCTTGTCACGATGATCTTTCAACTTCACCCTGAAATTACTTGAACCTTTCAATAATTCGGACTCGCGATTCATCAAGTAAATATACTCAACATCTACTCAAATCATCTGTGAAGTAAGAACATAACAATATCCACTACACACCTCAGCACTCATTGGACTGCACACATCAAAATGTATTACTTCCAGCAAGTTGCTTTCTGGTTCCATTTTACTGAAACCGAGGCTTTCAGTCATCTTGACCATGTGGTGTGATTTGCATGTCTCAAGTGATTCAAAATCAAGTGAGTTCAAACGGTCCATCTGCATGGAGTTTCTTCATGCATATACACCAATAGACATGGTTCGCATGTCTCAAACTTTTCAAAAACGAGTGAGCCCAAAGATCCATCAACATGGAGCTTCTTCATGTGTTTTATACCAATATGACTTACGTGGCAGTGCCACAAGTAGGTGGTACTATCATTACTATCTTTTGGCATGAACATGTGTATCACTACGATCGAGATTCAATAAACCATTCATTTTAGGTGTAAGACCATTGAAGGTATTATTCAAATAAACAGAGTAACCATTATTCTCCTTAAATGAATAACCGTATTGCGATAGACATAATCCAATCATGTCTATGCTCAACGCAAACACCAATCTCGATGGTAGAGGGAGCGTGCGATGCTTGATCATATCAACATTGGAAACACTTCCAACACATATCGTCAGCTCACATTTAGCTAGTCTCTGTTTATTCCGTAGCTTTTATTTCGAGTTACTAACACTTAGCAACCGAACCGGTATCTAATACCCTGGTGCTACTAGGAGTACTAGTAAAGTACACATTAGCATAATGTATATCCAATATACTTCTATCGATAGCCTTCTCATCTACCAAGTATCTAGGGTAATTCTGCTCCAGTGGCTGTTCCCCTTTATTACAGAAGCACTTAGTCTCGGGTTTGGGTTCAACCTTGGGTTTCTTCACTAGAGCAGCAGCTGAATTGCCGTTTCATGAAGTATCCCTTCGTGCCCTTGCCCTTCTTGAAACTAGTGGTTTCACTAACCATCAACAATTGATGCTCCTTCTTGATTTCTACTTTTGCGGTGTCAAACATCGCGAATATCTCAAAGATCATCATATATGTCCCTGATATATTATAGTTCATCACGAAGCTCTAGCAGCTTGGTGGTAATGACTTCGGAGAAACATCACTATCTCATCTGGAAGATCAACTCCCACTCGATTCAAATGATTGTTGTACTCAGACAATCTGAGCACAAGCTCAACAATTGAGCTTTTCTCCCTTAGTTTGCAGGCTAAGAAAATCGTCGGAGGTCTTATACCTCTTGACGTGGGCACGAGCCTGAAATCCCAATTTCAGTCCTTGGAACATCTCATATGTTCTGCGATGTCTCAAAAACGTCTTTGGTGCCTTAATTCTAAACCATTTAGTATTACGCACTGAACTATCATGTAGTCATCAAAACGTGTATGTCAGATGCTCACAACATCCACAGACGACGTTCGAGGTTCAGCACACTAAGCGGTGCATTAAGGACATAAGCCTTCTTCTGTCTGCATAATTGCTACTATCAACTTTCAACTAAATTTTCTCTAGGAACATATCTAAACAGTAGAACTAAAGCGCGAGCTACGACATAATTTGCGAAGACCTTTTGACTATGTTCAGGATAATTAAGTTCATCTTATGAACTCCCACTCAGATAGACATCCCTCTAGTCATCTAAGTGATTACATGATCCGAGTCAACTAGGCCGTGTCCGATCATCACGTGAGACGGACTAGTCAACGTCGGTGAACATCTTCATATTGATCGTATCTTCTATACGACTCATGCTCGACCTTTCGGTCTTCTGTGTTCCGAGGCCATGTCTGTACATGCTAGGCTCGTCAAGTCAACCTAAGTGTTTTGCATGTGTTCCGAGGCCATGTCTGTACATGCTAGGCTCGTCAACACCCATTGTATTTGAACGTAAGAATCTATACACCCGATCATCATGTGGTGCTTCGAAACTACGAACTGTCACAACGGTGCACAGTTAGGGGGAACACTTTCTTGAAATTTTAATGAGGGATCATCTTATTTACTACCGTCGTTCTAAGCAAATAAGATGTATAAACATGATAAACATCACATGCAATCAAATAGTGACATGATATGGCCAATATCATATTGCTCCTTTTGATCTCCATCTTCGGGGCTCCATGATCATCATCGTCACTGGCATGACACCATGATCTTCATCATCGTGTCTTCTTGAAGTTGTCACGTCAACTATTACTTCTACTACTACAGCTAACGGTTAGCAATAAAGTAAAGTAATTACATGACGTTTATGTTGACACGCAGGTCATAAATAAATTAAGACAACTCCTATGGCTCCTGCCGGTTGTCATATTAATCGACATGCAAGTCGTGATTCCTATTACAAGAACATGATCATCTCATACATCACATATATCATTCATCACATCCTTTGGCCATATCACATCACATAGCATACCCTGCAAAAACAAGTTAGACGTCCTCTAATTGTTGTTTGCTTGTTTTACGTGGCTGCTATGGGTTTCTAGCAAGAACGTTTCTTACCTACGCAAAAACCACAACGTGATATGCCAATTGCTATTTATCCTTCATAAGGACCCTTTTCATCGAATCCGATCCGACTAAAGTGGGAGAGACAGACACCCGCCAGCCACCTAATGCAACTAGTGCATGTCAGTCGGTGGAACCGGTCTCACGTAAGCATACGTGTAAGGTTGGTTCGGGCCGCTTCATCCCACGATGCCGCCGAATCAATATAAGACTAGTAACGGCAAGCATATTGAACAAAATCAACGCCCACAACTACTTTGTGTTCTACTCGTGCATAGTAACTACGCATAGACCTAGCTCATGATGCCACTGTTGGGTAACGTATCATAAATTCAAAATTTTCCTACGTGTCACCAAGATTAATCTATGGAGTCATCTAGCAACGAGGGAGGAGTGGATCTACATACCCTTGTAAATCGCGCGCCGAAGCATTCAAGAGAACGGGGTTGATGGAGTCGTACTCGTCGTGATTCAAATCACCGATGATCCTAGCGCCGAACGGACGGCACCTCCGCGTTCAACACACGTACGGAGCAGCGACGTCTCCTCCTTCTTGATCCAGCAAGGGGGGAGGAGAGGTTGATGGAGATCCAGCAGCACGACGGCGTGGTGGAAGTAGCGGGATTCCAACAGGGCTTCGCTAAGCGCTGCGGGAGGAAGGAGATGTGCCACGGGAGGGAGAGGGAGGCGCCAGGCCTTATGTATGGTTGCTCCTCCTTTTCCCCACTATATATAGGGCCAAGGGAGAGGGGGGAGGCGCAGCCCTTGCCCCTTCCTCCAAGGAAGGGTGCGGCCAAGGGTGGGGAGGAGTCCATCCTCCCCAAGGCACCTCGGAGGTGCCTTCCCCTTTTAGGACTCTCCCCTTTTTCTCTTCTCTTGGCGCATGGGCCTCTTGGGGCTGGTGCCCTTGGCCCATATAGGCCAAGGCACACCCCCTACAGCCCATGTGGCCCCCCGGGGCAGGTGGCCCCACCCGGTGGACCCCCGGGACCCTTCCGGTGGTCCCGGTACAATACCGGTGACCCCGAAACTTGTCCCGATGGCCGAAATAGCACTTCCTATATATAATTCTTTACCTCCGGACCATTCCGGAACTCCTCGTGACGTCCGGGATCTCATCCGGGACTCCGAACAACTTTCGGGTTACCGCATACTAATATCTCTATAACCCTAGCGTCACCGAACCTTAAGTGTGTAGACCCTACGGGTTCGGGAGACATGCAGACATGACCGAGATGACTCTCCGGTCAATAACCAACAGCGGGATCTGGATACCCATGTTGGCTCCCACATGTTCCACGATGATCTCATCGGATGAACCACGATGTCAAGGACTTAATCAATCCCGTATACAATTCCCTTTGTCTAGCGGTACGATACTTGCCCGAGATTCGATCGTCGGTATCCCGATACCTTGTTCAATCTCGTTACCGGCAAGTCTCTTTTACTCGTTCCGTAACACATCATCCCGTGATCAACTCCTTGATCACATTGTGCACATTATGATGATGTCCTACCGAGTGGGCCCAGAGATACCTCTCCGTCACACGGACTGACAAATCCCAGTCTCGATTCGTGCCAACCCAACAAACACTTTCGGAGATACCTGTAATGCACCTTTATAGTCACCCAGTTACGTTGTGACGTTTGGCACACCCAAAGCACTCCTACGGTATCCGGGAGTTGCACAATCTCATGGTCTAAGGAAATGATACTTGACATTAGAAAAGCTTTAGCATACGAACTACACGATCTAGTGCTATGCTTAGGATTGGGTCTTGTCCATCACATCATTCTCCTAATGATGTGATCCCGTTATCAACGACATCCAATGTCCATGGTCAGGAAACCGTAACCATCTATTGATCAACGAGCTAGTCAACTAGAGGCTTACTAGGGACATGGTGTTGTCTATGTATCCACACATGTATCTGAGTTTCCTATCAATACAATTCTAGCATGGATAATAAACGATTATCATGAACAAGGAAATATAATAATCAATTTATTATTGCCTCTAGGGCATATTTCCAACAGACACTAGTCTAAGTTACCCCCACTATGACCAGCCTGACTAGCCTTATAGCTAAGCTTCTCTTATTTAATTGTTTAATACTTAAACTTCTTCATGCATTGGTCGGTAGCCATTTTGCATAGATTCACTTGTTTATTCCTCTTTCTCCTCTTTAATTGCTCTGTCACATTATTTTTTGTTTATGTGCCACTTTTAGCATTCGTATACCTTGGAGCACTGCAAAGGGCCCAAGGCCACTGCACATCTGTTTAGACTTTTAAATCCAAATTCGAGATCGTGTAAGGTGAAAGATGCAAAAAGATGAACACATCTTTTACAGCACAACCGTTCTTCCAAGACGCCTCGTCAGTGTGAGGCATGGAAACAAAATTCCAGAACACCCATGCTGGTTACTAGCAGAAAAAATACGACAGGCATAATTTTATTTCCGTGGCTAGCAGGTCAATAATTACATGTTAGGTATGTGTCGATTCGAGGGCAAGACCAGCCTTGATGGCTCCACTTCCGTGCGCGCAAAAGTCAGAAAAGCATGTAACGGGAACAATAAGCTATCGATCACCCACTAGCTCGAGCATCTGCAAAAGTGGCGTTTCTATGTGCTCCTACCTAAATTCGACTCAAAAAAATGTACCCATACCTAAATTCTGTCTACTGTGATCAATAATTTCCTTTATTTTTTAGAGTGGATTTCTTTTAAATCCAAAGTCACTGGAATGTGTCATCCTTATGTGACTGGAATTGTCATAAAAACGTCAGGACATAAGTGCCACATACCTGAGGTGTGGCACCTATCATTTAGGTAAAATAATAATGATAGGCTGTGTGTTTCTAAAAAATAATTAGTAGTATAACCCAAAAAGTTCTTGCAGACCTAATTTGAGAGAGAAACTACTGAATGCACTCACTGTAGTTCCTGTTGGAAATTATTGGGGTGGTCGCGGTCACATGCATGATGCATGGCTGGCCGGCTTAGATTTCCTTTCGTACGAGTTGAAAATAGAAAAGCAAGTATATACATAATAAAGAAGAAAGATGCCCCTCCACCAGCTGATGCCCGGGCGGGTGATGACGGTGGAGCGCGCGTGTGGCGACCGCCGTACCAAAAAGGACCCGTTCCGTTCTGTACTACCCCTACGTCCTCAGTACACACCTGGCCCTGATAAGCACTCTCCCAGAAGAAACGATAAGATATGATGATGGGGAACAGCCGAGCCGAGCTGATCTGATCTGATCTCATCCCATCTCGCCTCCTTTTCCGTTTGGAAGGTTGCTTGATAGCCTCCCTCCCAGCCCGGCCCTTTCCTGGGAAGGCTCCATCTGCGGCTCCGCCTGGCTGTCCCTGCCTCCGCCTCCGGTACCTACCTGCCGACGCATCAGCGGGCCCACCCGTCTGTTGTCCCCATCCGGCAGTGGCACCCTCACGTCCACGCCATGTCCGTGGGTGCGGATAAGGACTGTTTTCAAGATCTTCCAAAGAGATTTGAAAGAACAAAAACTACTCCCTTCCTTCCGTGAAAAGCGTATATATATTTTTTTTAAGATAAATTACAAAGTGGAGTAAAACATTGCATTGAAAAGGTTCAAGCCGTCATCTCTCCTCTTTAATTACCCAATCCCAATGAGATAAGTGCGTGTAGAAATTAAGAAAACGATGTGTAGAATGTTATCGATCTTGATTATCGCGTGATGAGAGAGAAACATGTTTTTCTGCTTTAAAGTGCAATGGTAATATAAAAGTACATTCTTTTGTGGTCAAATTTTAAATCCAAATATACACTCTTCACCGGACGGAGGGAATATGTTGACATTCATGGAATGGGACCAGTCTACAAAAAAGGACATCTCTGTCGGCCCAGTGAAAACCAGGGTGCCACGGGCCCACTGCCTACGGCTTAGGAAGCGACACCTAAAGAAGACCTTGAGAGGCGGCCCAGCCGTGGGCGCCGCGAAGCAAGCCACCTCGTGAGGACCATGCCTCGTGAGGACCCTCGCCACGAGGCGAGACTACCGAGGACAACATCAAGCGGCCTCATGAGCCCCCCCCTCTCGAGAGGCGACCCCCCGCAAGGCCCTTCGCGCGGGAGGCTGCACGGCGCCGGTCGCGTGGCCATGTGCCCAACACGTGGGTGACGCGCCGCGCCAGATGATGCCAGCGAAGACCGTGCCAGCAGGCGCTGCCAGAGTAGATTTCCTCTTTGGTGATAAGGGAGCAACGGCGCCTGCCTCCCCACAGAGCGAGCTCCAAAGGTTACCACTTCGGTGCAAGAAGGTTGGGAAGACACGGCGCACTAGGACAGGCATCATCGCTAGGCCAACCCGCGTGTCAGAATAGCGTCTTTAACAGGAGAAGACAACTTTTTTCAGGCTAAGGCTGAGCATCCGTCCCACTTTGAATTGCCATTGTGTGGCAACCCATCCCGCAAATGTTCTCGAGGGAAGAGGACCAAGGCAACTATAAAAGGGCCAGTGCTGCCACCATAGAAGGGGATCGCGCAATTGACCCCCGAGACTCACCTTGTAGCTCCAAGAGCACCGTCTCCATAAGCAATCCCACGAAGCAGGAATAGGGTTTTACACCTCACGGTGGCTCGAAACTGGGTAGCTCGTTGTGTCCCTGTCGTGTCTTGCGTCCCTCCGTCGTGCCTCGCTTACTGTAGCCACGCCAAGCTCACCGTCTAGTGCTAGGTCACGAACCACGACCCAGAGTTCGAACAAGGGTTTTGGAGGATTTCCTGTAGCAGAAATCAATCCACCGACATTTGGCGCGCCAGGTAGGGGCCTTGGTTTCCTGCCTTCAGCCTCGATATTGACATGGCCGACACACGACGCGAGCGCGCCCTGCGTAGGGCCTGTCAGGTCTAGACGGAGCCCATCATCAACTACAACCTTCCGGGTCTAGACGAAGCAAATGATTCACAAAAGGAAGCTACTATCTCCGAGTCAAGTCCATATTTAGTACTAAACTTATGAAAAGCATTTGTTTCCATAAAAGATTCAACACAATCAAACTCAAGTTTTACACCTCACTCATTACCTTTGTTGAATTCTCAATCTTTAGAGTTGCGTTTAATTCTTTCCAGAAGATACCATTTGAATTCAATAGTTTTCTTCATAAAGGAGCCAACAGAAGAAGTATTGAGTATGGATCGATCATTATGAGAAAGCCGAGCATAAAAGTTTTGAATAATATTTTTTCTTGAGAGCTCATGATTGGGGCATGTGTGCATCCCGGACTTAAGCCTCCCCCAAGCTTGAGTGATAATTTCGCCTTCACGAGGCCAATATATATATATATAATTCTGATCATAATGAACCAAATGCATATGATAGAACTTATAGTGAAACTCCAATTTCAACCGGTTCCATTCTCATGTTCCAATTGAAGGAAATATGCCCTAGAGGCAATAATAAAGTTGTTATTTATATTTCCTTATATCATGATAAATGATTATTATTCATGCAAGAATTGTATTAATCGGAAACTTAGTACATGTGTGAATACATAGACAAACAGAGTGTCCCTAGTATGCCTCTACTAGACTAGCTCATTAATCAAAGATGGTTAAGTTTCCTGACCATAAATATGTGTTGTCATTTGATGAACGGGATCACATCATTAGAGAATGATGTGATGGACAAGACCCATCTGTTAGCTTAGCATAATGATTGTTTAGTTTTATTGCTATTGCTTTCTTCATGACTTATACATGTTCCTCTGACTATGAGATTATGCAACTCCCGAATACCGGAAGAACACCTTATATGCTATCAAACGTCACAACGTAATTGGGTGATTATAAAGATGCTCTACAGGTGTCTCCAATGGTGTTTGTTGAGTTGGCATAGATCGAGATTAGGATTTGTCACTCCATGTATCGGAGAGGTATCTCTGGGCCCTCTCGGTAATGCACATCACTATGAGCCTTGCAAGCAATGTGACTAATGAGTTAGTTGCGGAATGATGCATTACAGAACGAGTAAAGAGACTTGCCGGTAACGAGATTGAACTAGGTATGATGATACCGACGATCGAATCTCGGTTAAGTAACATAGTGATGACAAAGGGAACAACATATGTTGTTATGCGGTTTGACCGATAAAGATCTTCATAGAATATGTAGGAGCCAATATGAGCATCCAGGTTCTGCTATTGGTTATTGACCGGAGATGTGTCTCGGTCATGTCTACATAGTTCTCGAACCCATAGGGTCCGCACGCTTAACGTTCGATGACGATTTGTATTATGAGTTATGTGATTTGATGACCGAAGTTTGTTCGTTGTCCCGGATGAGATCATGGACATGACGAGGAGTCTTGAAATGGTGAGAGGTGAAGATTCATATATTGAAAGGTTATATTCGGACACCGGAATGGTTTCGGGAAATATCAGATAAGTTTCGGAGTACCGGGGGTTACCGG
>NC_041388.1:274352011-274361861 GCF_002162155.2 Triticum dicoccoides
CATGGGCCTTAGTGGAGGAGAGAGGGTCAGCCAGAAAGGTGCCCCCCCCCTTGCCAATCCCAATTGGACAAGGGGTGGGGGCGGCGCCCCCCTTTCCCACTCCTACTCCTCCTCTCTTTTCCTCTTTGTTATTCCGAAAAAGGTAAAAGGAGAGGGGAATCCTACTTGGACTAGGGAGTCCTAGTAGGCCTCCCCACACCTGGCGCACCCCCTTGGGCCGGCCACCTCTCCTCCCCCCTTTATATATGTGGGAAGGGGGCACCCCAAAGACACACCAAGTCTTCTCTTAGCCGTGTGCGGTGCCCCCTCCATAGTTACACACCTCGGTCATATCGTTGTAGTGCTTAGGCGAAGCCCTGCACCGGTAACTTCATCATCACCATCGACACGTTGTCGTGCTGACGAAACTCTCCCTCGTCCTCAACTGGAACAAGAGCTCGAGGGACGTCATCATGCTGAACGTGTGCTGAACACGGAGGTGCCGTACGTTCGGTGCTAGGATCGGTTGGATCACGAAGACGTTCAACTACATCAAACGAATTACTAAACGCTTCCGCTTTCGTTCTACGAGGGTACGTGGACACACTCTTCACTCTCGTTGCTATGAATCTCCTAGATAGATGTTGCGTGATCGTAGGAATTTTTTTGAAATACTACGTTCCCCAACACCAATATCATCCAATAGCCTATACCATGTCAATGCCTTCCCTCCAAAGACAATTGGAAAACCTTCTTCTTAACCCCATCCTCGGATAAACCTGCAAGCTTAAACAATCGATAAAGTTCTTCTGCATAGATTAAGTGCATATCACGATGTACTGTTCGTCTGTTCCATCTCCTGCATAAGGATTAGCTAGCAATTTTTCTAACATACCCGAAGGAATATCTTAATAAATATTTTCAGTAGGTTCAGTGGGTGGAAGAGCTACTCTTAATTCTATTTTTCGAGGTGAAGATACCCCAAACAAACCACTCAAAGGATTATTTTCCATAGTGACAAGTGACAGAAAATTTCAGCACGTAATATAAATGTTTCCTTACCAAGTTCCACTTACCAAAGGCGCTTCACTCCCCGGCAATGACGCCAGATAAGAGTCTTGATGACCCATAAGTATAGGGGATCAATCATAGTCCTTTCGATAAGTAAGAGTATCAAACCCAACGAGCAACTGAAGGAAATGACAAGCGGTTTTCAGCAAGGTATTCTCTGCAAGTGTGGGAAGTAACAGTGATAGATAGTTTTATAGCAAGATAATTCGTAACAAGTAACAAGTAGAAATAGTAACAAAGGTGCAGCAAGGTGGCCCAATATTTTTTATAGCAAAGGACAAGCATGTACGTTATCTTATAATAAGCAAACAATTCCCGAGGGCACATGGGAATTGTTGTCTAGTCATGTTCATCATGTTTAGTTGATTCACATCGCTACTTTGATAATTTGATATGTGGGTGGATCGGTGCTTGAGTGATGTTATTACTTGAATAGGCAACCCACTTATGATTACCCCCTCTCGCAAGCATCTGCAACTATGAAAGAAGAATTAAGATAAATCTAATCATAGCATGAAACATGTGGATCCAAATCAGCCCCTTACGGAATAACGCATAAACTAGGGTTTAAACTTCTGTCACTCTAGCAACCCATCATCTACTTATTACTCCACAATGCCTTCCCTTAGGCCCAAGTATGGTGAAATGTCATGTAGCCGACGTTCACATGACACCACTAAAGGAAGCAGCAACATACATATCATCAAAATATCAAACGAATACCAACGTCACATGATGACTTATGACAAGACTTCTCCCATGTCCTCAAGAACAAAAGTACTACTCACAAATCATATTCATGTTCAAGATCAGAGGGGTATTGAATTTTCTTGAGGATCTAAACATTTAATCTTCCACCAAATAAACCAACTAACATCAACTATAAGATGTAATCAACACTACTAGCAACCCACATGTACCAGTCTAAGGTTTTGGGACAACGATTGAATACAAGAGATGAAATAGGGTTTGAGATGATATGGTGCTGGTGAAGATGTTGATGAAGATTGGTCCTCCCACGATGAGAGGATCGTTGGCGATGTTGATCGCTTCAATTTCCCCTCCCAAAGGAAAGTTTCCCGGCGGAATCGCTCCGTCGGAGGGCAAAAGTTTCCCCAGCGGTGCTTAGTCCTGAAAGTCTCTTCTTCTTATTCTTTTTTCTAGGGAAAATGGCTTCATATAGCAGAAGATTGGCACCGAAGGCCTGCCAGGGGGGCCCACAAGCTCGGGGGGTGTTCCCAGGGGGTAGGGCACGCCCCCAGGCTTGTCGCTTCCTGGTGGGTCCCCTCCTGGTATTTCTTCCTCCAATATTATTTATATATTCCAAAAAAATCTGTGTTAATTTTCAGGTCATTTGGGGTTGTGCGGAGTAGCCATCTCTGTTGTGGCCCTTTCCGGTCCAGAATTCGAGTTGCCGACAATCTCCCTCTTCATGTCAAACTTGCAAAATAAGAGAGAAGAAGGCATAAGAATTGCATCATAAAGTGAAATAACAGTCTAGAACACAATAAATAACAATAGGAAAACATGATGCAAAAATGGATGTATCATAGGGATAGCGTTCTTTAGCA
The DNA here is from genome assembly GCF_002162155.2 of Triticum dicoccoides. Lineage (NCBI taxonomy): Eukaryota > Viridiplantae > Streptophyta > Magnoliopsida > Poales > Poaceae > Triticum > Triticum dicoccoides. The sequence continues at coordinate 274,354,633 of NC_041388.1, forward strand.
TTTCTATTTTGAAATGCATGATTGTTTGTTGGTATGCATGAGTATTGATTTATGCATATCAAATTATAGACTACTTCTTTGAATCATCTGGATCTTAATATTCATACCATAAAATAAAGATTACATGATGCACATGTTAGGTAGCATTCCACATCAAAAATTCTGTTTTTATCATTTACCTACTCCAGGACGAGTAGGAATTAAGCTTGGGGATGTTGATACGTCTCCAACGTATCTATAATTTTTTTGGTTTCATGCTATTATATTATCAATCTTAGATACTTTATATACAATTTTATATCATTTTTGGGACTAAACTATTAACTCAGTGCCTACTGCCACTTGTTGTTTTCTGCTTGTTTTTGGTTTTACAGAAAATCTATACCAATCGGAGTCCCAACACGACGAAACTTTTTGACAATTTTATTCTAGACATAAGAGACCCTAGAAGCTTCGGGGTGGGACCAAAAGATCTATGAGGAGATGGCAAGGCAACAGGGCGCGCCCTGATGTCTTGTGGGGCCCTTGTCACTCCGTCTAACCTAATTTTAGTGCTATAAATTTCCAGATTTTGGAAACCTCCCAGAGCATCCATCAAAACATTTTGTCTGCCGTCGCAACTGCAATGCCATTTGGAGGCTTTTTCTGGTACTCTACTAGAGGGGGAGTCGACCATGGAGGGCCTCTACATCAACCTTGTTGCACCTCCGATGATGTGTGAGTAGTTTACCACAGGCCTACGGGTAGTGGAGGAGCTAGCATTTGACAACAGGGTGGTTCGCCGCAAAAAAATTGATAAGAAAAATGACATGTAAATGTTCTAACTGATTACCAATATCACATAGAAATATATCAATATGGTCTTACAAACCCACTAAAAATCTCAATTAAATCTTAGTTTTGTATAAAGAAGCATACATAGTATATACTACATGGACAATAATACATACCTTAAGAATCCAAAAGACTACATTTCTCGCCTACGCTTTCGCATTGCCATGAAGGTATCAATTATATTATATTCATAGCTTCTTTCTCGAAAAGAGAAACAATGTTTCCAGTCCTCTTCATTCCCAAAAATTCTACATTTTTTACTTTCTATCAATAAAGCTAATTGAGGCAGAATAGATATGCAAAATTATATATGTGTTGATGTACTGGATAGCTTAGTGCAAAAACCCTAAATCAGAATTTGGGGGTATTTTGATACTTTAAATCAGGTTGCTCTTGCAGTCCTGCTCGCTTGCTGGCTTGCTACGACCAGGGACTACTGTTGCTGCTACCGGCTTTGCAGGGGGCGGGGCAGGGCAAGGCAGCCCGACAGAGGAGTCAGGCAGCCGGGGAAGGGGCACGGTCCCGCCCGCGCAGGGCAGAAGTGCACGCATGGGGGGCTGGAGCCGAGCGGGCAGACAAGACAATGGCTTTGGCCGGCGACCGACGAGGCCGCGATGTCGGCGAGGAATGGCGAGGTGGTTGTACACCTGCCTTGTGCAAGGGCGTCGGGAGAGGCACAAGTGGTTCCGCTCGATGTGGACGATGGCCTGTGGGTGCGTTCGTCTAAGTGTTATTGGGCCTTTTTCTTTTCTCTAGCCGAGCTAGAAATGCATAGCTATATAGGATGATGCAAAATCCCAGGGTGTACCGTGGCCCACCCTGGCCACCCTATAGCTCTGCTCCTGCCTACGGGTCCATATTGATTAGCCATATCCCCCTCTCTCTGATCTTTAATATAGTGTTCTCCTCGGAGTTTTATTCGATGTAATCTTGTTTTGTGGTGTGTTTGTTGGGATCTGATGAATTGTTGGTTTATGATCAGATTATTCATTGAAAGTAATTGAGTCTTTTATGAACTTTATGATGTGTGATTATTATAGCTTTGTATTTCTCTCCGACCTATCCGTTTGGTTTGGCAAACTAGATTGATTTATCTTCAGCGGGAGAGGTGCTTTGGGGTAGGTTCAATCTTGCGTTGTTCTCACCCCGTGTTAGAAGAGGTAGCGAGCCACGTATTTGTATTGTTGCTACTAAGGGTAAAATAATGGAGTTTAATCATATTGCTTGGCTTTATTCGGTCTACATTATGTCATCATACTCTCCACGCATTACTCTGTTTGTTATGAACTTAATACGTAGAGAGGCAAGCATAAAAGCACTCTCGAAGTGGAGTAGTAGTAGTAGATGCAGGCAGGAGTCGGTCTACTTGTCACTGACGTAATGCCTATGTACATTATCATGCCATGAATAGCGTCATAACTATGCGCTTTTCTATTAATTGCCCAACACTAATTTGTTTACCCATTGTATGCTATCTTTATGAGAGAGATGCCTCTAGTGAAAACTATGGCCCCAGGATCTATTTTAATCATATTGCTAAAACCAAAAATATCTTGGTGCAATTTTATTTCTTTTATTTTACTTTGCAATTTATCTATCACCTATTACTAGGTTTGATCCTTGCAATTAACTAGTACAAGGGGATTGACAACCCTCTTTCTCATGTTGGGTACTATTGACGGGTCTTTACATGGTTCTCCTATTGGTTCGATAACCTTGGTTCTCTACTGAGGGAAATACTATGCAATACTATATTTGTTCACCCTTCTTCTTCAGGGAAAATACCAACACATCTCACAAGTAGCAGGAGGCCATGACAGGTGTGGTGCCGAGAGGAGATAGGGAGTGGAGGATGTTTGGATGCGGTTGTAGCCGAGCCTGAAGTTTAAATAGCGGGAAAATGGCAGGGCAAGCGAACAAGGTGGTTAATGGTGGGCGGTAGATGGATTGACAGGTGGCGCCGGACCAGGTTCCTGACAACCGCACATGTTTAATTTAGGGAGGCAGACAGACGGGTCGTCCTTTGAACGCGCAGCAGCTGCGTGCACCGGGAAGCATCGCTGGCGGCGCTCTCAGCCGGCATGTGATACGTCCATTTTGCATCATGTTTTCTTACTGTAATTTATAATGTTTTTATCCATAATAATGCTTTTTGGAGTAATTCTAATGCATTTTCTCTCATAATTTGCAAGGAACACACTAAGAGGGAGAATTCCGGCAGCTGGAAATCTGGACCTCGAAAAGCTACGTTAGGCCACCTATTCTGCACAACTCCAAATGAGTTGAAACTTTACGGAGATTTTTTATGGATTATTTGAGAAATAATGGAGTCAATAAACACCAGAGGGGGGCCACCAGGTGGGCACAACTCACCTGGGCGCGACAGGTGTTGGGGAACGTAATATTTCAAAAATTTACCTACGATCACACAAGATCTATCTAGGAGAAGCATAGCAACGAGCGGGGAGAGTGTGTCCACGTACCCTCGTAGACCGAAAGCGGAAGCTTTCAGTAACGCGGTTGAGTAGTCGAATGTCTTCGCGATCCATGGACGGTAATCATTGATGTTGGGAAGAGGGTATTTGTTCTTGATGGTCTTCTTGTTCACTGGACGGTAATCAACACAAAGTCGGTCCGTTCCATCCTTCTTCTTCACAAAAAGAACACCACAACCCCACGGAGAAGAACTAGGCCGGATGAGACCCATTCTTTCTTGCTCATCGAGTTGCTTCTTCAGCTCCTTCAACTCTTCAGGTCCGAGCTTGTAAGGACGTTTGCACACAGGTTCCGTACCAGGCTCAAGATCAATAACGAATTCAACTGGCCGGTGCGGAGGCATTCCTAGGAGCTCTTCTAGAAAGACGTCTTGATATTCGCAAACAACTGGAATTTGCGAGATGGCGTCCAATTCACCCTTCTCATTGAGAGAAAATAGACGAATGGTATCATCACGAGCGGCAAAGACAATTACATCCTCAGACGAATGAGTCAATTGAATCTGCCTGGCTGCACAATCAAGCTGAGCCTTGTGCTTAGAAAGCCAGTCCATCCCGAGAATAAGATCAATATCCGAGTTACCAAGAACCATAGGAGAAGCCAGAAACTTGAAATCACCCATCATGATAGAAACATCCGGAACTATTGAAGTAGCCCTCATAGACTTAGCCGGAGAAACCACTCCCATAGGTTTACCCAACATTTGTGAAACGAAGTCATGCTTGGAAACAAATGATCTTGACATGAAACAATGCGATGCACCAGTGTCAAAAAGAACTTTTGCTGGAAAAGAGTTAACTGGAAAGTTACCCATGATCACATCTGACGAGTCCTCTGCCTGAGCTGCATTCATCAAATTCACCTTGGCATGCTTGGGGTTATGCTTGACCACAGCTGTACTTGTCGATCTGACAGGAGGAGGAGGAGGAAGACGCCTCTGGTTGAAATACTTGTTGGCATAGTGAGCCTTCTGTTGGCACTTGTTGCACGTGACCTCTGAAAGCGGACGGTGATATGGAGCACTTGATCTTGGAGCTTGAGACGAAGCCTTGTTCTGAAAGCCAGGGTTGGGTGGGTGGGAAGAACAACTGCCACCTTTGCTCTTCTGCTGATACGGCTGACGGAACGGAGGAGGAGGAGGAAGCCAAAACTTCTACTGCTTGGCCACTTGAGTAGAGGAAGAAGGAGTAACATCTCTGACTCGCTTCCTGGAAGCATCACACCTCAACTGAGCAGCCTCTTGCTTCAGTGCCATGTTGTAGAACTCATCGTACCTCAGGGCTTAAAGAGAACAAGAGCGAGCTGAATATCTTCTCTGAGACCACCCCTGAACTGATATATCATGCTCTTCTCATCAGGCACGTCCTGCTTGGCAAAGCGGGCAAGCTTTTGGAACAACTTGTTGTAGTCATAGACAGACAAAGAGCCTTGCTTCAGATTGCGGAATTCCTCACGCTTGCTTTCAATCACGCTCTGGGGAATAAGATGAGCTCGGAAATCTCGACGGAAATCATCCCAAGTGATAACACGTCCACCTCTGGAGTCCTTGTATTGCTAGAACCATTCTGCAACTTGATCTTTGAGTTGGAAGGAAGCGAACTTCACAAAGTCCTCAGGCCTGACATTGCTGCACTCGAAATGCTTACACAGATCCACAAGCCAATCGTCAGCATCGGTTGCCTCAACACAATTGCTGAAAGTCTTTGGCCCGTTAGCAAGGAACTGGTTGAGTGTAGCAAAGTGACTCTGATTGCTGCCTTGATTCCCTTGACTGCTTTGATTGCGCTCTTGAAGAATTTGCATGATCAGCTGAGTGTTTGCATTGGTTGCGGCCATCACAGCTTGCCATGCCTCTGGAGGAGGTGGGGGTGGTGGCGGATCAGGATTCGGAGTCGTGCGCGTTGGAGGAGCCATCCTGAAGAGGTTGACCACCATTAGCACATTGACAAAAAAATATTGAAGCTGAACCCAACGGAATGAAAATGGCAACATATAGTCTTCACATCCGAACAAAATGAATGAATGCATTCCTCTTGAAGTGGTCACATATCCCTAAATTGAGAAGCCACGTAGAATTAAGGTAGAGAAATAATCAACAAGGTACGGATCAAGAACGAATAATCGGTAAGAAATCCCAATCTCAAACCAATATCCGTGGAAGAAGAACTAGAGCTACTAGAATTCCCACCGATGAAACTCCCGAACCTTTCCGGTTATGCAATCAGGTGTTGGGGATACAGGGGAAGCATAATATCTCACCCAAACTAGCAAATCCTACATCCAGCTGTATCCATCCTTCAACACATAACCAAGAAACATTCGGAAATCATCTACCTCAACCTTCGAAAAGCCTCCGTTATACAAGTTATGGCAATACTCCCGAACTCCCGCCCCAGTACTGGGTGGCGTCGAGGTTATCTCACCAACGAACTGCATAAAAGAGATTTTTGATGTCGGCGAAAATATCTCAAGTATTCCAGAATTGCAACGATAAAATTATGATGACAACACCTCAGAGCTCAACTCCCCAGGACACTTCCACTAAACCCCTGACAGGAGGCACCAAGACAATGTTCTCATCATAAGCCATCGGAACGATTCCAAGATACTCGCGTGATCCTAAAATTCTTTTTTAGTGAAATTTGAGAAGAGAAGAGTCAAAACTCTACGTCAGGATGCCTTACCAGAGCGATGAGGAGACTGGGAAGTAAAAAAGAATTCCTAAACTCTCCGATATATAATTCCTTAATGACTCAAAACATTTTTCTAGACACAACTCGGCCGCTAAAAACGATCAAGCAATGGGGCTCCTAAGGTCGGGGAAGGCTCTGATTACCAACTTGTAACACCCTCGATGCGACTATAGCTCCCACGTGTCGAGGCACGACTTAGAGACATAATCGCATTGAAGGCATATGTCGCAAGTTAGGCAATCTTCACAACATCCCATGTAATATGAATAATAAAGGGGAGAACATAGTTGGCTTACACTCGCCACGTCAATCAAGAACATAAATAACATTACATCATCCAAAACACTCATGGCCCGACTACGGCGCCAAAATAGAAGAGAACCCAACATGCGACACGGTCCCAATCACCCCCAACTGGGCACCACTACTGATCGTCGGGAAATGAAACATAGTATCGCTGAGAGTCTTCGTCGAACTCCCACTTGAGCTCATACGCGTCTCCTGGAGCGGAATCACCTGGACCTGCATCTGGTATAGTAGGAATCTGTGAGCCACAGGGACTCAGCAATCTCGCACCCTCGCGATCAAGACTATTTAAGCTTATAGGAAGGGTAAGGAAAATATATGTGGAGCTGCATCAAGCGACTAGCATATATGGTGGCTATTTTATTCGCAAAAGAGAGCGAGAAGAGGAGGCAAAGCGCGAGCGTGAAAAACTAGAGGATCAACCTGCGCAAGCATTACTCCAACACCGTGTCCACTTCCCGGACTCCACCGAGAAGAGGCCGTCATGGTGACACACTCAGTTGATTCATTTTAATTAATTAAGGTTCAAGTTATCTACAATCGGACATTAACAAATTCCCATCTGCCCATAACCGCGGGCACGGCTTTCGAAAGTTCAATCCCTGCAGGGGAGTCCCAACTTAGCCCATGACAAGCTCTCACGGTCAACGAAGGAATAGACCTCCTCCCAAGACATTCCGATCAGACTCGGTATCTCGGTAATTCAAGACAACTCCGACAATGATAAAACAAGTCCAGCAACACCACCCGCTGTGCCGACAAATCCCGATAGGAGCTGCACATATCTCGTTCTCAGGGCACACCGGATAAGCTAAGCGTACGGGAGCCAACGTAACCCAAGTTGCCGAGGGACGGCCTCGCACGGTGCTCTAGGTTGGACCAACACTCAGAGGAGCACTG
>NC_041388.1:274362125-274364630 GCF_002162155.2 Triticum dicoccoides
TAAAATAAGATGACCCTTGAATCTGCGAAAGCCAAGGGAAAGGCTAGGTGGCAAATGGTAAAACCAAGGTTGGGCACTGCTGGAGGAGTTTTATTCAAGGCAGACAGTCAAGGGGTTCCCATTATAACCCAACCGCGTAAGGAACGCAAAATCCGGGAACATAACACCGATATGACGGAAACTAGGGCGGCAAGAGTGGAACAAAACACTAGGCGAGAGGCCGAGCCTTCCACCCTTTACCAAGTATATAGATGCATTAAGATAACATAGCAATATAATGATATCCCAACAAGTAAATAAATGTTCCAACAAGGAACGGCCTCCAATCTTCACCTGCAACTAGCAACGCTATAAGAGGGGGCTGAGCAAAGCGGTAACATAGCCAATCAACGGTTTGCTAGGACATGGTGGGTTAGAGGTTGACATGGCAATTTGGGAGGCTGACAAGCAAAAGGTAGGCATCGTAGCATTGGCATAGCGAGAGCGAGCAAACTAGCATAGCAAAGATAGTAGTGATTTCGAGGGTATGATCATCTTGCCTGCACAGTTGTCAGAGTTGACTGGATCCTCGAAAGCAAACTCAACGGGCTCCTCGGTAGCGAACTCGTCTCCCGGCTCTACCCAAACAAGACAAACAAGCAACAAGGATACAATCAACCACGTGCAAGAACAAGCAATATGATGAAGTGATGATATGCTATGCGGGATGCGATGCGGGATGCAAAATGCAAGATATGATAGGAAATGCATGAACCTGGCCTCAACTTGGAATTCCAAGGGTGCCACTGGAAAAAATAAGATGAAATCGCTTGAAAACGATATAAAGATCATCGAAATCGGAGTTACGGTTTGGAAATGGCAAGCGATTCAAAAATTGACACCGGTCTGCGATTTACAGCAAGTAGGCGTCTAAATGCAATGAGATGAACATGCTACAGCCACCAAACATGATAACAAAATGCATGGCAGGGATGTACATAAGATGCTTAACAAAAGTCTAGCACTGAGCTACGGCCAATTCATCCATTATGAGGTTCAAACAAGCATGGCAAAAACGCAAATGCAAAACAGATTCCAGACTTAGTGGAATTAACACTTGTCTGAAATTTCAGATCACGAAGCCCTCTTCGAAGCAGCAAAACAACATGATACATGACCTGATTAAGACAAGTAAGAACATGGCACGGAGCTACTCCACAAGCTTAACAAAAGACCCAAAGTGACCTGGGGCCAAAAGGGTTCACAAAATATACTAAAGGGCACACGAACATAGCTAAAACACAATCAGTTTTCAGACTTGGTGAAAACTGAGACATGCTGAAATATAACTCACGAAGGCATGTAAACAAGCTCGATGCACTCACTACGGTGCAAGTCATGGCAAGGCAAGCATACACCCATTAAGAAGGCACAAAACACAAGCTAGACATGGCAAAAACAATGGCATAGCGTGCACGGATCAACTACAATAACATCGGCAAAATCGCAAACAAGTTGACGATCTGCCCAGATTCACAACGAAGTAAAAGTAGAGCTCGATTGACTCAAGCTAGGGTGCTCCATAATTGCAAGTAAAGACATGGATGGATAGATCATAACATGATTAATAAAACTCCTTTACTGATCATCCTAAAAAGAGGCACGGATCACTAGGAAACAAGCTGAACATATGGCATCATGAACTAAATAATCCCAGACTTAGGGAAAACTACCAAGTCCCTGAAAACAGATTTACCGGGTGCCTCACTTTGCAAGCTTGCACAAGACACCACACACATCCTAAAAATGCATGGGTTGCACCTCTGGAAAGATAACAAAATTCTTAACAAAACATATGAAGGACTCACAGGCATAGCATGCACACAATAATCGTGGCAAAAATGACAAAAGTCTAAGATGAATTAGCAGATCTGGCAGTTAACTCATGAAGCCTCCTTCTAACAGCATTTCGGGCATCAAGACGCACTCAAATGAAAATGATGCAATGGAATGGAATGATGTACTCGTCGAGGCGAACATTTTGATATACTATATGCCCAAATCGGAGCTACGGATGCGGAGATACGGCCGGTCAAAGTAGGCATAAAAAATTAAGGTTTGGAGGGAAAAGTCAACCGAGATGCTCAGATCTAGATCCAGATCGGGGCTGCACTATTCATCGGCGCCGGAGTCGAGGGAGGAGGCCGGAGCAGCGGGGAGAGGCTGGTGAGGGGGCGGCCGGATCCGGTGGTGGCCGAGGCGGCGAGCTCCGGCTCGGGCGGCGGCGTGGCCCACGACGGCGGCGTGGTGGGGCGGCGTCGGAGCCGGAGAGGCGGCCCGCGGCGGCGCCGGTCGCCGGAGGTGGAGCTTCGGGCGGCGGTGGCTGGAGACGAAGGCGCGGGGGCGCGCGGCGGCTACGGGCTCGCGAGGGCCCGGCTTGGGCCTCCCGGGCCTCGGCGGCGGCTGGCGGCGGGAGCGCCATGTGGCGGCGCGGGATTTGCGGGGCGGCGGCGGCGATTTTTTGTC
>NC_041388.1:274365053-274380884 GCF_002162155.2 Triticum dicoccoides
TTTATAGGCATAAGTGGAGCTATGAGAGTCCAAATGAGGTGCGGTTTTCGGCCACGCGATCGTGATCGAACGCTCTAGGACATGGAGCAGAGTTTGGTGGGTTTTGGGCCAAACTGGAGGGGTGTTGGGCTGCACCACACACGAGGCCTTTTCGGTCCCTCGGTTAACTGTTGGAGTATCAAACGAAGTCCAAATGACACGAAACTTGACACGCGGTCTACCGGTAGTAAACCAAGTCCGCTTGGCAAGTCTCGGTCCAATCCGGAAATGTTTAATCCCCACACACGAAAGAAAGCTAGAAATGACCACCGGAGGAGAACGAAGCGCCGGAATGCAAAACGGACAACGGGGGAAAAGCTCGAATGCATGAGATGAACACGTATGCAAATGCAATGCACATGATGACATGATATGAGATGCATGACAAAGAAAACAACACACGGAGACAAAGACCCGAACCCGAAAAATAAATATAACATAACGCCGGAAACGACAAGAGTTGGAGTACACATAGGGAAAGTTACATCCGGGGCGTTACAGACACATGCCCAAAGAGGTCCAAAATGGCTCCACAAACCCTGGACTCGAGCTTCACGGGCTTGAATAAAATCATCACATCGTCAGCAAACATCGACACCCACTGATGAACGCCAGAACGGGCTAGGGGTGCTAGCATTCCTTTGGCCACAACCAATTTGAAGAGATACTGCAGCGGCTCCATGCAGAGGATAAATATCAATGGGGACAGCGGAGCCCCTTGCCTTAGCCCTTGACAGTTGAAGATTGGCTTTCTTGGTATCCCGTTTACCACGATCATTGTGGAGGCAGTTGCTAATAGCCCACACATCTAGGAGATCCATCTCCTCCCAAAACCCATCCATGTTAAAACCTCCAAAATAAACGGCCACTGAACAGAGTCAAATGCCTTTGATATGTAAAGCTTTAGCATCACTGTTGGTTCCTTCAACTCTTGCAAATGCCTTGCCGTGGATTGCACCAGCATGAAGTTGTCGTGCAAAGAGAGTCCCTGGACAAACGTACTTTGATAGTGTCCAACGAGCTTCGGGAGGTCCTCGGTCAATCTTGTTGCAAGCACTTTTTCGAATATTTTGACCGCTCCGTGCACTAGGCTCACCGGCTGGTAGACCTGGATATCCACAACCCCTTCTCTCTTCGGCAAAAGCGACACAATGGCCTTGTTGATGCTCGGTAGCCCACGCATATCTCCATGGAAGAAGTCGTGAAGTGCTCGCATGAAATCCCACTTGATTATAACCAGCATGTCGCAAAGAATCGACCTATGAATCCTTTAGGCCCCGGCGATTTGTCCATTGGCATGGACTTGACCGTCTTTTCCACCTCTTCCGCCAAGAAGGGGACCTCAAGGTGCACCAAGTCCCTTGACAGAAGGCCTAGCATATCCAAGTCAATGGTGTGCTGCCTTGCCGGCACTGAGCCAAATAAGCCCGTGTAGTACTCATTCACCATCCCCGCAATGCTTTCCTGCCCGGTGAACACCTCTCCATGATGATGCATGACCGTGATCATGTTCTTGCATTTGTTAGCCGCGCATGCCCGACGAAAGAATTCCGTGTTTGCGTCCCCCTCCCTCAAGTGGAGGAGGCAAGACGTTATCTAGCAATCGTCTGCTTCAGAGAGCTCAATCCCAGCAACTTCGTCTTCGGCAGTTTTCGTAGATCATACTCGTGGTCAAAGAGGGCCCTCGAGTCTGCAGCCATATCCAACCTGTAAATAACTTCCATTGCCAGGGCTACTTGAAAGCGCATATTTCCGATCCACTTATCGATCCAAAAGATAAGAATGCGATAAAGATTCACGTGAAAGAAAAAACCACAGGACTTAAAAGAGCTCAATGCGCCCTATTTGTGCCTAACTAGTCATACAATTCAAGGTTTAATTAGATAGAATTCAAGTCCAAGTGGAATGTTCTGGGTGACAGCATTTCGTTGACATTTAGGCGATGATCATGCCGTACGTACGTACGAACGTGCTGTGCCGTAAGTTGACCTATCGACTCCGTACTTACCTAGCCCTAACCCTATGCCTGTAGTCAGTTATCTAATACGTACTCCTTTGCCTAACCGACGATACAACAAGAGTACGTGGTCAACTTTGGCACTCCGATTATTTTTTGCTGATTGTTTTGTTAAATCGCTCACCAGACTAGCCACTTGGTTGGCCCTCTGGTTAATTAATCAAGGATTGTACGGTACACACATAAGCAGGACGTCAGCTGGAACCAAGCATGCAGTCTTGTTAGTAAATGGTCATCACAATTTCTTTTTCATCTTAATCTTCTATAACAATGATGACACGGCAAACTGTCAAGGTACACTCTGTGTCTAGTCACCATTATTATTATTTTTTAAAGGAAGGATGATTATGATCCGGAACAGAGAGTGCGCATCCGTTGTACTCCCTCCATTCAGAAAAACTTGTTCCTCAAATGGATGTATCTAGCACCAAGTTAGTGTTAAATACATCCATTTGATAGACAAGCTTGGACAAGCTTTTCGGGACGGAGGGAGTAGCTAGCATGTGGGCTTTCCCTGTCACGCGTTCTGGCCGTCCGAAGTTGAAGATGCTCTTCTAAAACTTCGATGCGTATTTAACCTCCTTCGGAATCATATACTCTCTTTCTCCCAAAACAACTTCATACAAGTTTTAATACAAAGTTAATATAAAATTAAGTCATTTATTTTGAGACGGGGGAGCGGAGGGGGGGTAGTATTTAGACCTAGGCATTCGTCGGGCCGGGCCGAGCCTGACAAAGGCCGACGTACAAAGTCTAGGCCCGAGCCCGGCCTGGCCCGATCAAAAAAACGCATATTTAAGCCCGAGCCTAGCCCGAGGAGACAAAATGGAGCACTTTGGGGCCAGGCTGGGTCGGGCCTCTGTGTAAACTGCCTCATTTCCTAGGCCCGAGCCTAGCCCAACATACGCAACAGGCTCCATTTCTAGGCCCGAGCCCGGCCCAGCCCGGCCCAGGTTTTTCGGGCTGGGTCGTCGGGCCAGGCTGCCCATGCCCAAGTTTACTAGTATTCATCTCATAAAAAAGAAAAGAGAAAAAAAATCATATGGTATTCCTTCCATTCCATAATTCTTGTCGTGGTTTTAGTCCTCGTAAAACTCGATAGTGCCTTGAGAGTCGAGGTGAACATGTCCTTCCCCAACCCCAAAGCTTCTCTACACACATGTGCGTCCGGAGTTTCTAGATCAATTAGCCATCAAAAACAACCGTCGATGCCCCCTGAAACATTCCATGCTCATGACAACAACAGATGCCCACCGCCCCTTTGCCCGTAACCTTGGCTACAACACCGTCCACATTGAGCTTCATGTAGAGGGATCCAAGGCGATGGAAGATGAGCCTAGCTGCCCCCATCAGTCTGGTTTGGCTAGGCTAAACCCTCAGCTCATCCAAATATTGTCGTATGATTAGATAGTAGATAACTGACTATGGGACTCTTCCTCGAGAATCGTTTTCCGCCTTGTCCACCAAATCGCCCACAACATAACAAGAACTTCGAGGAAAGTATCATGGGGAGTGTGCTACTTGGTTACTTGTTCACCTTTGGTGTGGAACAATAACAATCACAAACGGTCAAATTACACCCGCGTCGGCTAGATAAACAGGGTCGTTTGCATCTCTTTCAGAAAAATGAGAAAACATCAATAAAACTAGTCCTTACAGACTATATAAAGAAAGGAACAAGTATATATAAATGATAATATAAGCAAAGATGAATTGCGTTCTATTTTTTCCGAAGACGAATAGGTTTTCAAAATAATACTGTCTCCGTCCGGAAATATAATTTTTAGGACAAATATTTCCGGACGGAGAGTAATAAGCTAGCGCCGCATCACCTGCATTGACTTTTGCACGATCCAAACCGTGCGAGCGATCAAGTTGACTTATCAACCCCCTGCGATAATACCGCTACCCAATGCGCATAAACAATATACGTACTGGTATGTGCAGAGTACCGTACTTATGCAGGACGGTTATTGTTAATCCTAGATCCCACAGAGGACCAGACGATAATATATCCTACTCCGAGATTCCGTTATTGTTAATCCTATAATCATCGATCGATGTGGTCAAATCAGAGCTCCGGGAGGAGAAGAAGTCTTCTCGTCCTTGCACCATTCTCCTCTTCTTTCTTGGGGAGGTCGCATTTGGCCTGGGTGGCCAGTACCGTGAGCTCTTCTAGAAAAATAAAGTAGAGGGAGAAAGTGACGGGCAAACCCGGAATGCTAGCTGGTTCAGTTTAAGGCCAACTCCACCACGTGATCCAAATTTACCTCAAATCGTCTCTTTATGTCTATTTGGGATAAAACGGACAAAACGAATGACCTAAGGCATGGGAGCATACGAACGTTTCGTCCGGTCTGTGTCCGCTTTTACCTCATTTCCAGACCAAAATTGCTCTCGGTTTGGGGCCAAAGCGGACAAAAAGCGGACGTCTCCGCGTCCTCGTCGTCCGTCTGTGTTCGCCCTCGACCCCACCTGTCAGTCTCTCTTTTTCTCCTTTTCTGTACCTGCCCACCACGCGCACCATGCCACTCCAGTACAACAGCAGCACCGGGCCCCCTCCAGTTCACACCCATGGCGCCTCCGCCTTTGCTCTCCCTCTCCACGCTCCTTCTCCTGCTCGCCGTCGCCTCCCATGCCTCTGCCAAGCCCGTCGGAAATGCTCAAAGAACGCCACCGTGACCGAGCTGCTTGCGTACCGGCTGGAGCGGGACGAGAAGAGGGCAGCGCCGCTCTCTGCGGCCATCGGCGCGGCCAACGGCACGCGTCGCACCGGGGGAGGGGTCGTGGCGCCGGTGGTGTCCGGCCTGGCCCAGGGGAGCGGGGAGTACTTCACCAAGATCCCGGGCACGCACACCTCGTACACCCACTGCCCGACGCGCTCAAGGCGCTGGCCCGGCTCGACGGCCTCGCCTTCTGCTACTTCTGGCTGCGCCTCTCCGGGCGCCGGAGCGACAGGCGCCACCGCGAGGGGGAGAAGGTCGCGCCTCTCCGGGCGCCGGAGCGACAGGCGCCACCGCGAGGGGGAGAAGGTCGCGCCTCTCCGGGCGTCGGGCTGCTCTTCATGCCCCTACGGAACGGCCAACTCCACCGCGGGCAGCCATGGCGCGGGCGCGGCGACGGGCGGCGTGCGCGGGCGCGGCGGGGGCGAGGGGCGCGGCGGCACGGGTGGCCTGGCGCGGGCGCGGGGCACGGCGGCGCAGGCGGCCTGGCCCGGGCACGGGGCACGGCGGCACGGGCGGCGGCGAGCTTGGGCGGACGAGGCGGCCGCGGCGGCGAGTTCGCTATGCCTGCTACGTGTTCGAAGAAATGACGAGGACGGACAGCTGGTGAAATGGGGTAAAAATGGGGTAGCAGCGCTGCGTGCAGCGAATTTGTCCGGCCTCTATCCGGCGTTTTTTCTCCCTATTTGATGTTTTTTTAATGTTTTTGCATTTTTAATGGTGTGTCACACCATAGGAATTGACATTTTTATGCCAAGCCACACCTGGAATTGACCGTTTTTACAGTGGGTGACTTAGGGCATCTCCAACACCGATCTTTAAACCTTCTGCAACCGTTCGGATTGCGTGGTCTGAACATGTGTTGTCATTCAACACGGTCCTGCATCGGTCCACAGGCCGGTCTAGATGTGCTTTTTCACGCACACTAGAGACAAAGTGAAAGGAATTTTGCGGGCATCCGGACCGCTGCCACGTCCACGTCTGGCAACCATGGCTCACCCAAAATCCTTCTCCCATGCATGCATGCGTTCCCGCCCATAACCAGCTGCTCGCATTCATGTCGTTGTAGACCGGCTACTCTGGATTGACGCCGGCCCAAAGCGGACGGGACATCTCACTTCCGGCATTGAAGCGGCGCATCGGTCGGGAGAATGTCGCCCGCTACACGTCCGGCTGAACACGCCTTCTCGTCGCGTTCAAACGGGTGCAGAATGCCTGCCTTCCTTCATTAAACCCGCGCATGAGCCGAGAAACCTACTCCGGCCACACGTCTGTACGCTAGCCGACCGGCATTAAACACAACACCGGTTGGCTCCGAGTGTCCGCCCGCTATTTAACGATGCCAGGCGCCGGGCAAAAAATTGCACCATACCTCCACTCCCCATCCGCTCCTTGCACCATTTTCTCTACACTTTTCATGGCATCCGATGTGCAGGAAGATGAGTTCTCCGTTATAAAAGCCGGTTGGGTGACCCGCCGGCCCACCGGATACGAGTGAGGAAACTCTCAGCTCCACCTCTGTTGTTGCTCCAGGCCGTTGCAGGCTAGCTCGTGGAGGCGGCCGCTCCAAGCCGGCGCGTGGTTCAGCAACTCGTCACTTCAAGCCAGCACACAGGAGAGCACGGCGGCACGAGCATGGTGGCTGCAATGGACGAGGTCGTGTCGTACCGCTCTTTGCGTGCCTGCGAGCCTGCGACCGTGCCCTACTGACGGAGAAAGAAGCCGGCTTCGCGGAGATCGATGAGGCGGCGGCTAGCACGTCCGCGTCTGCCACCATCATCAAGAAGAAGTAGAACATGAGAGGCCGCCGTCACTTGGGTCCCACGAAGGCCACCACCGCGGCATGCGGCGTGCATAGTCGGTGGCTTGCCTGCTCGCAGGCCACCATCGTTCCCCCGCCCAAAAACCAACCCTCATCCGTGCTCCACGGAAGCGGAGGACACCCTTACCCTCCGGCTTAAGCATATCGCTCTAGTGCCACTCCGATGAGCGGTGCTGCCGGACATGGGAAAGCATAAGCTACTCTTGCCCTTTTCGCTGAAGTATATACTTCCGGAGCTCACGGCAGTTTGATGAATGGGTTGCCTGCCGGACATGGGAACGCATAGGCTACTCTTGCCCTTTTCGCTGAAGCATATACTTTCGGAGCTCACGGCAGTTTGATGAATGGGTTGCCGTACATGGGAAAGTCAAGGAAGATCCGTTGCATCCGGCATCTGGTTTGTATGAAGTTCGTTCGATTTGTTTTAAACAGTGTCTGAAATGTATGCAAGTAGCGTTGGATAGCCAACTCCCACATCCACGTCCATAGGACTGTCCCCTATACGCGAAGGATGCACGAGCAAATTTGCAGGCCAGCGTTGGAGATGCCCTTAGGGCCACTGGCATGTTGGGCCCACATGTCTAGTGACCCAAAGTTATCTTACGTTTAAAGTCAGCCAATCTGAGCCCCTTCGTGTCAAATGTGTGCTTAAAAAGCTGAGCGAGATTGCCCGTGAATGAGGCCACCACGTCATTACATTATCACCATCAATTGCCTGTTTTTTCAAGGGCCAGCTCTGAAGAAGGAAACGGTGGAGAGGAAAACCACAAGTCAACAAATCATCAGTTCAAAAAGAAAAGAAAAATAAACAAATCATAATCGCCATCACAAATCATTATCTCCATAACATAAATGTTGCTATGTTGTGTCTGAAGAAATACATTACGACTCAGTCTGCACAATCGCACGACAAACGAATAGGAGGAGCATCACAACGACGACCACGACTCAACGCTGCACTTTGCCAGCACCATCAGTTTCTGAACGGCAAGCCGCCCGTCCCAACTCCATCCATGGAGCACACCATCTTTCACCCTAGAGAGCCATTACTCCAATGGCTGAACTGCTGCCGTGCAATGCACGATCAATCCCTGACTGGAGACGCGCTGCTCCGGTATTCCGGAGCATATACACACTGCAGAGAGAGTTAGGTGAAACACAAGTCAACATAGGCTGGTTGATATGTTATACACATAATCGAGAATACACAAGCGCCAACATAGCAACATTTCAGGTTAAATACATCAGGACCAAAGTTGCTCCTTGCGACGGCAAAGTACCAAATAGTTGCAGAACTAACACGCTATCAAATGTGCTGGAATCTCGAGACGTGCAATTTTACCAGTTCCAATATGAACTAATGAACTAGTGCAATCAAGATCATCAATTAGTCACCCCCTAGACTCTGGATGTCTCAGAGCAGAATGGGTCAACTACTGTAACAGAAGTAGGTCGTAACAATTCAGGCTATACCTTGCTGAGACCGAAAGAAGCTTCGGTCTTTTATTGCAGTTGCAGTCCCGCTGTCTTGCACCTCATCACCAGGTTCCGCCTTTCCTACAGAATCACATGGACAAATGACAAGACGATCAATAACAGAGCGCACACATTCAGTGGCAACTACTCGAGTGCCAAATCCTCTCACTTCCCCTTTACCAAGGCTTAAACTTTTTGACGCAACAGAGGATTGATCTTCCAGAGAGAAGGCATTCCAACAACATCCTATATGAAAGATCATGCACTTGTGGCAGTTTTTAAGACCTCAAACAACAAAAGACCACCACCTTAGTGAGGCTAAATTCCCATTGTTCTGCTCAATGGAAAACCTCGCCTGCACCTCTAGTACTGACTCCCACCAGCAAGTAAGAACAGTAGCGCCTTTTCCAAACCCTGTGCCCACGGTCCCATAATTGTCTCTTAACCTCCGCCATTTTGTTCTCACCTCATGTTCTCATTCCTTTGGATACTTGGGCTTGAGGCCTAAACTAGCTCTGGACCCAGAAAAAAATTTGCTAGCCTGTCGACCAAATGTTTAGGTGCGGATGCAGAGAGGACAAGGATTTCTTACCTTCGGTTTTCTCAGAACATTGAACGTGCCTTTATACAGGCCAAACCCTGGGGTAGGGCGGACGCCCTGGGCCCCAGATATGCCGTATGTAGTCTGTACTAACTGGGCCTGGCCAGCATACAACGCAGCTAAGTAGCAGCACAGGCGCCAGGCCGGAGACAGGCCAGGTGGCGTGACACCATGGACAGATAACCACGCTTACGCAGTGTGAGTATGCCCCTTGCGACGCTTCGCTTCGTCGCTCAATCTTGGACTAAAGCTCGGTGTAGTAGATAGCAGGTTCCCATGTTGACTCGAGCAATCAATTAGTACAACACATGGTTCAGCTATTTAATTTTCTAATGGTTTATAACTGGCTTTCTGTGTGTATGAGCACCACATGGCACATGAAGGCAAAACCATGATAATACACATCCTCTCTTTGGGGGTGAATTTGCCAGCTAAATACGAAAACTACGCATGGCACACTGATAGCATTTTAGCTTTCTTCATTTTACTTTTCGGTTTCATGTAAAGGCTTTTTCAGATCTGTATTCTCATTATTATTTTCCGCCACAAGTAAAAAATATCTTTTCTGAAAGCCTTATCTGATTTCATTTTCACAGAAAATTTATCTTTTTTCTCAGTATATTTAGTGAGATTCGCTCTCTTCTTTCTGAAGATATAAAACAATTATACCGTGATGGGTGATCAATACATTTAAAATGTGGCAGCGAGCTTCTCTTCCTCCTTTAGGCCAACTAAATCTCAAATATACATACGGCTCACCGACACAGTGTGTTTAGATTTTTTTTTCCACAAGAAAAACTGATTTGTTTTTCTTTTGCATATCAAGGGCCCCAGTTTCTAGTTTTGCCCTGGGCCCTCCAAATCTCAGGACTGGCCCTGGCTTTATAAACCCTTTCCCCAGCTCAGTATGTTTCGCCTTTTCTTGCCTTGAACAAGAGCAGCTCTAGGCCCAAATTCCAATTGGCACTGCAAGCCATTTTACTGGGACTTTATAGTTCATATTTTAGCTCATGGAATCAAACATCTTGGTGAAGGCAGATTAGTTGCATAGAGAAGATTGAAGGAGATAGACTGAGGGAGTGATTGCGAGACTTTTTTGGATTTGGGACTGAACATGTAGCTATTTGGTTAGCTTATCTATATACTTCCATGAGTGCAGCTGTGGCATACGATTACATGAAAAATACTCTTGAAAGCTGTTTCATGAATGCTGACAACCAATTGAGAATAAACAATGCACTCTTGAAAGGAAAGGAAACTTCACATCCCATGCATAATCTACACTAGTGAACCTGTTGTGATGAATGAGAATCAAATATTGACCAGAATGACTAGTTCTCTACATACTACTCTGCATAGACATGAATAACTACCACCCTTGCAAAGGAAATGTTTCTTGCCAAACTATGCAACTATTTTTGCATGAATAATAGTGACCGTTGCTCCGAGCTGATCATTTTCGATTAAAATTTTGCAAGATGTAGCTCCAAACCAACACACTGAATTACTGACTAAATTGCAAGAACCCCTCAAAGCACACAATTCAACCACTAGATGGTTTGCGCAATAGCTCGTAAATGCATGCTGCATGTAATCACTCTAAGAACAGCATGATAGGCAGGATGAGAAGACAACCTGGTCAAGCACGCGGTGATTGCTCTTCTCCACCTCCCTGGCGAGCTTCTCCATCCTCCGGAGCATCCCGGCATACATGCTATCCATCTCCGCCGCCTGCCCGGCTGCAGCGCACACGAGCCCTTGCAGCCTCCCCAGCCCAAACCCATCCACCATCGCATCCACCGCCTTCTGCTCTCCAATGCTGTAAGCATCGTCTGCTTGGGGCGCCGCCGGCGGCGGCTTAGTCTGCAGCAACGGGAAGGGCGACTCCGGGGCGAAGGAGTGGTACTGGTCCCGGAAGCCGGGGCCGACGTTGACGACGGTGAGCGAGGTCGGGACAAGGCGGGATCCGACGAGGAGGAAAGCGCGGTAATCGAAGGAGTGGGTGGAGAGATCGTCGGAAGCGGAGGGGGAGACGAGGATGAAGAGGAGCGGGTGGGCGATGGGCGATAGGGTTTTGGACAGGGAGCACGCGAGGGCCAGCTCGCGCATGGAGGGGCGGAGAGGGGCGCGGCGGCGGGACGAAAAGAAGCCGAGGGGGGAAGGGGAGGAGGGCGGTGGCGGGTTGGGGCGGCCGAGGGGATCTGAGAGGGAGCATGGGTTGGAGAGGGAGGAGTGGCCGGAGATGGAGATGAAAAGGCACGGGGCGGCGGGGGTTTGGTCGTCGTAGTCGGAGAGGGTGGGGGCCGGCGGAGGGGGGCGGTGGGCGCGGCCGAAGAGGAGGCCGTCGCAGTCACCCACGGCGGCCCCGCAGCGGTGGAGGAGCGCCGCGAGGGCCGCGCCGGAGATGGAGAGCTTGACCTCCTCGCCGACGGCCATCGGTGGGTGTGGTGGGATGGGATCGATGGGGACGTGTAAAGGTCAGCACGTCCTCTTTCAATTACTAGCTCAACAACCGCTTTCAGGTTCAGCACACCATATTTGCCCTACTTCTACAGTTCCGCTACAATTTTACGTTTTATAAAGTACTCCTGCATAAAATATGGCAAACAAAAAGATCTTGAAGCCATCTTCAAGAAATTTTGGAAAAACCAAGGATCATGTCAGGGTTTCAAGCCAGGCCTGAATCTAAACGCTGGTGTTCTCTTGCTGTGTCTGGTGCCCTGAAGTTGCTTCAGTAAACAACAGGACGGCAAACGACAGCGAAAAACGATCATAAAAGCAAAAGCATACGGCAACAGATCAAATGTTCGTCCATATAGTTCGTGTCCCTTTTCGCATTTCAGTTCAGTTTCAAATCAGATGCTTGCTGCACTGTCAATTAAGATCCAAAAAACAAGAAACGAGAAATTGGACAGTCGTCGACGGTTTTCTCGGTTCAGGAGGCAAGGGCTTCTGAATTTAGACAAGGACAAAGAGAGGACCCTCCAGGGTCTTAACAGTTTGCTTTGCCGTTCACTCATCATCAGCAGCAGCTTAGATAGATACTTAGATAGTAGGTATAGGTTCGGAGTGTCAAGTAGATCGGGGAAAGGCGGTCGGTCAGAGTCTCAGAGAACAATGGCAGAGCAGTAGCATCTGCTGCCGATTGACTTCATCCCTGTATTCACCCAACCACAGCCTTCCTTGTAGCGCTCCACCTGCCAATCCATCCAACACAAGAGGTTTCAACAGTTGATCAGCGCAATTTTTCTGAGAAACTACACATCAAACAGCGAGAAAATCAAGTGATAAAACTGCTGAAACTGAAATCTAGGCAGTAATGTAGGTTGGATGTTAGCCGCCGTATGGTGCTCGGCAGAAAATTGCAAGAAAATTGCATCTGGGTGTAGCTACCTACCACATCCAAGATTGTATCTGCTTCACCTTTGACCCCACCCAGAGTGAATATCGAGCCACCGAGCACAGCTGAAGAGTGGTACCCTCTGGTGTAGTTCATTGGTTCCACCGTCATCCATGACGGCATTCTTGGCTCATAGAACTCAACAGTGGACGACATTGCTCCAGCATCAGCATCATAACCACCCATTACATATCTGAAAGAAAAACACGGCATTGCTAAGCACCTTGACGGGCATCTATGCTGTTTTCAGTTGTAGCAAGAGTCAGTAAAACAAAATTTTAGATTACATGGGCCGACATCGTGCAAAATTTACGCTGATCCCCGTGATTTACCACAAAGAGCTATACCAGAGACTTAATTAGATGCCCACATTCTACAATTTTTAGTGGACCGTCCTGATCTGTAAAAAGAGATGCACATACTTACATCTTCTCATCAAGCACTGCCACCGTATGACAACCTCTTACTGCACTCATTGCTGGGAGCATTTTCCAGTTAGGCTCCCTAGGATCAAGCCTCTCAGCAGAGCTGGTAACAAACATCGTAGCATTAGCAAAATGGAAATTGTACATTCTCACTTTGAAGAAATAATAAGTTCATTGCCATGTAAGCCATAAAGAAAATAGGCTAATGAATACCGTGCAATTTACTCAGTTGATTACAGATTTACATACTGCTTCGATATAAGGAGGGTGTTTCTCTGTTGCTCGAAAAGGGGGTCGACAGAGTAATATGCACTAAGCCATGAGTTATGATATGTGCTCTAAGACTTTTGCAGGTTGTATTGCTCCACTAAACTACTTACTTTTGCTGGGTTGATAGTGCCTAAATCAGTTTGTAACTGAAACTTGCCAAAATAAGTACAAGTGGTGAAAGGATATCACCTCAGATATCGAACGCCATTGAAACCGCCAACTGCATAAATCACACCATTAAGTTCCGCACCAGCTAGAGAAAAGCGCTGAAAACCAAGCAGCACAGATTGTTCAGACAAAAGCAATCATCACATCATAGAGGTTTATAGGCTGGAATATATCATTATATGGACATGAGTAAGAAACCATAAATAGCAAATAGAGAAACAAGAACAACTATACAGAGTACTACAGAAGTACGCACTTTTGCACCAGGACAATCATTATCTTTCCATAAAATGGTCCTCCTTGATGCCAGCTTTAGATGCATTTTTTTACAAAGTAAAAGATACTAACGAGTTTCGCTAGTCAACAGAAAGTAAATTTTACAAATTTAATGCAAATAAGCAGTGGAGACCAACACCTAGAAGTTATGTATGTTCATAATCCATGAACACATTTTGTTCATTTGTTCACATGAATAAGAGACTGTCTCCCTGCTTAAGTAGGGCAAACTTCTAAATTCCATACATCTGTAATGAATTAGTGGAGCCCCTGTTTCTTTCCTTACAGAAGACTTAACCCTGACCCCATCCAGTTAAAGCCAAAACCAGCATGGTATTTCTGGTGATCCTCGTGGGACAAGTAACCATCGAGTATGTCAAAGACATTGTTGTGGATATTAGGCAGTGGTGTGGAGGTTATGGTGGTGAAATCTACAACTTTGGGATAAAATGGAACAATGTTAGGCCAACTTATGGAGTTATGGTAATTCAAGCAAGAGCAACCCGCTGAAAACCAACTTATGGTAATCCTCCTTTTTAACATGCGCACTGAAACAAGGTGTGGTTTCCCCAGGAGATGGTCGACTAGAAGTAGGAAAAATACCCAGCAACAACAGAGGAGACCATCACATATACTCTGGTAGGATCAAGTACTCTACCAGGTCTAGGGCGTAGGTGGTAAGGGAAGGATGGAGGGAGACGTGGCGAGGATCGGGCGCGCCGGCGGCAGGGCGCCGTCGCGGCTAGGAGAAGGGCGGTGGCTAGGGCTGTTGGCGGCTAGGGTTCCGGCTCCTCAGGGAGCCGGGCAATAGGAGATAATATTCTTCTTATTGCTTGCCTTCAAAAAGAGCCTTACAACCTATATTTATATCCTAGATAACTTGTAGAAGAATCAACCTAAAATAACTTGCCTAAGATAACTTGCCTAATTTGAAAATAAAAACTAAGATAACTTGCGGGCCTAAGCCGGCCGGCCATAACACTTCTCCCCGCCTGCACAAACAGCTCGTCCTCGAGCTGTAAGGTGGGGAAGCGCTTGCTTGAACTCTTCGAGGTAATCAACCAGCGTCAAACACCTTCTCGACATCTGGGGCGGCCAGGTCAGCGGCGACGGCGTCCTCCGGAATGTAGTCTGCCACCTCCAGGTAGAAGAGTCGCGGGCAGGCGTGGCCGGGCTTGTAGGGTTCGTCGCAGTTGAAGCACAACCCTTGGCGGCGACGCTCGAGTATCTCAGCTGGGGTGAGCCGGCGGAACGGGCGCCCCGCGGTCGCGGCGAGGGGTGCCGCAGAAGCCTGCACAGGCCGACCCTGCGCGGAATCCGGTCCGGGTAGCGACCCAGCAGTCTGGGACGGTGATTCCTGCTGGATGGCCACCGCGCGGCGCTCGAACGCGCGGGCGTAATACATGGCCGACTGGAGATCCTGGGGTCCCCGAAGCTCCACGTCCACGCGGATATGGTCCGGTAGACCGCCCACAAATAACTCGGCGCGCTGAGTGGCGGAGACGCCCGGCGCGTGTTACGCCTGGGCCTGGAAGCGGTCGGCGTAGTCCTGCACCGTGGATGTGAAAGGTAAGCGGCCGAGGGCCGCCAGTCGGCTCCCGCGGATAGGAGGCCCGAACCGGAGGAGACAGAGCTCCCGGAAGCGCTCCCATGGTGGCATGCCGCCCTCGTCCTGCTCGAGGGCGTAGTACCAGGTCTGCGCTGCGCCTCGAAGATGATAGGACGCGAGCCAGGTGCGATCCGAAGCGAGCGTCCGCTGCCCTCGAAAGAACTGCTCGCACTGGTTGAGCCAGTTGAGGGGGTCCTCCGTGCCCTCGTAGGTGGCGAAGTCCAGTTTGGCGAAGCGAGGGGGTGTCGGCCCGCCGTGCCCGGGGGCGGCCGTAGTCGGCGCCAGCGCGTATGCTGGGTCGGGAAGCGCCGGGGCGTAGTTCGCCGAGCTGGAGGGGTGATCAAACCGCAGGGAGGGCGTCGGGTGTTCCGGCGCCGTGGAGTAGACCGGCCCCGAAGACGAGCCGGTCGCCCAAGTGGGGATCGGCGATGGTGACGGTGGAAACTGCACTTGGTGCAGGGGCCGACCCGTAGCCCTAGGCGCGGGTGGTGGTACTGTCGATGGCGGCGGCGCCTGGTGGAGCTGCACCGGCGCCTGCGGCGTGGGGGCCGGCGGTGACGCCAGAAGAAGCTGCTGGGTCTGGCCCTGCTCCGAGGCGCCGGTGCCCAGGTTAGGGCTGGGCGGGGCCGGTGGAGGACCCTGCTCCGAGCCGCTGGAAGGTAGGGCGCGACGGAGGACGGCGCGGCCGGCGCGGTCCAAGTGGGCCACTGCGGCCCCGTGGTGGCGAGAAGTGGCGGGGCTGCCGGCGCGATCTGCGGCGGCCACTGTGCCCAAGGCGGCGGTGCGGCCGCTGGGGCGGGGAGCGCCGGGTAGCCTCCGGTGATGGCCCTCGGTGCCGAGTACCATGGAAGCGCCTGCTGACCTGCGGCCATGGCTGGATGGAGTCCGGTGATGGCCCCCGGTGCCGAGTACCACGGAAGCGCCTGCTGACCCGCGGCCATGGCTGGATGGAGTGGTGGGGGCGGCCCGTACGGACCTGCCAGGTAGAGGCGGATCCCTTGAACC
>NC_041388.1:274381351-274446351 GCF_002162155.2 Triticum dicoccoides
GTGCCGGGTGCCGTTAGGACCGGCGCTGAGAGCGACGCAGTGGTGCCCGCCGAGAGCGAGGCCGTGACGCCCGGCGCAGAGGCGGCGGTGGTGGAGGAGTTGGCGGGCAGCGGTGGTGGTGGCGGTGGAATTGGCGGAGACATGGTCGAAACCCGGTTACCTGATACCAAATTGGTAGGATCAAGTACTCTACCAGGTCTAGGGCGTAGGTGGTAAGGGAAGGATGGAGGGAGACGTGGCGAGGATCGGGCGCGCCGGCGGCAGGGCGCCGTCGCGGCTAGGAGAAGGGCGGTGGCTAGGGCTGTTGGCGGCTAGGGTTCCGGCTCCTCAGGGAGCCGGGCAATAGGAGATAATATTCTTCTTATTGCTTGCCTTCAAAAAGAGCCTTACAACCTATATTTATATCCTAGATAACTTGTAGAAGAATCAACCTAAAATAACTTGCCTAAGATAACTTGCCTAATTTGAAAATAAAAACTAAGATAACTTGCGGGCCTAAGCCGGCCGGCCATAACATACTTCTCCGTTCCATATTACTCGTCGCTAATTTAGTACAACTTTGTACTAAATCAGCGACAAGTAATATGGAACGGAGGGAGTAGATCAAAGAGTTACTTTTTCCATATCCTATGGACCATTCTCTGACATGGAGGCTCTTATCTGTAACTGCTTAGGATTTCGTAGTTCTCATGCTTGCATCGAGAATGAAGAGATAAAAGTTGGTACTATCTCGTCTTCGTATTGAAAATGGAGCAACTAATTTATCAGTAGGCTACTCATACTCGTTCATAACTAGTTTTTCTGTAAACCCCACAGTTTTTTCTCTTTACGGTGTAGTACTCGTTCATAACTAGTAATTTTCCTGATCTGCAGCGTATACAACAATTACTAGACTCGATTAAATCATTCTGCAATGAAGGTAAGCTGAATCAAGGATGACATGTTGAAAACGTATGTACCTTTTCTAGCATAGGGTGACTCTTTGTCCACTTTCCCTGAGCAGGATCAAACACCTCCATGTCAGAGAAACAGCAAATGCCATCTCCACCGCCAAATGCATAAATTTTCCCATGCAAACCAACTCCAGCGAGGCTCCCCTTTCCATGAGTCAGTGCTGGGCATGGGGTCCAATCATCACGTCTTCGGTCATAACAGTCAACTTCAGGAGAAAGGATGCATGCATATATTAGGACCTAAAATTTGCAATCAGGGAGGCCATCAAAGACTAAACACAGAAACCAATGAGTACCTGTATCAAACCAGCAAGCGCCATCACCACCACCAAGAACAAATATTTTGCCATCTAACGCGACAGCAGAGGTATAGGACTTCCCAGCAGTCATTGGTTTCAGAGGTGTTAGTATGTCCAAGGAGGGTGAGAAGGAGTCTAATGATGACAAAAATGAGATGCCATCGAAACCACCAATGAGATAAATGACATCTTCTGAACCCAAACATTCTTCAACAAACTGATTTAGTGAATCATCTAGAGATAAAGGATCTATTTTCGAATTCAAATTCTTCACTGTGTTCTTTAGCTCAACAACTCTTTTCAGCAACCTGTCATTCACTCCTTGTAGGCATTTGACTTCTTTGTTGGAAATAATCTGCATTTGAACATATCAGAATATTAGGAACAGAACACTAAAGAAGCTGAATTTTGCAGGATTCCAAACATTTACATACAAAATGTATAATCCTATACACTAGAGAATACATAAAAGTAAACTTAGTTTGAAAATACAACCATCCTGTAGGTCACCATGAAGTAACGCTGTGATTAACTTATTGATTCATAAACTTTAAGATCCAAAAAAAAACAGTATAACAGATATAAGGCATTTGAAGATATTACAGCATTTAGAGATACCTGCTTCTTCTCCATAGTCTCTATACGTTCGGACAGTCCTTTAACCACATCTATCAACTGAAAAACAAAATAACTGTGAGAAAGTTGGAATACATAGACATGAAGCTGTTTGCAGGAGTACTCATATTAGACAGACAAGAAATAAGGACGGTAGTAAACCTGTAGCTATGTTATAACTAACCTTAGCTTCTGAATAGGATTCATAGTCCAATCCTTGGAGTAGCAAACTGGAATGCTCCCAGGCAAGCTGATCGACTTCGGTATCTAAGTTCTCCGGCAAACCACAGTGCCCCTCAAGAAATGTACCTTTAACTTCTTGCATGTCCTTACAACCATATGCATCAATGCCTTCTGTTCCAGCTCCATTGACATAAAATTCAGAATTAAGTTGCTGGACTGATAGAGCCTTAAGCTTCTCTAATACCAACGTGAAGCTAAGCTCATTTTCCTGCTGGGCAGATTGTTGCTGCTGTTGCACTTCAACTCCCTTACTGAACAGTGCATGATCCTCCCACTCTGGTGGTGTCTCTTTGCAGTCGAGATCATCGAAACCATTGGAAGATTCTTTGCTTGAGCTGGCATGCCCATTGTCCACATCTGCCATTCCAACTCCCTCAACCTCAAACTTGTTCTGCTTTACCATGTCTGCATATGACACTAAACCCTTTTCTGGTTTGAGCTCGTTGTTCCGCTCATTGTTCCACTCATTGTTCCGCTCATTGTTCCACTCATTGTTCCGCCCATCATCCACATCTCTTAGTCCAACTCCTTCAACCTCAAACTTGCTTTGCTTTACCGCATCTGCATATGACACTAAAACCTTTTCTGCTTTGAGCTCATTGTTACCCTCAAATTTTTGTACCCACACAGGAGGTGGTGTTGGTTCACTCACATGCTGAGCTCCTGGTTGTGAAACAGGAGGCGTCCAGAACTTGATGGGGGAAGGCGAAGGAGTAAACATAGCCATCAAAGCACGTGTTTGTGCATGATCCAATTCAAATCTGAAGAAGTGAGGCTTCTGGCCATAGACAGTGGGCGTCTTCTGGTAATAATTGCCTATAATAGCATTCCTGAATTTACTCTCCTCTAGTGGAACACACCACATTCTTATCCGCATTGCAACCTAGATAATTGGAAGAGTACAGTGCTCCCTTTGAGTCATTTTATAGAGGTTGAGCAAGGTGGCATATACAAGAATAAAGGATGATACCTGAGCAGGATAGCTTGTCTTTTCGTAGCCATTATTTGTCCATGCATTTGATTCAGGACAGAATTTGCCATTGCTTGCAGCTTCATAAACGCCATGCAATCTGCGATCATCATAATTGAACAGGAATAGAGGTAGCCCTTCCTTGATGTTGTGTACATATGAGAGATGTGCTTTTGGCAAGCCTGACATGTAAGTTACATAAGTTAGTGCATGGTTCAACAAACTGATTTCAAAAATCTGAATTATATTCTTTAAAAAGCATGAAAGAAGAATTTTTAGCACAAGGTATCGTAGATGCATCAAATGGAGAAGGCATATGCTCTAAAAAACACAGACATGTCACTTCTTTGTATGAAAGAAAAAGAAAGGGCCTATAACAGCAAGACTATGATTAAGAAATATAGCGTACCAAAAAGTTGGCGCGAGTGGCACTCAGCAATAGTATTGTTTGTGCAGCCGAAAATTACAGCTCCAAGATCCTGCACTGGAAGATTTCTTGCAGGAACAAAGAGGTTTGTTGGCCTGCCACTCAGAACCTGGCTCCATGAAGATTTCTTCTTGACCATTGCATTAAGCTGAGAACGGGCGGAAATGATTAAACAAAGTGCAGCGCAAATTGAAGTTGTTCAGTCATAAACATTTTGTAAAGATGAAAGAACGATGCGCAAATCAACTAACACCATCTCAATATCTCATCATTTTACTATATACTTAATTAGTTGTGTGAAGGTTCAGTGAACATCGTCTACGCATTGATATGAAGCAAGTTGTTTAGGCATGAGTATTAGTGAATCATATGAAATCAAAGTGAATCACCTACCTGCATGCAAAAAAAATCAACCGGAACGCCATATAAAAGAGCCTATTTGGCACCATTTTTAGTAAGAAGAGAAGTATTGGCACATGAGAAACTAGTACAGGTACATTGTACGTTGAGGACACGCAATGATTCGAAGAAAATGCATGCACTTTCAATAATATCTTCCCCTTTGAAGCCCCAAACTTACAAAAAGCATGTGTGTATAGAGCAATAAAGGGAACTGAAGGACCAAACATGTAGGCAATTCAACATCTGAGTACACTAGACATAATTACTGGAAGCCCCAGTTAGTCGTATATCACCTCATAGCAAAACTAAAACTCAGTTACACCTGAGACTGCATTGCAGGCACAATTAATGATGGAACCAAACAAGTTAGTACAAGTACTAGTAGCAGCAGAAGAAGCTAGCAACAGGGCAAGCACAGTGATAACACAAGGGATGACTTTTGCAGTTGGCACCCTGCGGTACTTGGTAATCGGATACAACAGAGCATTCACAGTAGGAAAAAAAAGCGAAAATCTAGGGGATCACTCGCGTGATGGAAATGTGAGCACGCGCCCTAATTCCCCCGCTTGCATCCTGCATTGCGCAATCCCGTTGGGTTGCATGGGAAATCCGAAGAGTCGCGCCACCCATCCCCCACCGCCACCAAGCAGAGGCAGAAGCAGCAGCAAGAGCAGGCAAGGCCGGGCGTTGGGTGCGGAGAAGAAGCACGATCGGGCGCGGTTGGGTGGAGAGGGGCGCCTCATCGGCACGGTGCGACGTTGCTTTGAGCCGAGAACAAGCGCTAGGTCGTTGAATTAAATTACAGCGTGGGCGAGCAAGGAGACGGAAAGAGAGAGAGCGCGAGGAAGGAGGAGGCGGCGATTTTACTGAGGAGTCGCCGGGAGACGGCGGAGGGAGCTCCCGTCCGGCGGTGATCGGCGACGAGGAGGGTTGGTTGTCTGGGGTTTCTTGGGGAGGAGGAGGGGATTGTGTGAGCGGAGGGCAAGGGAAGGTTTATTGAGGGGACGGGAGGCGAAATGAAGAGGGTGTGCTGTGCTGTGCTGTTGCAGTGCAAAAGAAAGAAATGGTGGTGGGTAGGAAAAGTGGATTCCTTTTTACTCCCCTCCCTCCCTTCGTCCTCGCCGAGTCTCTCCCTCTCTCTCTCTCTCTCTGCTATATTTCTTTTTTCCTCTACTAGTGTAGTCTGATTTATTACGCGGCGAAGGAAATGCCGAAAGGAGGAAAGAGGCAAGGGGGCTGTGGGCAGGCAGCAGCTCCACACGCAAACGCAGCTCCCGTTCCGGGCAAAAGCCACGTCCAACGGACGGAAACACAGGGAGATGGTCAAGGGCGTCCATGGACCAGGTCCGTGTGCGCCGCAGACTGACGAACGCACGCCCTGACACGCATACGCACAGCCGCACAGAGGGAGGAGGAGGAGGAGGAGGAGGAGGAGATGCCCTTACCGTCAGTCCTCCGTATAGGAGCTGCAGCCTGCCTGGTAGCCAGGCCAAAGCATCTAGCCGTCTATCTCCGGAGGGCGCTGCGCACCCATTTCTCGTCTCTACTTTCACGCGTTTCCCTCGGCACAGGCACAGGCACAAGCAGGCATGGTGATGGTGATCCTGCTACACTAGCACGCACGACGGACCCGATCCATGCACGTTTTCTTCGTTCTCGTGTCCATCGGGGGATGCAGCAAAGAGGTTTTCTTCTTTTCGGCTCCAGTATCTTCTACTTTGATGAGAAGACTCATCGTACAAGTGCCCGGCTCGGCTACTGCGCTAGACGAGCTTAGAGACGGGCAGGCGCTGCCGTCGGCTCCACGTGGGCTTCTTATCCTACATGCCTAACTCAGACTATCTACTTTTTCCGACTAATCCCGTTTTATTCATCAATCGAACAGATTGAACCGGATCGATACTGATCATAATAGATAGTAAAAATATCTCCAATGGTGGAAACCCGCCATGGGTAAATGGACATGGTGATGCGACTATGCGAGAAAACAATATTTCACTAGCCGTGTCTAAGTCTCGGTTGACTGAGACTTATAACTAAGTCTAAGTCAAGTGATATGACATGTAAGAAAGAAACAAAAAACCGAAAAGAAAAATTTGCACGGATCTCAACGTAAGATCTTACGGATATAGCATCGACTGAGACTTGTCCCGATCCAGATCTCTCTCTTTCTCTCCGCCTCCGCCTCCACCTCCCCTTTGCCTCTCCTCCCGCCGCCGCCGGATCCCGGCTGGGCAAAGTTCGTGCGAGGGGATGATGGCGGCGGCGGGGCGTCCATCTGTCGCGGCTTGGAGGCGTGGCTGTGACGGTGGATCTTGAGCGGGCGCCTCGGGACAACGTGTGTGTGGCCATGGCGTCGGCCACGCAGCGATGTGACCTCCTCTACCTTTGGCCGTCTTCATTGTCGGTCCAAAGGGATCTAGTCGGTGGGTCTTGCCTCGCGATGGCTTCCCGGCAGCGGATCAAGTGGAGGAGGAGATGGTGGCCTAGCTGCTGAAGTGGGTGAGGATGCCACCATCGTTGGCGGCGCCCGTGGGTGTCATTTTCCTCGTTGGAGGTGATGGTGGGGGCGTCCCTAGCACCATTGTTTTCGAGGGAAACCTCAGATCTAGAGGAGGGCTACCATTGACGGCGGCGCCCGTGGGCGTCATAGCACTCGTTGGAAGCATTGAGGGGCCTCCTGGATCGGATGATGGCGACTTCTTCGCCATCACCCTCGTGGGGGCATCATCTTTGAAGACATTCATCGGCTGGACGGACATGTGGACGGCTTGATGGTCGGGGCGTCGGTAGGTGATGGAGCGGCACTTCATCCTACACATTGATGACGGCGGATCTCGGCCGCATGGCACAGTGGAGACTCGGCGTCCGATGGGTGCGATGGACTCGTGCAGGAGGACGACGCTGTCTGGCGTCGTGGTGGCGTCAATGGCAGAGAGGCCTGACAAGGTCAATTGCGTCAGTATCTAATCTGAGAATGGATTGATGGATGAAGGGGGTGACGGCCCTTGCTGCGTGCACATGTGGTGCCCACTAAAAGTGCGCTGGATCAGTGTGTAACCCAGTCCAGGTATTGTGGCTTGGATGGGGCATCCGACATTAGATGTTAGGTGTTGGTGCGATGTCTGTTTGGTATTACGCTCGAACATTCGGCACCCCTTCATCACGGGGATAGGAGTAGCGACAGGTGTTGCCAAGATGGTGGCTTCAACCTTACTGATGTATTACCTTATAAAAGATTTGTAAATAATTAATAAAATGGCTGCATGCATCATCCAGATGCAGAGGTCGGGGGTATATCCTTCTTTTCAAAAAGAATGGTTGAATTGTTAATGAGCTGGATGTCATGCATTAGCTACAACCTAAGCTCTGATTTTTACCCAAGTAATAAGACAATTTTTTAATGTTGACCGTGTTGACCTCCAACTACGATCGAACAGCTAGAGATCCAAGATACCGATTGAGTTGGAAACTTAGAGCATCTCCAGCCGTTCGGCCCTCAGGACGCCAAAAAACGCGTCCTGGGGGCGAGTCGGCGAGATTTTCGGTGTGGGAGCGACTGCGTTCCTAGTCGTCGCCCCAGGTCGACTCCAGGGCTAAATCTATTCGGCGTTTTTTTGGCATAAACTCGTCAAAATTCATCCAAACTCGGGACATTCATTCAAATTTGTAGAAAAAACAAATAAAAAAACAAACACGGCCTAGCTACGCCGTCCTCGCCGCGCCTCGCCGTCGTCCGGCTTCTACATGCCTAGGCGCTTGTAGAAGTCGGTGTAGTCTCCGTCGTCGTCGTCTTCCTCGTCGTCCTCGCCCTGCCACCCGCCGTCGTCCCTGCTGCAGCCCTGTCCATGGCCGCCGACGCGGGATGGCCCGGCCTCCTCCTCGTCGCTGTCAAGGTAGACGACGCCGTCCACCTCGCTGACGGGGCGGTGGTGGCGCGCCTTGAGTTCCTCGATGGCGCGGCGCTGGCGAGCCACCTGCTCGCGGACGTAGTCCTCCCTCGCCCACTTCATGGTCGTCTCGTCAGCGGCGGCCATTGCGAGGTGCTCCGGCTTCACCGGGAGCAAGGGAGGCTCTAGCTCGGTTTTCGGCCGGACGGGGCGTAGGCGACCGCCGCGGCCTTCCTCGGGGATGGTCAGGGCGCCGCTGCGGGTGCGGCGCCCTAGCGGGGACTCCCCCGCCGTGTCCTGCGGCTCCGGCTTGACGGCGAAGGCCGCCGGCGAGCCGCCCGAGGAGGAGGAGGTTGTCGCGTCCGAGAACCGCCACGGCGTCCACGAGCTGCCACGGCGGCGAGAGAAGGACGGGGGAGCGGGGGCGGGGTACTCGAGGCGCGGCGTGTTGCCGGCCTCGATGTAGTCGAGGACGTTCTCGAGGGTGCGGCCGAGAACCCCCCACCACTCGCACCACCCTCCGGCGTTGTGGCGGCCGCAAGGTACGACGCCGTTGGTGGAGGCGATCAGGCCGTCACGGCGGCGGTCGAAGTAGATCGTCCAGAACGTGTTGTTGTCGGGGGAGTACGCCGGCGTTCGCGGCTGCTCCTCCGTCAGCGACGACCTAACGCGGGCGATCTCTGCCCGCCTGTCCGCCCCGGTGGGAGTGGGTGGCACCGGCACGCCGCCGGCGCTCAAGCGCCATGCGCCCGGCACCCTCATGTCCGGGGGAGCCGGGTAGTCGGCCTCAAAAAGGAGGCGCGCCTCCCACTCGTGGAGGTGGCGGCGGCCGAAGTCGTTCTTCGCCGCGGAGTCGCCTGGGTACCGCGCTGTCATTGCTCGTCGGCGGGCGTGTGGAGTGTGCGAGCAGGGGAGGGGGCGATTTTTTGCTGTGGTGCAGCGTTCACCGATGAGGAGTCCGGCTTTTATAGCCGGAGCAAGGGTGGCGGAGGCGCATGCCAGGCGACGCATGGCGGGCGGCCGTGGCGCTGGGCGACGCGACGCTTCACTGTGCGACATCAATGGGCATGCTGACCGGCGTGCTGCATCGCGCCAGACGCAACATCAATGAAGGCGACGGCGCGGCAGCACGTCAGTTGACATTGATTCTTGCGGGAAACGAGGCGATGTGGACGAGAAGCGGCGTGTCGTTGACAGGGCGGGACCATCACAGTTCGCGCCAAAAACGGCCCGTCCGTCGCCCCCAGGTGACCCCAGCGCGCCGGGTCCGAATTGGGTATGCCGACGTCAATTTCGGTTCAATCCGGCAGAAAACGGGCTCCTGGAGTCGCGACCGGGCTATTTTTTCGACGCCGGCGTCGAAAAAATGGTCTGGGGGCATGGCTGAAGATGCTTTTAAGCTCGAGGCAATTGATTGAAGATTGAACGGACCACGGCTGCCGTGACACCTTGTTGCTCGCCTCACAACGACGTGTAACCTAGTATTATTTCTTGATTTATATTTTTGTATGTAGTGGCTATTGGCTTAGAGTCACCCTTTCACTTCATTATGGACATTATTGATGTGATTGAGTTAAGCCCTAGCCGACACTAGCACGGTCATGTTTTAAGTGTTAGGGCCTGTTTGGTTGAAGGCCTGGACAATGTGTCTGGAAAAAAATAGTGTCTGGATGAAGCCTGAGATGATGCATGTTTTTGCCTGGCCAGGCTAGCCTGGTACATGCGTGTTTGGTTCGCTTCCTTGCATGCTAGTTTGTCCTTTTATGCTTAGATTAGCCATAATAGAGAGTAATATACATTAGTAACACATACATTTCCTTAGACTGTGTTACTACCTTCATAATGGGTAATAACTTAAGTGTGGTAACATGCAAAGATTCATTTATTATGTTATAGACTCATATTGCATTGGGACATGTGATGTTACAGTAACTAGCTAAGTTACTACAACTAGCTCTCTCCTCATAAGCAAATTTGCTGAGTTGGACTCGATGTTACTGCTGAAGTTACTCCTACTGTGGCTAGTCTTAAAATATTTCTAATGTTGTTGCCGTCCCTTGCTTAGTGCCAGGCACCCAGCCAGGCGTGAAAAATCGAATGCCTGGACCAGGCTGATGACACTGCCTGGGATGGATATATTATTTTATTCGATTTTTTTAATCCAGCCAGGCTAACCAAACTGCTAGGGACGTCCATGCCAGGCAATCAATGTTTGCGCCAAGCCACTAACCAAACAAAGGCCAGGCAGGAACCAGGCACATGCCAGGCCAGGCTTGCAACGGTGTGGATTTCAACCAAACACGCCCTTAGTCTCGAGTAGAGACCAATCGCACAACCTTCAGCATATTTGAGTTACTTGCTCTGAATTGTACTAAAATTATAGTCTGAAGTTTAGTTGGGCCTATTGATTGGTAACAGAGCCTCTCGGATCTCGCGGCGTGTCGGGGGCATGGTCTCATTAGTGGCAACTTGGCAATGGTAGGCTTTGCTTAGGGTGAAGCTTGGTTGCTGACTCAGTTATTGTGAAAAAATCATTGTGGTAAATTTTGGGGGTTTAGTCGCTAGAACATGGGCTTCGGACACAGGGTTGAGAGAAGCCGAGTTATGCTAAACTCTTATGCTCGTGTCCATACTTAAGTAGACTCAGTTGCGCGGATCGAAAGGCATCATGCTTCCGACACACGTAGCCCATACCTGGTGTGCCCAGTGTCGTCGTAATTTTCCGACACTACCCATATGAGGATAGCGAACATGTTGGAGATCTGAATGATGCACAGAAGGAGATATATGCTCAGGTTTTGGCTGGCGGATCGAGGTAATACCCTACATCATGATTGTCTTATTGATGATCTAGCCTCGTTTGAGAACTACGGTTTTGTTTTTCCAAGGGGGCGTTCGTGAGATCGTCTATGGGCTGAAGCCTCATATGTCTGTTGGAAATATACTCTAGAGGTAATAATATTGAATTATTATATGTCCATGTTCATAATTAAGAGTTTATATTCTATAGTATAACTGCTATGATCCTGGAATGTGTGATCTAATGGAAAACTCATATGCACGTGTGCAATGATAAACAGTAACATAAGATTTCTAGTCTCGCCTCTAAAACCAGCTCAAGTGTTGTTGATGATCATATTTTCCAGATCTTAGGATATCGTTAAGTGTAAGGGTAGTCCTAAAACAACATTGAGAATATGACGTTGGAAAACAATCATATTGGATTGACCCAAACTTGTTTGTACAATCAGCAATAGTCAATTGTTATAACATGGAGTGTTAACGTGTGATTTAGTTCCTTAGACTATGAGAGTATCGTAGTCACTTCTTCCGTACGGTGGAATTTTGGATTGCTCGAACGTCATCTGTAACACGGTGATCATAAGGACAACTTACAGGTTCATCGAAAGGTTTGACAAGGGACTAGATAGCTCGAGAGTGGAACTTGCTCCTCCGACGATGAAGAGATATTCTTAGGGCCCCCTCAATGTGACGGCATTCATCATCGTCTAACCGGAAAACAAAAGGAAAGGTAAAGGAATAGAATAAAAAAATATTTTGAAAAAGATTTAGGAATTTTAAAAAAGAAAAAGGAACATGATAAAAAATAATGAAAAGCGAACAAGAAAAACTAAAAAAGAGAATACAAGTAGAAATAGATAAATAAGAAGAGAACAAAAAACGAGTTGCAACCATCCCAAACCGTCAGAAAGGTTCCTTAAACCGGATCTCGGAACCCATATTGCTCCCAGCAATCCCTGATTGCTTCCCAAAAGACCACTCGATAACAACGTAAATGGGTCAGCCGACTACGACCAAATAATGAGCGATCACTACACTTAGCAATTGCTATAAGCCCCCCACCCCCACCCCACAAATGTCCTTGTTATTTTATTAGCGACATGCAAGTAGATGGTGGACTTGCAATTGGGTTAAAAACGTTAGGCCCAGTTGCGAGTCAAGGGTGGACTTGCAACTGTGGTAAAACCAAGGTTGGGCATTGCTGGAGGAGTTTTATTCAAGGCGAACTGTCAAGGGGTTCCCACTATAACCCAACCGTGTAAGGAACGCGAAATCCGGGAACATAACACTGATATGACGGAAATTAGGGCGGCAAGAGTGGAACAAAACACCAGACAAAAGGTCGAGTCTTCCACCCTTTACCAAGTATATAGGTGCATTAAGATAAACAAGATAATATGGTGATATCCCAACAATAAACAAGTTCCAACAAGGAACGATCTCCAATCTTCACCTGCAACTAGCAACGCTATAAGAGGGGCTGAGCAAAGCGGTAACATAGCCAAACAACGGTTTGCTAGGACAAGGTGGTTAGAGGTTTGACATGGCAATTTGGGAGGCATGATAAGCAAGTGGTAGGCATCGTAGCATAGGCATAGCAAAAGAGCGAGCATCTAGCAAGCAAAGATAGAAGTGATTTCGAGAGTATGGTCATCTTGCCTACAAAGTTTTCGGAGTTGCCTTGATCCTAGTAAGCGTACTCAACGGGCTCCTCGATCACGTACTCGTCTCCCGGCTCTACCCAAAGCAAGACAACAAGCAAAAGGAACACAATCAACCACGTGCAATGCTCAAGCAACATGATGCAAACATGATATGATATGCGGGATGCGATATGTGATGCATATGCATGATTTGCAACGGGATGATTGGACCTGGTCTCAACTTGGAAAACAAAGAGTGCCACTGGAAAGGTGAGTTGATGTCGAAATTGATATAAAGATCAACAGAATCGGATGCACGGTTTGGAAATGACAAGCAAAACAAATATGGCACCGGTCTGCGATAATCAGCACGAGACCACCTAAATGCATCAAGATAAATAAGCTACTGCACTCAAACATGGCAACAAAATACATGGCAGGGATCCACTCATGATACTTGACAAAAGATGAACAATAAGCTACGGCTAATTCACTCAATAGCAAGCTCAAACAAGCATGGCAAAAATGCAAAAGATAACATGTTTCAGACTTAGTGAAATTAACAGCATGTCAGGAATTTATCATCAGGAAGCAATGTTTAGAGCACGATAACTACATGCTACAGAAACATATCATGGCAAAGCAAGGCATGGCATGAAGCTACTCAAAGCATATAACAAAAGTCCCTTAGTGACCATGGGCCAAAAGAGATCAGAAAATACAATTGCAAGCATGTGAACATAGCAAAAACATAAATAGATTCAGACTTAGTGAAAAACCGGAGCATGCAAAACAGATAACGAGTAGGCATGTTTACGAGCTCGATGCACTCACTACGAGGCATTTCATGACAAACTAAGCATACACCCAACAAATAGACATGACATAAAAGCTAGACATGGCAAGAACAACAGCATAGCATGCACGGATCAACAACAACAAGCTCAGCAAAAGTGCTAAACATGTTAACAATCTGCCAGGAACATTTTATAGCAACAGTAGAGCTCAATTGACTCAAGCTAGGGTGCTCCATAATTGCAAACAAATACATGGATGGATATATCACAACATTATCTACAAAACATCCTTACTGATCATGCTCAAAAGAGGCACGGATCACTAGGAAACAACATGAACAGATGGCATAAAAATAATGACAGGGCAAGGACTTAGTGAAATTCTAAGTCCCTGAAATCAGCATCATTGAGTAAGCTACTTTGCATGCTTGTGCTAGTCACCACAAAGATCACAAAAATACATGGCATACACCCCTGTAAAGATGGCATGGCATTCTTCAAAACACATGTAGAGCTCAGGATCATAGCATGCACACATTAATCATGGCAAAAATGACAAAAGTGCATTTGCTGAAACAGATCTGAAACTATCATCACATAGCCCTCTTCCAACAGCATTTCGGGCATCAACATGAGCTCAAATGAAAATGATGCAATGAGATGAAATGATGTACTCGTCGAGAAGAACATTTTGATATGCTATACGCACGAATCGGAGCAACGGTTGCAGAGTTATGCCATGTCAAAGTATGCAAAAAGTTAGGGTTTCAGGGAGAAAAGATCAACCGATCCAATCCCAGATCTGGATCCGGTACTATAGCTGCACGCGGCCCGAGGTTCGCCGGGGTTGAAGTCACCGGAGTCCGAGTTCGAGGCGGCCGGAGCGCGCTGCAGGGAGGCGAGGAGGTCGGCGTAGAGGGCCAGACGGCGGAAGGCGAGCCGCCGCGAGCTTCTCCGGCGCGGGCGGATCGAGGAGGCGGCGGCCGGAGCACTAGAGGGCGTCGGGGCGGTGAAGCGTGCCGGCGGTGATGACGTGCGGCGGCGCGGTGAAGGGAGGAGCGCCGGACGGAGAGAACACGCGGGCGCGGGCGGTGCTCCGCTTCGGGCCGGGGAGGGCCCCGCGTGGGCTCCGGCGGGCCGCGGGGATGAGGCGGCGATGTGGGGCTCCGGGTGCCACGTGGCGGCGTCCTATTGGACGGCGGCGGCGGCGCGACGTGTCCGGCTTAGAACGGACATTGTCCGGCGGCGGAGAGGGATTTTCTAGGGTTAGGGGGAGAGGAGACCCGGGATTTTTGTGGAGGGATCTATTTATAGAGGTAGGAGGAGTTAGGAAGCTCCAAATGATGTGCGGTTTGCGGCCACGCGATTGTGATCGAACGCTCTAGATGATGGAGGAGGTTTTGGTGGGTTTTGGGCCAATTGGGAGGGGTGTTGGGCTGCAACACACACGAGGCCTTTTCGGTCCCTCGGTTAACCGTTGGAGTATCAAACGAAGTCCAAATGGCACGAAACTTGACAGGCAGTCTACCGGTAGTAAACCAAGGCCACATGACAAGTCTCGGTCCAATCCAAAAATGTTTAGCACCCGCACACGAAAAGAGGTAGAAAGGGACACCGGAGGACATAGGAGCGCCGGAATGCAAAACGGACAACGGGGAAAATGCTTGGATGCATGAGACGAACACGTATGCAAATGCAATGCACATGATGACATGATATGAGATGCATGACAAAGACAAAAGCACAACGAAGGCAAAAACCCGACAACGATGAAATAAAATAACTTAGTGCCGGAAACGACAAAAGTTGGAATACATATAAGGGAAGTTACATCTGGGGTGTTACACTACCGTGGTGTCGTTTTTTGTGCAGAAATAAAAGTTCTCGGAATGGGCTAAAAATTACGGTGATTTTTATGGACCAAAAGAGAACCTCGAAGCATAAGAGTTGGACCATAAGAGTCCCGAGGCGACAAAAAGGTAGGGGGCGCGCCCTACCCACCTCCCGGGAGGGTGTTTGAGGGAGTCCTGGACTAAGGGGTTCTTAGGCATCCGACTTATTAGACATGGGCCGGACTGATGGGCTGTGAAGATACAAAGACCGAAGACTCTACCCGTGTCCGGATGGGACTCTCCTTGACGTGGAAGGCAAGCTTGGCGTCCGAATATGAACCGGATGGTTAGGTCCGTAGACAGAGATCCTCATTATCATAGTCAGACAGGCTAGGCTTTTAGGGTTTAGCCATTATGATCTCGTGGTAGATCAACTCTTGTAATACTCATATTCATCAAAATCAATCAAGCAGTGTGACGGCCCTGATTTGACCATACACTAATCATACACGCAAATGTGTACAATTAAGATCAAGGACTCACGGAAGATATCACAACACAACTCTAAACACAACTTAAAATAAAAGAAGCTTTATATTACAAGCCAGGGGCCTCGAAGGCTCGAATACATAGCTCGAATACACAAGAGTCAGCGGAAGCAACAATATCTGAGTACAGACATAAGTTAAGCAAGTTGCCATAAGATGGCTAGCACAAACTGGGATACATATCGAAAGAGGCGCGGGCCTCCTGCCTGGGATCCTCCTAAACTACTCCTATTCGTCGTCAGCGGCCTGCACGTAGTAGTAGGCACCTCCAGTGTAGTAGGAGTCATCGTCGACGGTGACGTCTGGCTCCTGGACTCCAACGGCTGGTCGCAACAACCGGGTATAGAAAGGGGAAAAGGGGGAGCAAAGCAACCGTGAGTACTCATCCAAAGTACTCGCAAGCAAGGAGCTACACTACATATGCATTGGTATCAATGAAAAGGGTAGTATATGTGGACTAAACTACAGAATGCCGGAATAAGAGGGGGGTAGCTAGTCCTATTGAAGACTACGCTTCTGGCAGCCTCCATCTTGAAGCAGAAGAAGAGAGTAGATGGTAAGTTAACCAAGTATCACCGCATAGCATAATCCTACCCGGCGATCCTCCCCTCGTCGCCCTGTGAGAGAGCGATCACCGGGTTGTATCTGGCACTTGAAAGGGTGTGTTTTATTAAGTATCTGGTTCTAGTTGTCATAAGGTCAAGGTACAACTCCGGGTCGTCCTTTTACCGAGGGACACGACTATTCGAATAGATAAACTTCCCTGCAGGGGTGCACCACATTTCCCAACATGCTCGATCCCTTTGGCTGGACACACTTTCTTGGGTCATGCCCGGCCTCGGAAGATCAACACGTTGCAGCCCCACCTAGGCACAACAGAGAGGTCAGCATGCCAGTCTAAATCCTATGGAGCAGGGGTCTGGGCCCATCGCCCATTGCACACCTGCACGTTGTGTGGGCGACCGGAAGCAGACCTAGCCTCCCTAATACAAGAGCAGGTGTTCCAGTCTAATCCGGCGTGCGCCGCTCAGTCGCTGACGTCAAGAAGGCTTCGGCTGATACCACGACGTCGAGTGCCCATAACTGTTCCCGCGTACTTGGTTGATACGTCTCCAATGTATCTATAATTTTTTATTGTTCCATGCTATATTATATTCTGTTTTGGACATTATTGAGCTTTATTATACACTTTTATATTATTTTTTGGGACTAACCTATTAACCGAAGGCCCAGCCCAGAATTGCTTTTTTGCCTATTTTAGGGTTTTGCAGAAAAAGAATATCAAACAGAGTCCAAACGGAATGAAACCTTCGGGAACGTGATTTTCGGAACGAACATGATCCAGAGGACTTGGACCCTACGTCAAGACATCAACCAGGAGGCCACGAGGTAGGGGGCGCGCCTACCCCCCTGGTGTTGGGGAACGTAGCAGAATTTTAAAATTTTCTACGCATCACCAAGATCAATCTATGGAGTCATGTAGCAACGAGGAAAAGAGGAGTGCATCTACATACCCTTGTAGATCATGAGCGGAAGCGTTCAAGAGAACGGGGTTGATGGAGTCGTACTCGACGTGATCCGAATCACCGAAGATCCTAGCGCCGAACGGACGGCACCTCCGCGTTCAACACATGTACGGAGTGAGGACGTCTCCCGCGCCTTGATCCAGCAAGGAGGAGGGAGAGGTTGAGGAAGAGGGCTCCAACAGCAGCACGACAGCGTGGTGGTGGTGAAGCTGCAGTACTCCGGCAGGGCTTCGCCAAGCTCTTATGGAGGAGGAGAGGTGTTGGGGAGGGGAGGGGCTGCGCCTTGGATGTTGTGTGCAGCCCTCCCCTCACCCCTCTATTTATAGGGGAAAGGGGAAGGGGCCGGCCCCCTCTAGATGAGATCTAGAGGGGGGGCGGCGGCCAAGGGGAGGGGGGCTTGCCCCCCAAGCAAGGGGACGCCCCCCCTTAGGGTTTCCCCCAACCCTAGGCGCATGGGCCCTAGGGGGGTGTGGCGCCCCAGCTCACTTGGGCTGGTTCCCTTCTCCATACAGCCCATAAGGCCCTCCGGAAGAGGTGGACCCTCCCGGTGGACCCCCGGAACCCCTCCGGTGGCCCTGGTACAATACCGATATGCCCCCGAAACTTTCCTGCGACCATATGACAACTTCCCATATATAAATATTTACCTCCGGACCATTCCGGAACTCCTCATGACGTCCGGGATCTCATCCAGGACTCCGAACAACATTCGGTAATCACATACAAGTCTTCCTAACAACCCTAGCGTCACCGAACCTTAAGTGTGTAGACCCTACGGGTTCGGGAGACATGACCGAGACGACTCTCCGGTCAATAACCAACAGCGGGATGTGGATACCCATGTTGGCTCCCACATGCTCCACGATGATCTCATCGAATGAACCACGATGTCGAGGATTCAATCAATCCGTATACAATTCCCTTTGTCAATCGGTACGTTACTTGTCCAAGACTCGATCGTCGGTATTCCAATACCTTGTTCAGTCTCGTTACCGGCAAGTCACTTTACTCGTACAGTAATGCATGATC
Organism: Triticum dicoccoides; assembly: GCF_002162155.2. Lineage (NCBI taxonomy): Eukaryota > Viridiplantae > Streptophyta > Magnoliopsida > Poales > Poaceae > Triticum > Triticum dicoccoides. The sequence goes on from NC_041388.1 coordinate 274,399,328, forward strand.
CCGTGATAAACCACTTGATCACATTGAGCTCATTATGATGATGCATTACCGAGTGGGCCCAGAGATACCTCTCCGTCATACGGAGTGACAAATCCCAGTCTCGATTCGTGCCAACCCAACAGACACTTTCGGAGATACCTGTAATGAACCTTTATAGTAACCCAGTTATGTTGTGACGTTTGGCACACCCAAGGCACTCCTACGGTATCCGGGAGTTGCACAATCTCATGGTCTAAGGAAATGATACTTGACATTCAGAAAAGCTACAGCAAACGAACTACACGATCTTTGAGCTAAGCTTAGGATTGGGTCTTGTCCATCACATCATTCTCCTAATGATGTGATCCCGTTATCAATGACATCTAATGTCCATAGTCAGGAAACCATGACTATCCTTTGATCAACGAGCTAGTCAACTAGAGGCTCACTAGGGACATGTTGTGGTCTATGTATTCACACATGTATTACGATTTCCGGATAACACAATTATAGCATGAACAATAGACAATTATCATGAACAAAGAAATATAATAATAACCATTTTATTATTGCCTCTAGGGCATATTTCCAACACCTGGGCGTGCCCTCCACCCTTGTGGGCCCCTGTTGCTCCACTGACGTACTCCTTCCTCCTATATATACCTACGTACCCCGAAACTACCAGATACGGAGGCAAAACCCTAATTCCACTGCCGTAACTTTCTGTATCCACGAGATCCCATCTTGGGGCCAGTTCCGGAGCTCTGCCGGAGGGGGCATCGATCACGGAGGGCTTCTACATCAACACCATAGCCTCTCCGATGAAGTGTGAGTAGTTTATGCCAGACCTTCGGGTCCATAGTTATTAGCTAGATGGCTTCTTCTCTCTTTTTGGATCTCAATACAAAGTTCTCCCCCTCTCTTGTGGAGATCTATTCGATGTAATCTTCTTTTGCGGTGTGTTTGTTGAGACCGATGAATTGTGGGTTTATGATCAAGTCTATCTATGAACAATATTTGAATCTTCTCTGAATTCTTTTATGTATAATTGGTTATCTTTGCAAGTCTCTTCGAATTATCAGTTTGGTTTGTCCTACTAGATTGATCTTTCTTGCAATGGGAGAAGTGCTTAGCTTTGGGTTCAATCTTGCGGTGTCCTTTCCCTGTGACAGTAGGGGCAGCAAGGCACGTATTGTATTGTTGCCATCGAGGATAACAAGATGGGGTTTATTTCATATTGCTTGAGTTTATCCCTCTACATCATGTCATCTTGCTTAAAGTGTTACTTTGTTCTCTTGAACTTAATACTCTATATGCATGCTGGATAGCGGTTGATGTGTGGAGTAATAGTAGCAGATGCAGGCAGGAGTCGGTATACTTGTCTCGGACGTGATGCCTATATACATGATCATACCTAGATATTCTCATAACTATGCTCAATTCTGTCAATTACTCAACAGTAATTTGTTTACCCGCCGTGAATACTTATGCTCTCGAGAGAAGCCACTAGTGAAACCTATGGCCCCCAGGCCTATCTTCCATCATAATACTTAGTTATTTTTATTGCCTTTTATTTTACTTTGCATCTTTATCATAAAAATACCAAAAATATTATCTTATCATATATCTATCAGATCTCACTCTCGTAAGTGACCGTGTAGGGATTGACAACCCCTTATCACGTTGGTTGCGATGATTTATTTGTTTGTGTAGGTACGAGGGACTCGTGCGTGGCCTCCTACTGGATTGATACCTTGGTTCTCAAAAACTGAGGGAAATACTTACGCTACTTTGCTGCACCACCCTTTCCTCTTCAAGGGAAAACCAACACAAGTGCTCAAGAGGTAGCAAGAAGGATTTCTGGCGCCGTTGCCGGGGAGGTCTACGCAAAAGTCAACATACCAAGTACCCATCACAACCCTTATCTCCCGCATTACATTATTTGTCATTTGCCTCTCGTTTTCCTCTCCCCCACTTCACCCTTGCCGTTTTATTCGCCCCCCCCCCCTCTCTCTCTATGCTCCCTCTCTTTCTCTATTTGCTTCTTTTTGCCCGTTTCTTGTCTGCTCGTGTGTCGGATTGCTTGCTTGTCGTTATGGCTAGTCCCCTATCTTCCCCTTTGTCTCCTGAGTTTGAGGTTCTTCACTTCAAACAAAGACAAGGAGAAAACTTAAAAGATGCTTGGTTTAGAATGATGGGGTTTTATCGTAATTGCACCCTAGAGGTGAATTTTAGAATTCTGCTTCGCAACTTTTATGTTGGATTGAATTTATCTCATAGACAACTCTTGGATTGCGTTGCCAAAGCCAAATTTATTGAAATTGATCCTAGTATTGCACATGAAATTATAGAGAGTATAGTGGGAACACTACCCCAACAAAAGGGGCATCATCATACCCAATAAGAAACGCAAGTTTTCGAGAAAATTTGCAAAGTAACCAAGATCTTACAAAAATCCCTTGAACCTCTTAAGAGTGTTAGCGGGAATCTCCACCGCATGAATATGTTGATTACCCTTTGCAATAAGCGTTTGGATTCTTTAGATCTCAAAATTTCCGAATATGAGGGTAAACGCAAGGAACCTCCCGGATTCGAGCATAACTCCCAAAAAAATAAAGACCCAAGATGATATTACTTAGATCTATCCTCGCTTTTATGCCTAGCTAGGGGCGTTAAATGATAGCGCTTGTTGGGAGGCAACCCAATTTTATTTTTATTCCTTGCTTTTTGCTCCTGTTTAGTAATAAATAATATATCTAGCCTCTGTTTCGGTTGTGTTTTTTGTGTTTAATTAGTGTTTGTGCCAAGTAGAACCGTTGGGAAGACTTGGGGAAAGTCTTGTTAATCTTGCTGTAAAAAACAGAAACTTTAGCGCTCACAAGAACTGCTGCCATTTTTATTTGGAAAGTTCTATTTAGTTAATTCTTTTTGCAGATGATTAATAGTTAAATTCCTCACGCCAAGCAATTTATTTTAGAATTTGGGGGGTTCCAGATTTTGCCTTAGCTACAGATTACATAGACTGTTCTGTTTTTGACAGATTCTGTTTTTCATGTGTTGTTTGCTTATTTTGATGAATCTATGGCTAGTAAAATAGTTTATAAACCATAGAGAAGTTGGAATACAGTAGGTTTAACACCAATATAAATAAAAAATGAGTTCATTACAGTACCTTGAAGTGGTGTTTTGTTTTCTTTCGCTAACGGAGCTCACGAGATTTTCTACTTTAAGTTTTGTGTTGTGAAGTTTTCAAGTTTTGGGTAAAGATTTGATGGATTATGGAACAAGGAGTGGCAAGAGCGTAAGCTTGGGGATGCCCATGGCAGCCCCAAGATAATCTGAGGACACCTAGAAGCTAAAGCTTGGCTATACCCGGAAGGCATCCCCTCTTTCGTCTACTTCTATCGGTAACTTTACTTGGAGCTATATTTTTATTTACCACATGATATGTGTTTTTCTTGGAGCGTCTTGTATTATTTGAGTCTTTATTTGTTAGTTTTCCACAATCATCCTTGCTGCACATACCTTTTTGAGAGACACACACATGATTCGGAAATTATTAGAATACTCTATGTGCTTCACTTATATCTTTTGAGTTGTATAGTTTTTGCTCTAGTGCTTCACTTATATCTTTTAGAGCACGTCGGTGGATTTGTTTTATAGAAACCATTGTTCTCTCATGCTTCACTTAGATTATTTTGAAAGTCCTACAAAACAACATGGTAATTTGTTTAATTGTTTGAGGCATTCAAGATTAAATAAATAAAATTTTCTTATGAGTGTGTTGAATACTATGAGAAGTTTGAAACTTGATAATTGTTTTGAGATATGGAGATGGTGATATTAGAGTCGTGCTAGTTGAGTAGTTGTGAATTTGAGAAATGCTTGTGTTGAAGTTTGTGATTCCCGTAGCATGCACGTGTGGTGAACCGTTATGTTAAGAAGTCGGAGCATGATGTATTTATTGATTGTCCTCCTTATGAGTGGCGGTCGGGGACGAGCGATGGTCTTTTCCTACCAATCTATCCCCCTAGGAGCATGCGCATAGTACTTTGATTCGATAACTAATATATTTTTGCAATAAGTATGTGAGTTCTTTATGACTAATGTTGAGTCCATGGATTATACGCACTCTCACCCTTCCACCATTGCTAGCCTCTCTAATACCGCGCACTTTTCGTCGGTATCATACACCCACCATATACCTTCCTCAAAACAGCCACCATACCTACCTATCATGGCATTTCCATAGCAATTCCGAGATATATTGCCATGCAACTTTCCACCATTCCGTTTATCATGACACACTCCATCATTGTCATATTGCTTTGCATGATCATGTAGTTGACATTTTAGTTGTGGCAAAGCCACCGTTCATAATTCTTTCATATAAGTCACTCATGCATGATTGCTATCCCGGTACACCGCCAGAAGCATTCATATAGAGTCATATTTTGTTCTAGTATCGAGTTGTAATCATTGAGTTGTAAATAAATAGAAGTGTGATGATCATCATTCATAGAGTATTGTCCCAAAAAAAGAGAAAGGCCAAAAAAGGACCCAAAAAAAAGAAAAAAGGGGCAATACTACTATCCTTTTTTCCACACTTGTGCTTCAAAGTAGCACCATGATCTTCATAATAGAGAGTCTCCTATGTTTTCACTTTCATATACTAGTGGGAATTTTTCATTATAGAACTTGGCTTGTATATTCCAATGATGGGCTTCCTCAAAATGCCATAGATCTTCATGAGCAAGCAAGTTGGATGCACACCCACTTAGTTTCTTTTTGTTGAGCTTTCATATATTTATAGCTCTATTGCATTCGTTGCATGGCAATCCCTACTCACTCACATTGATATCTATTGATGGGCATCTCCATAGCCCGTTGATACGCCTAGTTGATGTGAGACTATCTTCTCCCTTGTTGTCTTCTCCACAACCACCATTCTATTCCACCTATAGTGCTATGTCCATGGCTCACACTCATGTATTGCGTGAAGATTGAAAAAGTTTGAGAACATTAAAAGTATGAAACAATTGCTTGGCTTGTCATCGGGGTTGTGCATGATTTGAATACTTTGTGTGGTGAAGATGGAGCATAGCCAGACTATATGATTTTGTAGGGATAACTTTCTTTGGCCATGTTATTTTGAAGAGACATAATTGCTTAGTTAGTATGCTTGAAGTATTATTATTTCTATGTCAATATTAAACTTTTGTCTTGAATCTTTCAGATCTGAATATTCATACCACAATTGAGAGAATTACATTGAAATTATGCCAAGTAGCATTCCACATCAAAAATTCTGTTTTTATCATTTATCTACTCGAGGACGAGCAGGAATTAAGCTTGGGGATGCTTGATACGTCTCCAACGTATCTATAATTTTTGATTGTTCCATGCTATATTATATTCTGTTTTGGACATTATTGGGCTTTATTATGCACTTTTATATTATTTTTTGGGACTAACCTATTAACCGGAGGCCCAGCCCAGAATTGTTGGTTTTTTCCTATTTTAGGGTTTCGCAGAAAAAGCATATCAAACGGAGTCCAAACGGAATGAAACCTTCGGGAACGTGATTTTTGGAACGAACATGATCCAGAGGACTTGGACCCTACGTCAAGACATCAACCAGGAGGCCACGAGGTAGGGGGCATGCCCACCCCCTGGGCGCGCCCTCCACCCTCGTGGCCCCCCTGTTGCTCCGCCGACGTACTCCTTCCTCCTATATATACCTACATACCCCCAAACTATCAGATACGGAGCCAAAACCCTAATTCCACCGCCGTAACTTTCTGTATCCACGAGATCCCATCTTGGGGCCTGTTCTGGAGCTCTGCCGGAGGGGGCATCGATCACGGAGGGCTTCTACATCAACACCATAGCCTCTCCAATGAAGAGTGAGTAGTTTACGCCAGACCTTCGGGTCCATAGTTATTAGCTAGATGGCTACTTCTCTCTTTTTGGGTCTCAATACAAAGTTCTCCCCCTCTCTTGTGGAGATTTGTAACACCCCCAGTGTCATTCTACAGTAATCCCCTATTGATGGTGCCATGTCATCACACTACTGTTGCTAATACTCACTTGATCCAAATCACTGTTCATGTTCAAACTCAAATTCAAAGTCAAAATTTCAATTTGCCAAACATGAAAACTAAAATGTTCAAAGTGTGGAAAATAATAAATGAGTAATTGTCATGTTGGAACCAACCTCTTCTAAATTCCCAAAATGCCCATGGCAATTAATTCAGTGCTCCAGCAGCATTTAAATTGGCCTTTTCAATTTTTAAAAATTAATTAGGCAACTCCTTTTAACCCAAAATTTTTGTTCCATCTCAAGGTATTCTGTTAGTTTTATGTACCAAGTTTTGTTCAAAACAAAACTCATTTGGTACTAAAAGAAAATGCAAAACAGAGCAAATAAAAGAAAACAAAAGAAAATGAAAAGGTAAAAGTCAGGGAGAGAGAGAGAGCAACCACCCCCTCCCTAGACCGAACCCACCTGGGCCGGCCCACCTACCCCACCCGAGCCGGCCCACTCCCCCTTGTCGTCTTCCCCCCTCCCCACTGTGCGTGCGACCGTGCCCATGGTCGCCGCCGAACCCACCTCGCCGATCGCGCCGCTACAGGCGCCGCGGGGAAGATAAGGATGCCAGCATCGGTGCCCTGGCTTCTGCCAATCTTTCCCCGCCTCACCCGCTTCCCCCTCCTCTCCCTCGCTCTCTCTCGCTCGTTCTCCTCCACCACCGAACGCGAGCGTCGCTGCTTGTCGTCGCCGTCGCGGCCACCGTCCTCCACGCGCCCGTTCAACATGCCTGTTCGCTCCACCGCCGTCCCCTATGCCGCCTGCCACATCAAGTTGGAGCTCGGAGCCCCTGCAGTGACGGCGGCGACTTCATGTTCCCCCTCGGCCACCTTGGATCGCCGCCGCCGTTTGTCGTCATCAAGCCTTTCCCGCGCCCGCTTAGCGCATCTGCAGCCCCCTGTGAGCATCTCTCTCCTTCCCCTCACTCCACGCGCTCGATTTTGAGCTCTAGCAATCGATTCGCTGTCGGCCGAAAACTTGATCCGCCGCTCACCTCGCCGTCGCGGCCACAGCTCACGCCGCTGGCGTCTGAACACATCACCGTGCTCAACGTCTTCGTAGGAGGCCGTAGGACCCACCAGCTCTTCCCCTCGGGCCCCCCTGCGTCTTTCCCGTCGATGCCGAGTTCCGGTCGCCGCTGTCGTCGACGCTGCGCCCTGCTCCGGTCAACCCTAGCCCCGTGACCACCGCCGTTGGATGCGCGAGGTCGACCGCAGCCGAACGAGCCTAGCCACACCTCTTCCCGTGCCCCGTAGCGCGATCCCCATCTGCGCCCGAACCCCACCGCCGCCTCCACTCGTCGCTGGCGCAGTTCCGACCAGCCGCGAGCCCAGCCGACCTCACCACGCGACGCGGCGAGCTCTCCTTGTCCGAACGCGCCAAGTCTCGCGCCTAATGACCCCCTATGGCGCGATTCCGGCGAAGTCCGGCGATCGCCGCCGCTGTTTTGGTCGCCGGCGGCGAAACCCCAACACCGCCGATGTGGCGCACGTGGGCCCTGCCCCTGGGTCGCTGACTAGTGGGCCCTGGGGTCCCCGTTGACTGGGTTAACCCAGTCAACGTGCTGATTGGGCAACCCCAGCCACTGACATGTGGGCCCCCCTTTGTTATATTAGTCTAATAACGTTTTATAAATAAAAATGATTAGTTAACCTAAAACACTCACTGACGCCCGGGGCCCACTCTCCTAATTGACCCTGTTAGTTTAGTTAATGCACTGTTAAGCCAGCACAGGCTGACTTGTGGGTCCCAGTGGCCCCATTGGTCAGCTTTGACCAGTCAACCGGACTGTTGACTGCTGATGTCACACCTACGTCATACTGATGTCATATTTCCTTTTCTGTTAATTTGAACAATTCCAGAAAAGGCTTTAAACTTTAGAAATTCATAGTGATCAAAACGTAGCTCGGATGAAAATGTTTTCTGTATGAAAGTTGCTCAGAAAAATCCAACGAATCCAAATGCGCGGTCCTTTCACCTGTCACATGCCCCTGGCATGCTGAACATGGAACCGTCCCCTCTCTTTCATCTGTCCGGAATCCGCCTAACACCGGGAATTCATCCTCGGATGTTTATCCCCTCTGTCTGCAACGTGTAGTACTACGTTAGGGCAACCCTAGCTCTGCCTATCGTCATGTTATGCCTTGTGTTTGCTCTGTATTTACTGTTTCTTCCCCCTCTTCTCTTCGGTAGACCCCGAGACCGATGTTGCCATTGTGATCGACTACGTCGACGACGACCCCTCCTTGCCAGAGCAACCAGGAAAGCAAACCCTCCTTGAGCATTCCGATATCGCCCATTTCTTTCCCTCTCATGCTTGCATTAGAACTGCTACTGCTTTCTGTATGATCCTACTCTGATGCATAGCCTGTTTTTGTTACCTACTTTCATACCTTACCTGCTTATCCTAAATTGCTTAGTATAGGTTGGTTATTGATCCATCAATGACCCCCACCTTGTCCTAGTTGCCCCGCTTTATGTTCGATGACTCGATCAACGTGATCGACGTCCAGGCCCCGACACCGCACATCACTTTCCCCCTTTTTTGTTGCTCGACTCTGCAGAGTTACCATCGAGTGCCGAGGGTGGAACCTCATACATCACCCCTGATGAGATCTCTATAGTGTAGCTATACGGTCGAGGTCATCGAGGGTGATTTCCTCCTTAACCACTTCCGTTACGGCTCTATCGTGCAACCCCTCAAGTGTGAACCTCGAGGGTGGATCCTCTTACGTTCACCTTGATGATAACATCGAGTGGAATTCACCGGGGGTGATTCCTCGGGTTTTCCCCTTGGTGTTAGACACACAGTTACTATGGTTACTATGACTTTACACTGAGCCATGTTACTAAAGATGGGTCGTCCCCGAGGGGTATGCGCGCGAGCTTAATAGCGAGTGATGTGGAGTCAGGTTGACCTGGAAGGTGCCCGCGAGATACTTACGAGGCGTGGCCGCGCATTCTTGACTCTTGCCACAAGTACTCGAGACGGGGCGACGGGGTCACATCGATCGCGAGTCTCTGCTTGTTACCGCGTGTTCCTAATCCACTATGATTTGGATATTTGATCCGAGGGGCCTCTGGCCTGATAGCACTAACCATCACATGGGCATAGTATGGGCGTTCTGTGTCGTATGCATCAGCCGAAGCTTAATAGACGTCAGCGACTGAGCGGCGTGCGCCGGGTTGGACTGCGTAAGCACCTGCCTTGTTGAAGGAGGTAGCTAGGTCTGCTCACCGGCCGCCCACGCAACGTGCAGGAGTTCTCGGGGAGATGGCCCATGACCCCTGGGGGCATAGGTTTAGTCCGGCGTGCTGGCCTCTCTATTAAGCCTAGGTCGGGTCGCGGCGTATTGTTTGGCCGAGGCCGGGCATGACCCAGGAAAGTGTGTCCGGCCGGAGTTAATCGAGCGTGGTGGGTAAGTCGGTGCACCCCTGCAGGGAAGAAAACATCTATCGATAGCCTGTCCTACGGTAACGGACACTTGGAGTTGTATCCCGATCGATACAACTAGAACTGAATACTTGTGATGAGAACTGGATGGTGATGAGAATTGGATTGTGATGATAACTGGATAGTATGGCTCTGGGATTGCTTTCTCGCAGGGAGTCAAGAAAGGATCTCTGGTCGAGGTTGATAACACTTCTACTACTTTACTTTATGCTACTCTACTCCCTCCTGTTGCGGCAAGATGGTGGTTTCCAGAAGATGCTAGTCTTCGATAGGACTAGGCCTTCTCTCTATTCCGGCATTCTACAGTTTAGTCCACAGATACAACCCATTCGTTTGATACAGATGCATACTTAGTTTAGACCTGAAGTAAGTCTTGCAAGTACTTTGGATGAGTACTCACGGTTGCTTTGATACTTCTTTTTTCCCCATACCCGATTGTTGCGACCAGATGACGGATCCCAGGAGCCAGACGACGCCACTGATGACTACTACTACCCGGAGGATGCCTACTACTATGTGAAGACCGCTGACGACTTGGAGTAGTTAGGAGGCTCCCAGGCAGGAGGCCTTGCCTTTTCGATCGTTGTTGCTTTTGTGCTAGCCTTCTTAAGGCAATCTTGTCTAACTTATGTCTGTACTCAGATATTGTTGCTTCCGCTGACTCTTGTGTATTCGAGCTTATGTATTCGAGCCCTCGAGGCCCCTGGCTTGTAATATAAAGCTTGTATTATTTTCATTTGTGTCTAGAGTTGTGTTGTGATATCTTCCCGTGGGTCCTTGATCTTGATCGTACACATTTGCGTGTATGATTAGTGTATGATTGAATCGAGGGCGTCACAAGTTGGTATCAGAGCCAACTGCCTGTAGGATCCCCCCTTTCCAACTCCTTGGCCGAAGTCGAGTCTAGTCACTACAAAAACTTTTACTAACATGGTTGTGTGGCTTACGGGCCCACGTCGCCATTGGGTGGTATTAGGATCTTCTATTCCTCGTCTATACTCTGGGACTCTGATCTCTCTTCCTTTCGGGTTAAACGATTTTGCTAACCCTAACGTTAGGATCTCGTAACTACTTCCTCCTGGAGAGCCCCTTCACTACAAATGATCGCTTGCTTCGCGAGAAGATTCTGCAGATACTCCTCGTTGTTTCCCGAGCCCCTGTGCCCACTGCTTTGCAATTCCTGACCACCGATAATCCCCGTGAATAACATCCTTGCCGCTTGTACATTCTTCCCCAGTTGTTCCTGTTGTTACAAGATGCCTTGAACTGCTCTCCTTTGTTCTGAGAATCCTTTGAGCTTACTGCCTTGCAGTTCCTTGTCAACTGAATACCCCTACAGATAACTTTGTGCATCTATCGAGTATCCGCTCATGCTTAGTTGATTCTTGTACTTCACAAAAGTCTTCGTAATACCATTCGTTCTTATGAAAATCCTCAACAGCCTATTGTTCTTGAATTTCTTGCTTGCTTGCATTATGGTTAATACCATGAGTCTAGTAATCTTATTGTCATCCTTTGTCATTATCATTTTGAGTCCATTAATACAATATGTTGCGAATGCTCGCAATCCTCAATCAGATCCTAGGATTCATCCTTCCGGCACAGACGTCATTTTAACATGTGCTGGATCTCGACCAATCTAATCGCCATCGATTGTACCCCTATGGCTATTCTACCTATCCATCCCTAATCAGAGCATTGATTCTGATCCCTTGTCTTGGAATTCATAATTCCTTTGAAATTGAGCTTTGAGTTAGTCAGTTGTTTCTATAATCTGATCTCCTTGCATTCTTTCTTCCTCTGGTTGAATACTGATGCTCACATCAAATCCCTTGTGGACCACCAGACCCCCCTTTTTCGGATTTTATCTGACAACGTCCTTCATATTCAATAAGCTTGTGAGCAATTCCTCGGATACATAATGCTTTTGGTAAATAGTATCCTCTGCTTTCTCAAGCATGCTCTAATACCGAGCTTGTGTTATTTATTCTTGAAATTTATGATATATGTCCTAAGATGCCCCGATGGGTTGAACCTATGCCTTCCCTAATCTGTGTGAACTCGAAAGTTATGCGGGTTATACTCTAGTGGCTTTTCATCTGATAAAATTTCAATACTACAGCTTCATCAAGAGCGAGAAGTAAAATGAAAGTTATGCATTGTAGAAGTGGGAGTCGACCCTGAACCTTTGTGTTCATGCCCATGGACACAGTGTGGAACTTATCATGAAAGCTTCTTGCAAGGATATTTATCATTTGAATAATTCTTCCGGTATCGTAAATTGGATCCCTTGCAGTTATGGTCTCGACCATATTTCCTCCTTGATCTCATTCACTGGGTAAGTTAAAACTACTTATCCTCTGCAAATCATTTCCCCCGTCCAACCTCTACTCCGATTTACCTCCTGGCATTACACCTAGTACTTGATACTGGGAAGCTTTATACCCCATCACATCATTCCTAGCCTGATCGGCTATATTTTATCATGACAACTTTTTAACAATGCTACCTGGTCCTTATGCCCGAAGCAACTTCCGACGACGAGCTAAGCTTACGTCGATCTTCCTCATCTTATCATTTCACCTCGAACAACAAGCTTGACTTTGAGCTTGTGTCGAATCTGTGGTTCTCATAGTGTAAGTGCATCTAGTGCCACACCTAGTTGGTTTTGGAGTATTGACGACAAACCTAGTTGAGGGACTGATGTGTTTGTGAGAATTGCAGGATAACACAGGTAGAAGTCCCTCATTGATTCGGTTTTCCTACCAGAGATGACCCCTAAAAATGTATGAAGACATTGATGTCAAAGGTGGTATATGAAGATATTCTCATTGAAGACTATGACAAGAGAAGACATCGCATGAAGCCTATGGAGCTCGAAGACTTAGATCTTTTGTAGTTCTGTTTCTTCTTTGTTGGGTCATAGGAACCACCGTACTGTTAAGTGGGGTCCAAGTGAACCAGTCAGAATGACTGAAGTGATGCTTAACCAAAACCTATGTCTTCGAGTGAAGACTATGAGAGCGAAACTTGTCCAGAGTCGGACAAGTCAGCTTTGCTTGTAGCCCAAGTAAAGCTGCCGCGTGAGTTTGAAATCTGACCGTTGGAACACGTGTCAGTTCCTTAGTGACCCAGGGTCATTTCGGACAAATCAGGTCGGGTTGACTAGTGGCTATAAATAGCCCACCCCCTACAACCATAAACGATTGGCTGCTCAGAGTTAGAGTACGGCTTTTGTCGTTTGAGAGCAACCCACCTTGAAGCCTTTGAGAGAGAATTTCTTGCGAGGATAAAGCCCTTACCACCCAGAGCCTAAGAGTGTTAGGCATCACTTAAGTCTTCTTGTCTGTGTGATCTGAAGACTTATTACACTTGAGGACTGTGAATCCTCCAGCCGGTTAGGCGTCGCGTTCTGAGCATCCAAGAGACATTGTGGATCGCCGGTGAACAAAGTTTGTGAAGGTTTGGGAGTCTACCTTGAAGACTTACCAGAGTGATTGGGCGAGGTCTGTGTGACCTTAGCTCAAGGGGAATACGGTGAGGACTGGGTGTCCTGAGCTGCGTGTTCAGGACTGGGTGTCCGGGACTGTGTGTCCTCAGGTTTAAATACCTACCCGCCCTAACCAGACGTACAGTTGTCACAACAACTGGAACTGGTCCAACAAATCATTGTCTTCAACGAGTCACTGGTTTCATCCTTCCCTTCCCTTTACTTACTGTTGGTCCTTGTGAAGTCATTGTATGATTGCACTATCTTTTGTCTTCACTGAGTGACTGCGTGTTCTGTTTGGCTTCATAATATCTTCCTACCTGATCCTCACTACATAGCTGGTATTAGTCATTGTGCTTTCACTTCATTGAATACTTGGCTATGGTTTGCCTAGTGTAGTCTACCTTCCGCTGCATGGTAATAGGTTTATTTCTATCATTTGTCTTCGAAACTTTCACGTTTTGAAGACTTTCATAAAAATCGCCTATTCACCCCCCTCTAGTCGATATAACACACTTTCAATTGGTATCAGAGCAAGGTACTCCCTTGTTCTGTGTGATTCGGTTTAACCACCTGGAGTTTTAGCTATGTCGACTGCAGGGATAATTAAAGTCTCCACTGCGTACCCCGTCTTCGATGGAACTGAATATCCCTACTGGAAGAATAAGATGCACATGCATCTTGAAGCTATTGACATCGACCTATGGTATGTCGTCAAGAACGACGTTCCCAAGGCTGGAGAAGGTGTCACTGCTGCTGATGTCAAGAAGTTCATTCAACTGGACTCTACTGCCAAGAATATCATCTATGGTCATCTGACCAAAGGACAGTATGGCCGTGTGAGTGCTCTGGAAACATCTAAGCTAGTCTGGGACTGGCTCTCCAAGGTCAACGAAGGCGTCTCAACCCAGAGAGATCAGAGAATCAGTGTTCTTCGCAACCTCTTCAACCGCTTCAAGCGAAATGACAATGAGAATGTCCAGCTCACGTTTGATCGACTCACTGACATCACAAATGAGCTTCAAGCCCTCGGCGCTACTGAGATTACCAAACATGAAGTCGTCAAGACACTACTAAGATCACTTGACAGTTTGTTTGACACCCTAGCCCTGATGATTCAAGAATGTCCTGATTTCAAGACACTCGATCCGTCTGACATACTTGAGAGGCTCAACACACATGAGTTTCAGCTTTCTGAGAAAAGAGATATCTACGGTCCAAACTATGGGCGAACTCGTGCCTTGAAGGCAAAAGCTGTCTCCTCATCTGAAGAAGAATCTGACAGCAGTTCTGATGATCCTGAAGACATTGGAAGGGAACTTGCTATGCTTGTGAAGAAGTTCTAAAAATTCACCAAGAATAAAGGTTTCAGAAAGTCTTCACGATCAAGCTCAAGAAATGATGAAGCTTCTGCTCATGACTACAAGAAGAAAACATGTCACAAGTGCAAGAAACCTGGCCACTTCATCTCTGAGTGTCCGCAGTGGGACAATGAGAACAAAAGGAATAAGAAGAGCAAGGAATATGACTCTGACGACAAGAAGAAGAAGAAATACTCAAAGTCTTCTTCCAAGTCTTCCTCAAAATCTTCATCACACAAGAAGAGCTCATCTGGCAAGGCACATGCGTTTGTTGGCAAGGAAATGGATTCAGAAGAGGAGTCCGCTTCTGAGGAGGCGGAGGTGGAGTCTGAGGAGGAGTCTGATTCTGGCGTTTCAAGTCTGGCTACATCATACGTTGCCAAGTCCATCTTCAACACTGAAGACAATGACTTCATCACCGACACTGATGCAAATGACAAGGACTACTCCGCTCCTACCTACTGCTTCATGGCACGCGGTGCCAAGGTAAACACATGCACTACTCACTATCAAACATCTAGTGACAATGACTCTGATTGTGGTTCAAGACCCAGCTACAAAACACTTGCTAAAATTGCAACTGAACAACAGAAAGCCATGGAACATATTCAAAAACTGTTAGACAAAAGCGATGATCTGTTAGGCGCTGAAATGACTCGATCTGAGTCCTTAATTGAAGACATAAAAAATCTTCACGTTAAGTATGAGGAACTTGAAAGTCGTCATGAAACGCTCTCAACAACTCATGAAAAGCTTTCCTATGATTATCTTCAAAGGAAGCAAGATCTTGAGAAATTGAGAGTGGCTCATGAAGATCTTCAAAAGGAAAACGAGTCACTTCACGCCAAACAGATCAGTTCCGCTCAGGAAGGATTTGAACCACCATGTCTTAAATGCATCGAGCGTGACAATGCTACTTCTATTGCTGAGTGTTCTACTACTGCTACTGTTGCAATATCTTCAACTGTTGATGTGGTAACTAACCCCTCTGCTGAGGATACCACTGCTATTGCTGATGAGAATGCTAGGTTGAAGACATTGCTTGAAACAGGGATGTACAAAAGTCTCAAAAGGCATCAGACACTATGTGATGTCCTCAAAAGGCAGATCCTGAACCGAAACCCTAGGAAAGAGGGTGTTGGGTTCGTAAGGAAAATGAATGCTGATGGCTCTTACTGGAAACCTGAGCAGTACCCTAAAACCACATGGGTTGCTGCAAATGAACCTTCAGCAGATCCATCCAATCTATCTGGCTTCACTTGTGCTAACCCCATTGTCATTGATGAATCCTTTGATGCAAACTATAAACTGTTTAAGAATCAGACTGGTGAAGTGTTTGCCAGGTACATTGGTACTAACTACAGGAATGGACCGCCTATGAAGAAGATCTGGGAGCCGAAAAGGTGTTTGGAAAATCTTCCTGTGAATGTCATCATGACACCACAGGTGAAGAAGACAAACCCCAGACCACAGGCTTCATACGGCCCAAAGGCTTCATACAGACAGAGGACTCACCTGAGTCGCACTAACGCAAATATTTTGCAGGGAAACCATACTGAGGCCTATGAATATGAGCGCGGTTCATCGAACCGCCTTGTTCATAAGACCAAGAACTATTCTGCTTATTCTTATGAGTACTATTTTCCACCTGCAAGACTATTTGCTAGGGCTCCAAAGCCAAAGTTCTCAGATGTTGCACTTAGACTTATTGCTTCTAAGCCACCCTTGAAGATGTGGGTGGCTAAGAAAGCTTAACTCTCTTTTGCAGGGAAAGGTCTCCAGCAGAAAACCAAAATCGTCTAACGCTATTACTAGGGACCTTAAACATCTTGTAGGGCGCAAGATCAAATGCCCGAATGGTCTTACTATGTACTTCATTCCTGAATCGCTTCCTACTCTCCCTATTAGTCCTAATCTGGATCTAAGCTTTCATAACCCACTGGTTCGTCAAATGTTTTTGCTTCACAACTCTCTTCGTGAAGCCCATCCCCCTAACTGCACTGTAGGGTACGACACCAGCGTCTTTAGAATGGATTATTGATAGTGGGTGTACCAATCACATGACTGGCAAAAGAAGCCTTCTTATGGACTCAACCTTACGTCCATCCGACAAGAGTCACATCACATTTGCTGACACTGGTAAAAGTAAGGTATTGGGTTTAGGTAGAGTTGCAATCTCAAAGGATCAACACATGGATAAAGTCATGCTTGTTGAATCCCTTGGCTTCAACTTAATGTCTGTCTCAATGCTTTGCGATTTGAACATGATCGTAATGTTTGGAAAATATCGCTGCCTTGTTCTAATGGAATCTGACAAGTCTCTATTGTTTGAAGGGTATCGGAAAGATG
Source organism: Triticum dicoccoides (assembly GCF_002162155.2). Classification (NCBI taxonomy): domain Eukaryota; kingdom Viridiplantae; phylum Streptophyta; class Magnoliopsida; order Poales; family Poaceae; genus Triticum; species Triticum dicoccoides. The sequence continues at coordinate 274,416,052 of NC_041388.1, forward strand.
ATTTGTACGTGGTAGACTTCTCAGCAGGACCACATCTTGCCGTATGTCTTCTAGCAAAAGCTTCAGAATGCTGGCTCTGGCATCGGAGGCTAGGGCATGCTGGCATGAGGAACCTCCACACCCTTGCAAAGAAGAAGCATGTCATAGGCATCGAGGGCGTCAAGTTCAAGAAAGATCACTTATGCGGTGCCTGTGAAGCAGTAAAGATGACGAGGGCCAAACATCCCTCGAAGACAATCATGACAACTACTCGACCCTTCGAACTGCTCCACATGGATCTTTTCGGTCCTACTCATTACTCAACTCTTACTACTACTGCTTGTCTCTATGGCTTTGTCATTGTTGATGATTATTCTAGATATACTTGGGTGCACATAATCCTCTACAAGACTGAAGTGCAGGATGTCTTCAGACGCTTCGCCAATCGAGCAATGAAAAACTATGGCGCCAAGATAAAGCACATCAGAAGTGACAATGGCACTGAATTCAAGAACACTGGCCTTGATACATATCTTGATACTTTGGGCATCACACATGAATTCTCAGCTCCGTACACGCCACAGCAGAATGGCGTCGTCGAACGCAAGAACAGAACACTCATTGAGATGGCCCGAACGATGCTATGAATACAAGACTCCAAGAAAATTCTGGCCTGAAGCCATTGATACTGCATGTCGTACAATCAATCGTGTTTATCTTCACAAGCTTCTAAACAAGACATCTTATGAGCTCCTTACTGGCAAGAAGCCAAATGTCAGTTACTTCAGAGTATTTGGCGCCAGGTGCTGGATCAAGGATCCACATCACACTTCAAAATTTGCACCAAAAGCACATGAGGGTTTTATGCTTGGATATGGAAAGGATTCGCACTCCTACAGAGTCTTCAATCTCTTTCATTATAAAGTGGTTGAAACAGTGGATGTGCGGTTTGATGAGACTAACGGTTCACAAAGAGAGCACCTTCCAAATGTGCTAGATGAAGTTCCATCTAGTGAATCAATCAAGCTAATGGGAATTGGAGAAATCATACCTTTTGAAGCTCAACCTGAAGAGGAACTGGAGAAATCATACCCTCTGAAGCTCAACCTGAAGAGGAACTGGAGAAATCATACCTGGTCCGCTCACTCGTTCAAGGGCAACTCAGCTAGCAAATTTCTGTGGGCACTTCACATTCGTCTCAATAACAGAACCCAAGAAAGTTGAAGAAGCCTTCATGGAACCTGAATGGATTCAAGCTATGCAAGAAGAGCTTCAACAGTTTGAGCTGAATAATGTATGGGAACTGGTTAAGCGTCCTGATCCTCGGAAGCACAATATAATAGGCACCAAATGGATATACCGCAACAAGCAAGATGAGCATGGTCAAGTTGTTAGAAACAAAGCTCGTCTTGTTGCTCAAGGATATACTCAAGTGGAAGGCATTGACTTCGATGAAACATTTGCTCCCGTGGCTCGACTTGAAGCCATACGCATACTGCTAGCCTATGCAAATCATCATAACATACTTCTATATCAAATGGATGTGAAGAGCGCCTTTCTCAATGGCAAGATTGAAGAAGAAGTGTATGTTGCACAACCGCTTGGCTTTGAAGATCCAAAATATCCTGACATGGTATACAAGCTCAACAAGGCACTGTATGGCCTCAAACAAGCCCCTCGGGCTTGGTATGACACACTCAAATACTTCCTGAAGAGCAAAGGCTTCATACCTGGTTCCCTCGACCCTACTCTCTTCACGAAGACATATGATGGTGAACTGTTTGTGTGCCAAATATATGTGGATGACATTATCTTCGGCTGCACCAATCAGAAGTACAGTGAAGAGTTTGGATATATGATGCAAGAACAATATCAGATGTCCATGATGGGAGAGCTGAAGTTCTTCCTCGGTCTTCAAATACGATAGCAACGCAACGGCATCTTCATATCTCAAGAGAAGTATCTCAAAGATTGCCTGAATAAGTTCGGTATGCAAGACTGCAAAGGCTTCACGACGCCAATGCCAGCCAAATATCATCTGGGTCCCGACGACAATGGTAAAGAGTTCGATCAAAAGGTATACCGCTCCATGATTGGTTCTTTACTTTATCTATGTGCATCTAGGCCAGATATTATGCTTAGTGTTTGCATGTGTGCTCGATTCCAAGCGGCACCAAAGGAGTCGCATCACTTAGCTGTGAAGCGAATTCTTCGATATTTGGCTCACACCCCAACTCTAGGATTATGGTATCCAAAGGGCTCAGAGTTTGATCTGGTTGGATTCTCGGATGCTGATTATGCTGGTGACAAGGTGGATTGCAAGTCTACATCAGGCACATGTCATTTTCTGGGACGATTACTTGTATGTTGGTCTTCAAAGAAGCAGAACTGTGTATCTCTCTCCACTGCTGAATCTGAATACATTGCTGCTGGATCTTGCTGCGCTCAGCTTCTGTGGATGAAGCAAACACTCAAGGACTATGGCATTCATCTGAAGCAAGTGCCACTCTACTTCGACAACGAAAGCGCCATCAAGATTGCCAACAACCCAGTTCAGCACTCGAAGACAAAGCACATTGAAATTCGTCATCACTTTCTCAGAGATCATGTTGTGAAGGAAGACATTGATATCATACACGTCAACACTGAAGAACAATTGGCAGATATCTTCACCAAGCCCTTGGATGAGAAGAGATTTTGCAAGTTACGGTGTGAGCTAAATATCTTGGAATCCTCAAATGTCCTGTGATCAGGCACACATCCTAACACTTATGCATATTGATGACTTAGATGTGCAACACACGAAGTAAAGTATATCTTCAATCAATGAAGACATACATTCTAAGTGTGAATACATTAATGTGGAATTTGACTTCAGAGCGCCACGATAATTGTGCGCCGTGTCTGGGTCTAATACTTCCTATACGGTGGGTAACGCCACCACCAAAGGCTCTATTTGAAGTGTTTCACTCGTGGCGTTACATTTGCTATGTCATCACATTTGCTTTGGCTTCAATTTCAACATGTCTTCATGATTATCTTCACTATGTTGAATATATATATATATATATATATATATATATATATATATATATATATATATATATATATATATATATATACTAGTGTTCTGTCCTCTACAGCATTCACTTATAGCTATGTCTTCATGTTGAGTCTTTTGAACTAAGTGAATGTGATCGGACCCTAACCTCTCTATGCTTTCTATCTCAAACTCTATCTCTCCAAGTCATATGCATTCTATTGAAACTGTCGAATGTCTTCTCTGCGTCCTTGTCAGCAGAAGATACAGAGACAAACATTAAGTCCGTTTTCAATGCTCATTCCTTCACCTGAAACCCGGAGAAGTGGGAACGACCACCCGACAATCCAGGCGTGCGTGGGACGTGGAACAACCTCCGACATGCTGCATGAAGGCCACGTGTTCCTCAGATGTGAATCGCCAGGGGCACCTGTGTAATAACACTGAGCCGCCCCTGTCCCTATAAATACACGCCTCACCGCAGTCATTATCTCTTCTTCCACTCTCGCACGAACCCTAGCGCCACCGCTAGCCCTCGACGACGCCGGCGACGAAGCGCTTCACTGCCGCAACCTCTCCGACGCCGTCTTCATGCTGATCGCGGACATCGTCTTCTCCTCCGTCGCCGTAGGTGTCCTCCGTCGCCAAGTTAGGGCACGGACAATCGAACTGCTCGGCCTCCTCTTCCACTCCGTCTAGCAGTTCTTCGTGTGGTAAATAAAACTTCCTTTTTTACAGCCCCTTTGATCCTATAGCTTCGTCACTTTCTACCACAAGTAGTTTCTATTCACACAAGTTGGATCTCTTTCATACTGCATCTCATAACATGCCTAGTATATTCACTTATGCTTCACAAAGTAGTTAGATTCCTCACTTGTACTGATCTCTGGATTCGTACAAATCTAGAACCAACTCCTTATCTATGAGTGAATGTCTTCGCACAATGAGGTCAATGTCTTCTAAACTGATTTATCTTCAAAATCTTCTGAGAATGCATATGACCTCTTCCCCTTCCCTCGCACCTTAATGCTGTCACAGGTACATGTCCGTGGGAGAATCCCTTGGTTCTCGTAGTCTGCATTCATTTGCAGAATACTTACAGCATCATATAAATTCTCCCGAAGCCAGTTCCTGTTTGTCCAGCAAGCGAAAACCTTTGAAGCCTTTGAACGTATTGAAGCCTTTCAGTTTAAAATTCATGGCTTCAGAGAAATCTGCAAGGAAGGGAGGCAGACAGCGTCGTGGAGGAACATCAAGAGATCTGCCTGATGACCTCTCAGAACTTTATAAGACAGATCCTGAAGAGGATTATAATCAGCGCAAGACACGAATCCAGTGGATTCAAAGATATTGGGCAGAACAATGGTTCAAATACCGGTTTGTGACCCAAGAATATGCTGAGAAAAATGCCATCAAGCGACCGTGGGGAGACATCCTATACAAGAATCTTCAACCCAGGTCCAGAGAAGAAGCCATTGAACAAGGCTTCTATCCCTACATGGTCCATGGGCCACAGCCTGCAGATGCACACCCATCGTCACTACTATGGTGCCGTGACGACAATCTGTTCAAGCGCAACTTCCAGTTTGCCAAGAACTCAGCGAAGCAGAACAAGAAGTCTTTGGGTTTAGACTTCAACCCTGGTCCCTCTGCTCCCCGTGCCGATGGAACTCGCGAAGCTGAACCCAATCTTCTTGGGCCCTTCTACAACCTTGAAGGTCTCATCACCCATATCGTGGTTCAAGGGACTATCGTGAATGAGCCTGCAGATGACGCTGAATCAGATGAAGCGCCTGCAGCGCCGAAGCCAAAGAAGTTGAAGCAGCCAAAAGCTTTAAAGCCTGCCTCTGCACCAAAAATCTCACGGGCGAAGCCACTGGCCACTGCACCTCCTGAAGACAGTGTGCAGTCTGAAGATTTGTCACGCATCTCCAAGCCCCAGAAGGTCAAGATGCCTTTGCCACACACCGGCCAAGAACTGACAACTGCTGCCATTATGCGAAACGATGCCATTGATCTGTCCAGTGATGAAGATCTTGCAGATGACGCTCTTGAGCAACTCATCAAGAGCAAAGAAGAAGCAGAAATCTTCAATGATCTGCCTCTCTTTGACGTGACAATCATCCACAACTTCATTGATGAGTGGTTTGACACGCCCAACATCAGCTTCGAAGATCTGCAACTACCCATTGACCTCAGTGTCGCCTTCCATGGCGCCATTGCTTCAGAGCTAGCTCTCGCTCAGTGCATCGTCGAACTGAAGCAAAAGATTGACTATGAAAAGGCTCAGTTCAAGAAGCATATGGCCAAGCTCAGTGTACAAGAGGTGAAAAACTTCAAGATTATGTTGCACGAGCTCAAAGAAGCCTTTCTCAAGAAACGCGCAGAAGCTCAGGGTTCTCGGGAGCGCATGAAGAGCCTGGCTGACAAGTGTGTGCAAGGCTACAACGAGGCTGAGAAGCGCAAGGCCCTTGGGCGTCCGGGCATTGATCCCAGGATGGCTGCTAAGCAGAAGAAGAAGCCCACTGTGGCCGAACCCAACGCACCAAGGCAGGAAGCAGATCCCATTGTCTTCCCAACTAGCATGACTGGCTCGAAGCCAAAGGCCCGGTCAACCGCTTCAGAGCTGAAGAAGACGAGGACTGCTGAGGCTGAAGCTAGAAAGAGGAAATATCCTGAAGCCTCTCCTACTGCTCCCTCCAAGAAGAAGCGGAAGACCAAGAAAGAACGGGCTGCTCCCACAGAGCCCTTGATTGTTGAACCCATCTCCATGGTTTGCCCTGACGCTGAACATCAAGAACGTCAACTGACTGTCCATGAGCCTGCTTTCACAGAGGCTCATGAAGCTGAAGACTTTCCAGCAGCTGATCCCATCGCTGCTGAAGACATTGGTCACCATGACCATGTTGAAGATTATGCAGTTCTTCCTCAGCTTGAGCACCAACAGGTATCATCGCCTGTGCTAACGCACATCGAACTCATCAGCATTGGTCGTCCTCTGACGCCAATTGCTCAGGATGCATCATGGGCTGATCGCCCACAAGCACAAGAGGAAGAAGACTTTGAGGCCCAGCCAACTCCAACTCCACAGGCGTCGCCAGCGTTACACAGGCTTCGCAAAGGACCAAGGCCTCCAGTCTCTGAGTCTGAAGCTAAAGCTGCTAAAGACATTTCGGCTGCATCAGCCGATGAAGAAGAAACCCCAAAAGCTGCTACTCCCCCGTCCCACCAAGAAGCTGTTCTCGAGGAGAACATGACTATGACTGACCCTCCAGCTCGTCAAGTGGAGGTTGAGAATCTTGAGGCTGCCACCACCAACACCAATGAAGCCACTGACGCTGTCATGGCTGAAGATAATGTGGAGCCTTCACCAACCCAACCACCAGAAGTCAGCGAAGCCACTGATCCCACTGCTTCTGTTCCTGCGCCTGCTGCTGGTCCTCAGTTCGACTATCATGTTGAGCACAGGCCTCAGGTACAGAAGTCAACCCCAAGATTGCCCAGGTTTCCAGGTCCTGCATCAGCACCTGGATCCTTCAATGTCAATGGCTTCAAAGCAGACAACACTTTCTTCAATAGCTCCAGGAACCCCTACCCAAGGGAAAGAATATCATCTGATCGGTTCTGGAGCTATCCGCAGCGAAGCTATTACTCCCGCATTCTATACAATCAAGGTCGCATCTTCCCACACAAGCGTCTTGACATTGAAGCAATAGCTGGTCTGCCCTGTCTGGAAGAAGCTCTGGATTGCTTCAAAGAGGTTGGATTGCTGCCGTTCGTCACCGACCAAGAGCATTGGAATGAAGAGTTGCTGCTCCAATTCTATGCCACACTTCACATCCGCGGGTACAACAGAGATCCGAAGACTTGGGCCCTGGAGTGGATGACAGGAAATGTTCATCACGAAGCCAAAGCCTTTGACATCATTGAGCTCACTGGTCTACCCACTCCTGGCGATCTCTACGAAACTGTCTGTCAGATTCACAGTGAAGCTGTGGAAAGCATCTTTCAGAAGCCTGAACCCAACATGAGTCAGATGCTTAGTATGATGAAGCCATTGCCCCAAGATGCTGCATATCCCAAAGAGTTCTTTGTTGAAGACCTTGAGTATCTGCCAAGGACTATTTATCACATCATAAGGCGAACTCTCTGGCCCATCAAAGGACACTCTCCACATGCCAAGCTGGAAGGTGCAATGAAGACCTTGGTCTTCTATATTCTTCGTGGCAAATGCTTCAATGCACAGGACTTCTTCATCCGCCAACTTGCTACATCAGGCTCTGATCTTTTCGGCTTGAAGTTCTACGCTCCATGGATAATGCGGCTGATTAAACTCCACTCCGCTATCTCATATCAGCCATCTGCTCGCAATCATCGGATCTTTCTGCCTGATGTGGATATGTCTGTTGAAGCCATTTATCCTGAGCCTGCCAAGGAACCTCTAAGTCTTCAGAATGCGGAGCATCACAGTTTTTCTCAGAACATTGAAGGAGTTGAAGCAGTCACTCGTGTGTATCCTTTGGCTGGAACTACACGTGCACCACATCCTGCCCTTACTAAAGCCACCGACAGCACAATTGCCCAACGACCCAAGAAGCGCACTCGTGTTCTTAATGACCGAGAGCTTCTGGTGGCTCTTCATCAGAAACAGGATAGGCATCATGACTGGCTGAAGCGCCAAATGCAAAGCCTCTTGGTGGATGTCAACCGTATTCGCAATCTTGCCACCAAGAATGCTTTTGTTGCCCATGAAACCGCTCGATGCACATGGAAAGGGCTGACACTGATGTGCTCTGAAGATGATCTTCAAGAGGATGGCTTCTCTGAACGCTTCAAGTTTGACTCCACACCTCCTCGAAGGGCCATGTTGCGACGAACTCCATCTCTTGAAGACTCTGAGTTCTCTTCCTCTGCTACAACTGTGAATGCCAGAGTGATCAAGGATGAAGACGATGCCACTTCACCGCCACCTCCTTCAGCACGCTTCGACACTGCTCCAAGTTCTTTTGCACCGCCGAATACCACCGACGACCCTGTTGCTTCACCTACTCTTCATGGGAACGAGTAGATGCTCTATGTCTTCAAACCTTTTTGGTCCTTACTGACAAAAGGGGAGAAGCATATGAGTTTGATAGTCTTCAAGCGGGTCCATATGGGCGGGTGCTTTATATTTTGCTTCGTGTTTACAACTCTCATTTTGATACATTTGGTTCTTTGAGTTGTAACACTTAAACTCGATGGTCGTCTGCTACTTATTTGCTACTTTGTGATGCGATGATAAATTCCGCATGTGCGACGATAAATTCCGCACTTAGATCACTTTGCAGAGGTCCATTTTCCATTATGCATGTCATTATATTCACATACCTTCACATGCATAGTGGATTGTCATCATAAGTTGAAGAGGATCTCCACAAGCACAACATGCCATGTGCATTTGCATTCCAAAAGCAACTTACTTATATGCACATCTTCAGGGGGAGCCCTTGCAACTTATGAAGACAATTCCTTATTCCTTTACAATTTCACATATTATATTCCCCGTTGAAAACTTCAACTAGTTTGTCATCAATCGCCAAAAAGGGGGAGATTGTAAGTGCATCTAGTGCCACCCCTAGTTGGTTTTGGAGTATTGACGACAAACCTAGTTGAGGGACTGATGTGTTTGTGAGAATTGCAGGATAACACAGGTAGAAGTCCCTCATTGATTCGGTTTTCCTACCAGAGATGACCCCTAAAAATGTATGAAGACATTGATGTCAAAGGTGGTATATGAAGATATTCTCATTGAAGACTATGACAAGAGAAGACATCGCATGAAGCCTATGGAGCTCGAAGACTTAGATCTTTTGTAGTTCTGTTTCTTCTTTGTTGAGTCTTAGGAACCACCGTACTGTTAAGTGGGGTCCAAGTGAACCAGTCAGAATGACTGAAGTGATGCTTAACCAAAACCTATGTCTTCGAGTGAAGACTATGAGAGCGAAACTTGTCTAGAGTCAGACAAGTCAGCTTTGCTTGTAGCCCAAGTAAAGCTGCCGCGTGAGTTTGAAATCTGACCGTTGGAACACGTGTCAGTTCCTTAGTGACCCAGGGTCATTTCGGACAAATCAGGTCGGGTTGCCTAAGGGCTATAAATAGCCCACCCCCTACAACCATAAACGGTTGGCTGCTTAGAGTTAGAGTACGGCTTTTGTCGTTTGAGAGCAACCCACCTCGAAGCCTTTGAGAGAGAATTCCTTGCGAGGATAAAGCCCTAACCACCCAGAGCCTAAGAGTGTTAGGCATCACTTAAGTCTTCTTGTCTGTGTGATTTGAAGACTTATTACACTTGAGGACTGTGAATCCTCCAGCCGGTTAGGCGTCGCGTTCTGAGCATCCAAGAGACATTGTGGATCGCCGGTGAACAAAGTCTGTGAAGGTTTGGGAGTCTACCTTGAAGACTTACCAGAGTGATTGGGCGAGGTCTGTGTGACCTTAGCTCAAGGGGAATACGGTGAGGACTGGGTGTCCTGAGCTGCGTGTTCAGGACTGGGTGTCCGGGACTGTGTGTCCTCGGGTTTAAATACCTAGCCGCCCTAACCAGACGTACAGTTGTCACAGCAACTGAACTGGTCCAACAAATCATTGTCTTCAACGAGTCACTGGTTTCATCCTTCCCTTCCCTTTACTTACTGTTGGTCCTTGTGAAGTCATTGTATGATTGCACTATCTTTTGTCTTCACTGAGTGACTGCGTGTTCTGTTTGGCTTCATAATATCTTCCTACCTGATCCTCACTACATAGCTGCTATTAGTCATTGTGCTTTCACTTCATTGAATACTTGACTATGGTTGGCCTAGTGTAGTCTACCTTCCGCTGCATGGTAATAGGTTTATTTCTATCATTTGTCTTCAAAACTTTCACGTTTTGAAGACTTTCATAAAAATCGCCTATTCACCCCCCCTCTAGTTGATATAACGCACTTCCACATAGCCTTTCACTTCTTCCTTCCTTTTCTGCTCGGTGACATCTTCATGAAATCTCTCGACAAATGTGTCGTGATCATCATCAACATTCTGAGCTTTTCTAGGATATCAATCGAATTCATGGTGAGAAATACAATCCTCCCCCTCGATGATTTTTGTTATCATCATAACATTCTTGCCTTCCCCAACACCAACTTGTTCATATAATTTCGGAAATACATCCTTCTTGACATGTCGATGGATTGTGGCTAATCCCGTCGGCCACACCCTCATCTTTTCCTTGCCGAAATTGTATGACTTATTTTCTAAGTTGTTTCCGATGGATCCTTTGTGTATCCAAAGTCTAACCTTTGCTTGAAAACCATGTCAATGCTATCTTGAAGCCTTTCTGTGGTAATCCGGTCTTCAATAAGAACATTTGAAGCACGATACTAAATCTTCATTATCAATTATCCAAACACCGTTGTATGGTTAATGTCATGAAATTTCTTTCCCCTTACCTAAATGGTTTTAAACTTCTATCCTGTCATGGATACCATGCTCTGCTTGTCCTTGGGAAGGATATACCCCTGAAGTATGTGTTTAAACACATTTTCCTTTCCATTGTTCTGTTTAATCTGACAATTACATTTTCCTTTCCATTGGTTTGTTTGAACCTTATTATGATCTATATTATATAAGGAGTAATATTTCCCTGCTTATGTAAACACCTCGTTGTATCACTCTGTCAGTAAGACCATGTACTATTGTTGATGACATTCCGGTAGCCACCGATGGACGACAACTTTGCCTAATGGCCCGCCTCGTTCAACGAGCAGGATAATGGTTCTCTTCGTCCCTCGCCCTTGGTACCAACGTTGTTGCCGACATAACTGACAGGCTACCCTCTGACATGCCTTGCTATTATAACCGTGCAAGATGCCAACACCCTTCGTACTTTTAACCCACATGGTGGGCCCATAACCCACAGGTCCCAGGATCGAAACCTGACTCTCCTGTGCCCCCTGTTTCTAAGGTTATTCCTCCCGTTTGGTTTCGTATCATGTCACGAGCCACCTTCCGAGAGATGATCTATTCCTGATGCTCTGAACCCCTTTCTCACACTCGGTTGAGGTATCAATCATTTGTCCATCCGCTTGAAACTTCCTATTGTACCTTCTTACTTTGCTCTCGATGTATTATTACGTTTCAACTCGAGAGCTACTTCTGCTTCATTCCTTGAATTGTTCATCAGATAATTAACCCCATAAGAGTCAGTTCTCCCAAAGTTACTCTTTAATTCCCCACTTAAATCTCGGGACGAGATTTCTTGTAGTGGAGGAGATTTGTAACACCCCAGTGTCATTCTACAGTAATCCCCTATTGATGGTGCCATGTCATCACACTACTGTTGCTAATACTCACTTGATCCAAATCACTGTTCATGTTCAAACTCAAATTCAAAGTCAAAAATTCAATTTGCCAAACATGAAAACTAAAATGTTCAAAGTGTGGCAAATAATCAATGAGTAATTGTCATGTTGGAACCAACCTCTTCTAAATTCCCAAAATGCCCATAGCAATTAATTCAGTGCTTCAGGAGCATTTAAATTGGCCTTCTCAATTTTTTAAAATTAATTAGGCAACTCCTTTTGACCCCAAACTTTTTGTTCCATCTGAAGGTATTATGTTAGTTTTATGTGCCAAGTTTTGTTCAAAACAAAACTCATTTGGTACTAAAAGAAAATGCAAAACAGAGCAAATAAAAGAAAACAAAAGAAAAAGAAAAGGGAAAAGTCAGGGAGAGAGAGAGCAACCACCCCCTCCCTGGACTGAACCCACCTGGGCCGGCCCACCTACCCTACCCGAGCCGGCCCACTCCCCCCTGTCGTCTTCCCCCTCCCCACTGTGCGTGCGACCGTGCCCACGGTCGCCGCCGAACCCACCTCGCCGACCACGCTGCTACAGGCGCCGCGGGGAAGATAAGGACGCCAGCATCGGTGCCCTGGCTTCTGCCAAGATCTTTCCCCGCCTCACCCGCTTCCCCCTCCTCTCCCTCGCGCTCTCTCGCTCGTTCTCCTCCACCACCGAACGCAAGCGTCGCCGCTCGTCGTCGCCGTCGCGGCCATCGTCCTCCACGCGCCCGTTCAACATACCTGTTCGCTCCGCCGCCGTCCCCTACGCCGCCTGCCACATCAAGTTGGAGCTTGGAGCCCCTGCAGTGACGGCAGCGACTTCATCTTCCCCCTCGGCCACCTCCGATCGCCGCCGTTGTTTGTCGTCATCGAGCCTTCCCCGCGCCCGCTTAGCGCATCCGCAGCCCCCTGTGAGCATCTCTCTCCTTCCCCTCACTCCACGCGCTCGATTTTGAGCTCTAGCAATCGATTCACCGTTGGCCAAAAACTTGCTCCGCCGCTCACCTCGCCGTCGCGGCCACAGCTCACGCCGCTGGCGTCTGAGCACATCACCGTGCTCAACGTCTTCGTAGGAGGCCGTAGCACCCACCAGCTCTTCCCCTCGTGCCCCCATGCATCTTTCCCGTCGATGCCGAGCTCCGGCCGCCGCTGTCGTCGATGTTGCGCCCTGCTCCGGTCAACCCTAGCCCCGCGACCATCGTTGTTGGATGCGCGAGGTCGACCGCAGCCGAACGAGCCTAACCGCACCTCTCCCCGTGCCCCGTAGCGTGATCCCCATCTGCGCCCGAACCCCACTGCCGCCTCCACTCGTCGCTAGCGCAGTTCCGGCCAGCCGCGAGCCCAGCCGACCTCACCGCGCGACGCAGCGAGCTCTCCTTGTCCGAACGCGCCAAGTCCCGTGCCTAATGACCCCCTGTGGCGCGATTCCGGCGAAGTCCGGCGAGCCCAGCCGCTGTTTTGGTCGCCGGCGGCGAAACCCCGACGCCGCCGACGTGGCGCACCTGGGCCCCGCCCCTGGGTCGCTGACTAATGGGCCCTGGGGTCCCCGTTGACTGGGTTGACCCAGTCAGCGTGCTAACTGGGCAACCCCAGCCACCGACATGTGGGCCCCCCTCTGTTATATTAGTCTAATAACGTTTTATAAATAAAAATGATTAGTTAACCTAAAACACTCACTGACGCCCGGGGCCCACTCTCCTAATTGACCCTGTTAGTTTAGTTAATGCATTGTTAAGCCAGCACAGGGTGACTTGTGGGTCCCAGTGGCCCCATTGGTCAGCTTTGACTAGTCAACCGGACTGTTGACTGCTGATGTCACACCTATGTCATACTGATGTCATATTTCCTTTTCTGTTAATTTGAATAATTCCAGAAAAGGCTTTAAACTTTAGAAATTCATAGTGATTAAACCGTAACTCGGATGAAAATGTTTTCTATATGAAAGTTGCTCAGAAAAATCCAACAAATCCAAATGCGCGGTCCTTTCACCTGTTACATGCCCCTGGCATGCTGAACATGGAACCATCCCCTCTCTTTCATCTGTTCGGAATCCGCCTAACGCCAGGAATTCATCCTTGGATGTTTATCCCCTCCGTCTGCAACGTGTAGTACTACGTTAGGGCAACCCTAGCTCTGCCTATCGTCATGTTATGCCTTGTGTTTGCTCTATATTTACTGTTTCTTCCCCCTCTTCTCTCCGGTAGACCCCGAGACTGATGTTGCCATTGTGATCGACTACGTCGATGACGACCCCTCCTTGCCAGAGCAACTAGGCAAGCAAACCCTCCTTGAGCATTCCGATATCGCCCATTTCTTTCCCTCTCATGCTTGCATTAGAACTGCTACTGCTTTCTGTATGATCCTACTCTGATGCATAGCCTGTTTTTGTTACCTGCTTTCATACCTTACCTGCTTATCCTAAACTGCTTAGTATAGGTTGGTTATTGATCCATCAGTGACCCCCACCTTGTCCCAGTTGCCCCACTTTATGTTCGATGACTCGATCAATGTGATCGACGTCCAGGCCCCGACACCGCACATCACTTTCCCCCTTTTTTGTTGCTCCACTCTGCAGAGTTACCATCGACTGCCGAGGGTGGAACCTCATACATCACTCCTGATGAGATCTCTGTAGTGTAGCTATACGGTCGAGGTCATCGAGGGTGATTTCCTCCTTAACCACTACCGTTACGGCTCTGCCGTGCAACTCCTCAAGTGTGAACCTCGAGGGTGGATCCTCTTACGTTCACCTTGATGATAACATCAAGTGGAATTCACCGGGTGTGATTCCTCGGGTTTTCCCCTTGGTGTTAGACACACAGTTATTATGGTTACTATGACTTTACACTGAGCCATGTTACTAAAGACGGGTTGTCCCCGAGGGGTACCTGTGCGAGCTTAATAGCGAGTGATGTGGAGTCGGGTTGACCTGGAAGGTGCCCGCGAGATACTTACGAGGCGTGGCCGCGCATTCTTGGCCCTTGCCGCAAGTACTCGAGACGGGGCGACGGGGTCACATCGATCGTGAGACTCTGCTCGTTACTGTGTGTTCCTAATCCACTACGATTTGGATATTTGATCCGAGGGGCCTCTGGCCTGATAGCACTAACCATCACATGGGCATAGTATGGGCGTTCTGCATCGTATGCATCAGCCGAAGCTTAATAGACGTCAGCGACTGAGCGGCGCGCGCCGGGTTGGACTGCATAAGCACCTGCCTTGTTGAAGGAGGTAGCTAGGTCTGCTCACTGGCCGCCCACGCAACATGCAGGAGTTCCCGGGGAGATGGCCCATGACCCCTAGGGGCATAGGTCTAGTCCAGCGTGCCGGCCTCTCTATTAAGCCTAGGTCGGGTTGCGGCGTATTGTTTGGACGAGGCCGGGCATGACCCAGGAAAGTGTGTCCGACCGGAGTTAATCGAGCGTGGTGGGTAAGTTGGTGCACCCCTGCAGGGAAGAAAACATCTATCGATAGCCTGTCCTACGGTAATGGACACTTGGAGTTGTATCCCGATCGATACAACTAGAGCTGAATACTTGTGATGAGAACTGGATGGTGATGAGAATTGGATTGTGATGATAACTGTATAGTATGCCTCTGGGATTGCTTTCTCGCAGGGAGTCGAGAAAGGATCTCTGGCCGAGGTTGATAACACTTCTACTACTTTACTTTATGCTACTCTACTCCCTCCTGTTGCGGCAAGATGGTGGTTTCCAGAAGATGCTAGTCTTCGATAGGACTAGGCCTTCTCTCTATTCCGGCATTCTGCAGTTTAGTCCACAGATACAACCCATTCGTTTGATACAGATGCATACTTAGTTTAGATCTGAAGTAAGTCTTGCGAGTACTTTGGATGAGTACTCACGGTTGCTTTGCTACTTCTTTTTCCCCCATACCCGATTGTTGCGACTAGATGACGGATCCCAGGAGCCAGATGACGCAACTGATGACTACTACTACCCGGAGGATGCCTACTACTACGTGAAGACCGCTGACGACTTGGAGTAGTTAGGAGGCTCCCAGGCAGGAGACTTTGCCTTTTCGATCGTTGTTGCTTTTGTGCTAGCCTTCTTAAGGCAATCTTGTCTAACTTATGTCTGTACTCAGATATTGTTGCTTCCGCTGACTCTTGTGTATTTGAGCTTATGTATTCGAGCCCTCGAGGCCCCTGGCTTGTAATATAAAGCTTGTATTATTTTCATTTGTGATATCTTCCCGTGAGTCCTTGATCTTGATCGTACACATTTGCGCGTATGATTAGTGTATGATTGAATCAAGGGCGTCACATCTATTCGATGTAATCTTCTTTTGTGGTGTGTTTGTTGAAACCGATGAATTGTGGGTTTATGATCAAGTCTATCTATGAACAATATTTGAATCTTCTCTGAATTCTTTTATGTATGATTGGTTATCTTGGCAAGTCTCTTCAAATTATCAGTTTGGTTTGGCCTACTAGATTGATCTTTCTTGCAATGGGAGAAGTGCTTAGCTTTGGGTTCAATCTTGCGGTGTCCTTTCCTAGTGACAGCAGGGGCAGCAAGGCACGTATTGTATTGTTGCCATCGAGGATAACAAGATGGGGTTTATTTCATATTGCTTGAGTTTATCCCTCTACATCATGTCATATTGCTTAAAGAGTTACTCTGTTCTCTTGAACTTAATAATCTATATGCATGCTGGATAGCGGTCAATATGTGGAGTAATAGTAGTAGATGCAGGCAGGAGTCTGTCTACTTGTCTCGGTCGTGATGCCTATATACATGATCATACCTAGATATTCTCATAAATATGCTCAATTCTGTCAATCTCTCAACAGTAATTTGTTTACTCGTCATGAATACTTATGCTCTCGAGAGAAGCCACTAGTGAAACCTATGTCCCCCGGGTCTATCTTCCATCATAATACTTAGTTATTTTTATTGCCTTTTATTTTACTTTGCATCTTTATCATAAAAATACCAAAAATATTATCTTATCATATCTATTAGATCTCACTCTCGTAAGTGACTGTGTATGGATTGACAACCCCTTATCGCGTTGGTTGCGAGGATTTATTTGTTTGTGTAGGTACGAGGGACTCGTGCGTGGCCTCCTACTGGATTGATACCTTGGTTCTCAAAAACTGAGGGAAATACTTACGCTACTTTGCTACACCACCCTTTCCTCTTCAAGGGAAAACCAACGCAAGTGCTCAAGAGGTAGCATTGGTTAGTGCGCATAGGACAGTGGCCAGACTTAGATCAAATACCAATATCTCGTTAAGCGTGTTAATTGAAGTAACCGCGGACGCCGAGCAGGGCCAAGCCCACCTCTCTCCTAGGTGGTCTCAACCTGCCCTGTCACTCTGCCACAAAGGTCCACTCAGAGGGCCGTCAGGACAAACGTCCTTTCGGTCCCAATTCATGAATCACTTGTGGGTACTCTACGAGCCGACCCGACTTTAGTCACCACATATGTCATGTATTATGTATATAAGTATATACTCGTGATCACCACCCGGGTGATCATGGCCCGATAGTATAGCATGGCAGACGGACAAGAATGTAGGGTCACTGATGGAATACTAGCATCCTATACTAAGCATTTAGGATTGCAGGTAAATGTAACAACAGTAGTAGCAAAGACAGACTATGCATTAGGATAGGATTAACGGAAAGCAGTAACATGCTACACTACTCTAATGCAAGCAGTAGAGAGAAGAATAGACGATATCTGGTGATCAAGGGGGGGCTTGCCTGGTTGCTCTGCACACAAAAACGGACCCTCGAAGGTGAAGTGGTCGATCACTGGTTCAACTGCGGTCTCGGGGTCTACCAGAAAGAAGTAACGGAGGGGGAAAACAATAAATAACAGAGCAATCAAAGCATCACAAAACATAACAAGGCAATACGCGGTGCTAGGGGTGACCTAACGCAGTACTAGGTGCTACCGGCGAAGGCGGGAAACATCCGGGAAAGTATTCTTGGTGTTTGACGTTTTCGGGCAGACGAACCGGAGGTGGATTGTTGCATGTTTTCTATGCTAGGGACGTGTGGCAGACAAACGGACTGCGTATTCGGATTCGTCTCGTCGTTCTGAGCAACTTTCATGTACAAAGTAATGTCTACAATTTTCCGAAGTTTTTAAACATTTTCCGGAATCCCTGATGAAAGAACATGCGGTACCCCCATGTTTGGTTTTGGTAATTGATGACAATCTCTATGGACTAATGGTTGCCTTGAGTTATATTTGAAGGTTTTTGTCCATAGGCTTTTCTTGGAGTACATGTGTTGGTTTCAAGGAGAGTTTGTGTCGACCAAGGTGCTATTCAAGGAATTACCTAAAGAGTGGTCTTGTGAGAGGTTGATCAAGACTAAATCAAAGAGTGAATCAAGTTGACCAACCCATAAAGCGTAGAAGATGTACCGAGAGGGATCAAGTGATCCCATGGTATGGTAAGCATTGTCAATTACGCTTTGTGTACTAACCCATGGTCTTCGTGAGGGTTCTTTGTGGGGTTAGGTTGCGGTGTGCAAGTTCAAGTGGAGCATCACGAAGAGATCAAATGCTTGAAGCTTGTCGTCCTTTGTGGTGACAATGGACTTGTGAAGATGTGTGGAAGAGTGGCTCACCCATAGTGGAGTATGGGGGAGGAATCAACTAGTCTTCATCAAGTCAACACAATCAAGAAAGGTTGCGGTGTGCAAGTTCAAGTGGAGCATCACGAAGAGATCAAATGCTTGAAGCTTGCCGTCCTTTGTGGTGACAATGGACTTGTGAAGATGTGCGGAAGAGTGGCTCACCCATAGTGGAGTATGGGGGAGCAATCAACTAGTCTTCATCGAGTCAACCCAATCAAGAAAGGTGGTCCAACTTGAGGGAGTTCATCGAAAACGGAGTTCGTTTGCATCTTCTATGATGTTTTCGATGTTGGAGGTTTTGCCGGTTCTTCTCGGTTGGAGGTTTCACTCCTCTTTTTGTTAGGCATACCTCCCCTGCCTCTTCTTACTATAACCAATCGTTGTTTTGATGCTACTCGTCGTCTTGTTTCCAACAAGCTTGAGTTTGCTCAATTGGAGCTCATATGCAGAAGTTATGGCAGTTCTTGTTTTCTTGAGTGTGGTTTTTGTCAGGGTCCCAGCGGTAGTACCGTGGTACCCAGCGGTAGTACCGCTGAGGGGTCACAAGTGGCAGTACCGCTCCGCAGCGGTAGTACCGGCGGTGACTCCGCAGCAGTACTACCGCTGGCTTACCAGGTCCCTACCGCATCGTTTCGAGGGGTCTTTTTTTGTGTCGGATTGTGCGGTACCTCGCTGCGGCAGTAGTGCGGCAGTACCGCTCCTTAGCGGCAGTACCGCCCTTCCTCCGCGGTAGTACCGCCCGGTTCCCTCTTTCCCTTTACCCTTCGTTCTGCGCGGCAGCACCGCCGAAGGGAGCGGTAGTACCGCTTAACCCAGCAGTAGTACCGCTGTCTCCTACGGTACTACCACCCCAAGGTTCATATTTTGTTGCTCCTTTTCCCTATTTCTTCCACCCGAGCGGTAGTACCGCTCGTGGAGCGGTAGTATCGCTCGTGTGCGGGCTGAGCACATAACGGTTGGATTTTCCCCCTCCTATAAAAGGGGGTCTTCTTCCCCATTGAACCTTATCCTTTGAGCTCGTGTTCTTCCCCCATTGTTGACCTTCTTCGAGCTTGCTAACTCTCAATCCCTTCATGGATTCTTGCTAGTTTTTGAGGGAAAAGAGAGAGGAGATCTAGATCCACATTTCCACTAATCACTTTCTCCTCTATGTGAGGGGAACCCCTTGGATCTAGATCTTGGAGTTCTTGGTGTTCTCCTTCTTGTTCTTCCTCTCATTTTCCTCCCTAGCATTAGTTGCTTCGGTGGGATTTGAGAGAGAAGGACTTGGGCACTCCGTGTGCCCTTGCCATTGCATTTGGTGCATCAGTTTGAGTTCTCCACGGTGATACGTGGAAGTGAAGGTTGAGAAGCTTATTACTCTTGGGTGTTTGGGCACCCTAGAGCTTGTTCCTCTTGGGTGCCTTGGCGCCCTAGACGGTTGGTGTTGTTCGAAGCTCAATCATTGTGGTGAAAAGCTCCGGGCAAGCATCGGGATCTCCAATTAGGTTGTGGAGATCGCCCCGAGAAATTTGACGGGTACTGGTGACCGCCCCCAAGGGTTGCCAAAGTGTACGGGTTCGGTGACCGCCCCCAAGGGTTGCCATTTGTACGGGTTCGGTGACCGCCCTCAAGGGTCCCTTAGTGGAATCACGTCATCTTGCATTGTGCGAGGGCGTGAGGAGATTACGGTGGCCCTAGTGGCTTCTTGGGGAGAATTGTGCCTCCACACCGCTCCAAACGGAGATTAGCATCCACAAGGGTGTGAACTTTGGGATACATCGTCGTCTCCGCGTGCCTCGGTTATCTCTTACCCGAGCCCTTTACTTATGCACTTTACTTTGTGATAGCCATATTGTTCTTTGTCATATATCTTGCTATCTCATAGTTGCTTATCTTGCTTAGCATTAGTTGTTGGTGCACATAGGTGAGCCTAGTTGTTTTAGGTTTTATACTTGGCAAATTAACTGCTAGGTTTATTCCGCATTTGTTCAAGCCTAAACCGTAATTATTTTAAAACGCCTATTCACCCCCCCTAGGCGATATCCACGATCTTTCACCTGAAAATTGGCTAAGTCCTCAGTTTTAAACATCACTTAGTTGTTTTGCAGAGGCTATAGCGAGCATTCTGTACATCCTTTGAATTAGTGCCTTATATCAAATCTGGGCGCTCTGCTGTGATCTACATGACAGTCTCAGGTCCATCTACATTAGTGTCCATTTCCTTACTCAAATATTTGTTTGAAAAGTGCTATTGGATGTCAATTCCAGAATCTGTTTTTCAGTTCTTCCGGTTAACAGAACATAGATATTTGTCATTTTCATAGGAATTAATCCGGGTAACTTTTGGATTTGTCCAATGGGAAGAATTGAAGTTTGTCAAGTGTACTGCATGTCCATATAATTTTTACTCATTTTAACTTTCGTTTAGTGGCTGTTCAAGGGCTGTCCAGAGGGCTAGTCAGGTTGAAGTGGCAGAAGCTAGCAACCGGTACAGTAACCTTCAGTTTACTGTAGCCCCGTAGTGCATGTAGAGCAGCAGCAAGAAGAGCAGGGGAGCCCAGCGGCGGGGGCGGAGAGCGGCGACGACCGCGCAGCCAGGGGGGCGGAGCACGGGCCGGCAGGTGGTCGCGGGCGAGCCGCGGTGGGTGTGACCAGCGCGGCCATGGCGCGCGGTGTGGGTAGGGGCGGTAGCTGGCGACGGCCAGCGGCGCAGGTGGCCGACATCAGCAGTAGCGGCAGGGCCTAGCAGCAGCAACATAGGGCAACGGTGGTGGCACACAACACATGAGAGAGCAGCAATAGCAGTGGGCGAGTAAGGCACGGCCCGGCAGGTGCTGGTGCGCGCGGGCGCGGGCGGATGCAGCGAGTACGGGATCCGAACGGAGCCATGGCGTGCGGTTGTGGGCAGGCACACGACGAGCTTCGGCCATGGTGGTCTTGGCGGGTGGAGGCGACTACGGCGACCAATCGACATAGGTGGGATGGGGGTTCTGGAGAGAATCTCACCACGAGCGCGACGGTGAGGTCGGGGAGGCCAGAGGTGGACCGGAGTGGTAGCAATCGATGGCGAGATGGCGGCGACCGACGATGGTGCCGCGTACAGTGGTTGCTCCGCTCGATCCCGATACATAGTCGAAGGAGACGGTGTCGGGGAAGCTACTGACGTCTTCGCATGACTTGGGGTGGTCGCGGACCGCGGCGTCGAACGACGTGTGCGGTCACCGACTCACCGCATCGAGCAACCAAGCTCGATTTCGAGCAGACGGGGAGGGGGCAATGGGGAAAAGAGGGGGAATATGGTCGAGGCGGACCTAGGGTTATCAGGGGACATGTTTATAGTGTTGGAGAGGCAACGTGGAGGCCATCCACGACGAGGGGTCTCGGATGAGCGCCATGGCTCTCCTCTGCCTCCTGTAGCGGGAGGTGGAAGAAAGGCCGTGGCCTGGTGGGCTGGGCTGCACTATGGCAACTAGGGACCAGTGCAACAATGTTAGTTTTTCTTCTTTCTTTTTGTTTTCAGTTTTTCATTTTAGCTTGACCACCAGATGACTTTTGTAAATTATGCAACTTGTCACATAATCATCATTGCATTATATAGCACCGCCACAAAAAGTTTAAGGTCTTTTCAAAAGGATTAAATATTTTTAGAAATCGGACATGCCAAGTAATGTGTTGTCGGTCCACTGTTTTAATTCCTAGGGGCATTTTTGGAGTTTTGAAAGTGTTTATTTTTATTTTTATAACAACTTTGGTAATTTTTGCAATATTACGAACATTTTAGTTTTACTACCAAAAGAAATAATTTATTTGACTTGCAATTTCAATTTGAATTTGACTTTGAATTTATTAAGTGAAAATTTGACTTAGTAAAGCTTGATGACATGGCACCATTAGGGGGAGATTACTATAGCATGATTATCGGGTGTTAGAAATCTCCTCCACTACAAGAAATCTCGTCCCGAGATTTTAGTGGTGGAGTCAAGGGGAAAGAATCGGTTACGGAATTCTAACGAATCTTCTTCGTCTTGGTTGCTCTTCCCGAAGTAGTTGATCCTTTTCATTGATGTCTTTATTTCTCTTCTCCAGGTCATCATGATGAAGTCATCATCCTTTCTTTGGGATCTTCCCCGTACATACTAAAAAAATAGGGGCGGTATTCCGGAAGAACGGACCTCTACAAGGTTGACTATCTGGTAGACAACATCGGGGAAGGTGGCGAAAAGTAACTCTCGACTTGAAACTTAAGAAAACATCGAGAGCAAAGTAAGAAAGTGCAATGCGAAGTTTCAAGCGGATAGGCAATCGTTCGTTTCCTGAAACAGAGTGTGAAAGTGGTTCAGATGAATGGGAATAAGTATTGTGTTTGATACCAGAATTGAAGATCTCTTGGAGGGTGGCTCGTGAATTGCATACGAGGCCTCACCTAAGGAATAACTTTGGAAACAGGGGTGTACCAGAGAGTCAGGTTTTGATCCCGTGGAACTGTGGGTTATGGGCCCACCATGTGGGTTAAAGGTAGGAAGGGTGATGACATCTTACACGGTCATGATAGCAAGGCATGACAGAAAAAAGGTTGTCAGTTATGTCGCCAACAACGTTGGTACTAAGGGCAAGGGACGAAGAGAACCATTTTCCTGCTCGTTGAGCGAGGCGGACCAATAGGCAAAGTTCTCGTCCATCGGTGGTTACCGGAATGTCACCAACAATAGTAACAGGGTCTTGCTGACAGAATTGTACACCGACCATTATAACCTTAGTCTTTTCAACCTCTCGATCGCGCCCCACAACACAACAAGCACACCCACGACGACACATAGAGAGGGGATGTCCGGCGGCGCTTCAATGGAGTTCGGCGAGCATAGAGTGGAGACCCACGCGAGGGAGACATATCTCTCGGTGGTGTACAACATCGACCCGGCCGTGGTGGACGACTACATCAACAACGTTGAGCAGTTGCTTGCTGGAGACAAGTACAAGGTGGTCGGCATCAACCTCCAGCACACCACGGTCTTCCCGGCATAGATCAGAAGGTTGTTGTCGCCCAGTTGTGCATGCGCCATCATGTCCTCATCTACCACTACTGCATAGCCACAGAGCCTTGCAACCGTTTCAACAGGTTTGTCAACAGCACTGACTACAAGTTCGCCACGATGGATACCACCAACGATGTAAAAGCGCTCGGTGCTACGGGCTTGGTCTGCAAGAACCTTGTCGAAATCCATGACCACTACACGGTCTGGGGTAGCACGAAGAAGGACTCCCTGGTCAAACTCGCCTCGGCCATCATCGACCCCTACTACGAAAAGATGAAGCAGGATGCCCACAGAACAAGTTCTGTATCCTGGCACGGGGCCTGGATGCGGCAACTGGATAAACCACACCTCAGGTTTGCGGCCAAGAGCATGTACACATGCTACGAGATGCACAAGCGGATCGTTGACATGAGGAAGTGCCTCGTTACCCAAATCGATGAGCCCGGATCGAGCCACAAGCAGAGCAAGCAGCGTCACAAGAAGTAGATGATGATCAGATGATCGTTTGTCCTAGTCATGCATGTAATATATAATTTACTTTATTGGTGTGTGGAAATGTCATGTGTGTATTAGCCACCTATGTAATTATGCATGTAATAATTTACTTTAGTGTGTGCAAATGCCATGGTTGTAGTAGCCACCTATGTAAGTGGATGTTTAATTTGGTTATGCAAGCATGTCTTTATAAGTGTGTGTGTGTGTGTGTGTGTGTGTGTGTGTGTATGTTGTTGTTCTGTATGCAATCCCATCGCACAACACACACGTCTTATTAGCAGCAACCGTCTGTGTTCTTATCGGTCTACATACACATTTCTGATTACAGACCTATTTGCCGCGTATCACACACATCTTGTTAAGTTGAACCATTTCTGTTCTCATGTCTCAACGCAAATAGTTCATCTGAGTGGACCGCATGCCGTATATCGCACACACCTTTGATCTGGCTGATCGTTTCTTTTGTGTTGCCTAATCACAAATAGTTCATCTGAGTGAACCGTATGCTGTGCATCGCACATGCCTCCATCTGGCTGCCCGTTTCTTTTGTTCCTCCTCATCGCAAACAGTTCATTGAACTGAACCGTATGCCCTTCATCGCACACGCAACTAAAACCTGAACCGTGTTTGATGCATCCGTTATCACAAACGTTTTACACATTTCTGACGGTTTTCATACAACACCGTTTGCGATTATGATATCGCACACAGTTTCTCGAAGGGTCTCTGATCGCAGTGTCGCGTTAGCAGCATCCTGCAGTAGTGTTGAATTATCACTTGCGAGAAGACTTTGTGGCTTGGAACTATACACAATCAGGCACGTTTTCCGTGCGATCGACTTATCATAAGGAGTTTGAACATCAACATGGGGCACAATGGGTGCGAGCTGATTGACAAGGTACAAAAAATATAACTCAGTTTGGAAGGATATGTGAAAGCTGAAAATACCATGGAAGATAAAACATTTTGCATGGCGCCCTCCCATGCTTTGGTGTATTAGCAAACCGACACATCCCATGCTCAGCTCAATGTTCAGTTTGTTTAGTCGGAGCGGAACACATTCAACACTGCTTATTTAAGTGCCGACGAGCGGCGGATGTTTGGGAGCGGCTGGGCTTGCTACAAATCATAGGGGAAGTTGTCGCCGAGGACAAATCATGATCTATTACGATGGAAATTTTATCAAAGCTTCCAGGGTAATGATGCAGATGTACCAACAGCGGAGCTTGCAGCTGTAGCAGCATGGTATATATGGTGGCAGCGCCGACAAATAGTAAAGGGAGTAATATAAAAGTCCAAAGGCCGGAAAAAACTGCACTAGCCATCAAGGTTTTGGCGACAAATTACCTCAGGTCAACTATACCCAAAGGTCCAATAAGGAAGAATGACCACATGTGGAGGAAACCAGGACATGAGATCCTGAAGATAAATGTTGATGCTTCCTTTCAGTATGAAACACTTTTAGGTGCTTGTGGTGCTGTGGCTCGAGACGACCGGGGTGATTTTATTACTGTAGCAAGTTGATGTGTTCCAAACATCAGTGGAGTTGACTAAGCTGAGCTAACTGCCATCAGAAACGGGTTGTATTTGGCAACTCACATTGGATGCAACAACATAAAAATTGAATTAGAATGTTCCTTCGCGGTGGACTCAGTGAACTAAATTGATGATTATTTAGGCCCGGAGGTAGCTATCATACATAGTGTAAATAGATGGACTTTGCGTCCATATCCTTCAAACATTACTATAGAGAGGTCAATCAGGTGGCAGATGAATTAGCAAAGAACTCTTTTACTACTAGATCCTCTAGTTTTTAAGATCCTCTAGTTTTTGAGATGATGAGATCCCTAATTTTATTTCTCATCTGCTTGTAAATGACATGGCTATTATTTGAGAGAATAAAGTCTATTTGCGGTAAAAAAAAAGTGCAACGTTGCTCTTAAAAACACTACCGGACGGAACCCGCTGGCTGATTCTAGGTTTTCTTTACTCTTCCCCACCTTCGGGATAGTAGGGTTTGCATAGCGGCTAGGGCGACGGGAACAATCGAACTAACCGAGAGCCGGTGAGATGGAGATGGAGACGATGGAGGCGGGAAGAAAGAGAGAACGTCTGATGGAGACGGGGAAATCGGGGAGAAAGCGGGCGGGGGAAAAGAAGGCGTCGAATGCGTTGTCGTTTTTTATGCAATTAACGATTGATAGATGGTCGAAGAGGGAAGGCTGAAGCGAGCTGTGGCGAGGCGGAACGAGGAGAACCCCGGCGTGGCGCCGATCGTGCCGGAGCTGGCTGGTCAATCTCAGTGATCTTATCGGCCGGCAAAGCGGAGACGGACGACCACGGTCCCGACCTTACCAGCACCGTAGGTTTACTAATCAATGAAGCCCCTCAACCTACTATCTTTTCTTACAAACTCAACCAAGCCTAACCAAACCCCATGCTCACGACATGTTCTTGATATTGATTGAGTTGGAGGGAGTCAGAGACTACCACGGAATCCTTCCATAGTCACCCCGGTGACCTTCGTCACCAAAGCGTCACGACAGTTTCCAAGACCCCTCATATAATCTCCAGTGGGGATCAGTCGGAGCACGTAGGAATGCCGACCACTACATAAGCCACGTCTGGCTGAGGCGAGCAGCAAGCGGGGGAGAGTATTTTGAAGTACAAGAACGTTGGGGTGGGACGCTAGTACTTAAACTAGGGTTGCTTCTTAGCGCTAATCTTGCGTTTTTCAGCAGTTAGTTGTAGCGCGCCTTCCCTCCTTCTCTCATTTCGGAAAGATTTGGCAGTATTTTCTTATGATGACCTGGTCGAGAGAGTACGAAACATCGGTGTAAAAGATTGAGTGGGATGGTTATAGTAAGGGGCGAACCAAGTGCTTGCGCGAAGAAGCGAATCAATCAGAATGGAGACAAGGAAAGGAATCGAGGCCCGGCCCGGTAGCGATGCCTCTCACGCGGATGGGAGTTACTTTTCTTTATCACCGTAAGCGTTACGAAATGGACCCGCATTCCCCTTTGCTTTTCTTTTGCAACTAAGCTTAAAAGAAACATAGTAGTCTTTCAAGCCATTAGAAAACTCATTAAGTGCTCTGTTGAGTGAATGCCTGTTGAGAAGCTTAGGTCATACATTTCCAGCTAATTAGAATACAACCATGAAGGTGGGGTTCGAATGCCATACAACTATTTATTCTGGTAAGTAGGATTGGAATGTAGTCCCTTTTTATTGGATCCGCCGCTCCGTTAAGTGAAATTCAAAGTAGGTGTGGGTCTAGGTAGAGGAAGTCATAAATCAAGTATCAAGTATTGTTATAAATATCGTATATAGTAGTTGCCAAACTCACAAGCATCACACACTTCGATCTACTTTATTGAATAACTTAGCTAGATAGAACCGACTCAAGCTTTTAAATGAAAGAAGCAATAATGGCATAATTTCTGTCTCAAGACCTCTTGCAGCTACAGCCAATGCAGCACCTCCTTGATCAACATACAACACAGCCCATTACGCCTTGCTCCAGTCGCAGTATAAAGAGAGACTAGAACCTACCGGGGAGCCCTCGGCAGAGTCCCTATCGTTGTTGCAACAATTACACACAGAGTTCCGGAATTTCACATTTGTGAGAAGAAAGGGTATGTGTGTTTGAAAGGAGTGGTGCAAGAACGTATTCTGAGCCTCAGTCAACACAACTTGTTTCGCCTTTTCCGAACAGCATTCTTATCAGGACCCTCCTTTATATAAACCACTCGTAGATATATACCTGCCTGTGGCCTCAGATGAATACATCGATAGATAAGAAGGGAAATGCATCATCTAGAAAGGCTTACTGAGGTTTAGGGACGTTTGTGTGATGGATCGTACGCTTACTCACGACGACTTGGCTATTCAATAAAGGACGGAGTCAACGTGAGCCTTAGGGTCCAAAAATATTCCATTGGTGTCAGCTATTAGCGATTATTCAAAGTCGTAATGGTATAAATTATTGGTCAATTCCACTGATTCTTCTTTCCCGTTCCTTCACTGGCTATAGCGCCTTACCTCTTCTGTGACTTGTCCTGAGATGAGAAGTATCAAAAGTGCCGGGGTTTGGGTTTATGTCATGCTAGACTCACGTTTCTCGTTCTTACGCTGGGTCCGCGACCTTACAAGGATACACAAGCTGGTGAAGGTTTCGGAGAAGCAGCAAGCTGTTCGGATTCAAGTTAGCTTTGAGCAGGCCTCGGGCGAGGAAATGCTTTGGCTGTGCCAGGAGATAGTCGGCTCAGGGGCTTTTGGGCGGAGCCAAAGTGGTCCACATACGTACCATTTCCATCATCACAAGATCCCCTTTTTCTGTGTGCATAGAGATAAAGCGTGCTCTTATATTTAGATAAGAGAGATATTTTTCTCAGCGCTTCCCCTTATCGGCTTGATCTTCTTCTGCCCCTCGGTAGAGTGAGTCTACTTAGCGAACTGGCAGGACGCGGAGATCGATTGATCAATATGCATATCGAGCATCTATAGTTATTCTCTCTTCCCAAAAGATATCTCAAGTCGCTTCCAACGTTTTGATGAGTAAGGGAGGGTATTTTCAACAAGATAACTATGGACGACCATCTTCCAATTTCCAATCTATATCTTTCATTGGGTAAGTAAGGGGAATAAGCAAGAACGGTGGAAAGCTTAAGAAAATGCTAGTTCCTTTGCTGCGAATGGGTGGAATTGGTATCCCCAAAAGGTTGTTCTCTTAAAACCTCTGGCAAGGGGGTGTGGAAGAGTTCAAGTCTATCCCTTTGGTTAAGCTACTGTTGTTATACATCTCTACTATTATGGGCCACCACTTACTTAAAGGAAGTCGAGTACACATCTCCTTCAACCTGAAGGGCGAGGACCTGCAACGACGTAACGTTTGAAAGAAAAGTAACCAGCATAGGAGAGTGATCAGAAAGCATACGACTCGAGGGAGGGTTGGCTAATCAAATTAGAATGAAGATTCCGCTCTATATGATAAACGTTGGTTGACTTTGATATGAAGTGTTGATTGTGTTTTCTATTCGTTCAGACCCCGATAGTGCTTCTCGTTGTGACTGAAGGAAGGTTCATTCTGTGCAAGATATATGCTAGTTTACAAGCATGAGACCCTCCTTTCGGGCCGGTAGACAGAGGCCTCAGTTCCAACGAAATGGGGAGCAAAAAAAGGTCGTGTCATACCATACAGATGAAATGAATGAAAGATATTCCTGCTGTTTCTGTGCCTATTAGTACTTCGCTCTGACCACATCAAGAGGAGTAGTTTGTTTTTCTTTTGTAAAGCGAGCCCAAGGAAATATATAGGAGAACATAGCTTGTTTTGTAGTAAGTAAATTCAAAGGCTCAAATCGTCTATATCAATGCAAGTATAGCTGGATGGAGTGACTCGTGCTTTCGAACCATAAACTAATGCCGCCTCTCGGGAGCGCGTGTTACTATTCCATTCTCTGGAGCACAATCCAACGGAAAAAAAGTATGTTTCCAACCTACACCTTTAGTTGTTCCAGCTCGTGAGGAAGACGACTATGGAATTCAGATTTCCTTTCTCTCGAAGCAAGCCAGTCCTTAATTAATGATAGGGAAGGAAGGAATTGCTCTTAGGCTTGTGAGTCTTTTTATCATATGGATGGGTCGTACAACCCTTACATGGTCTCTTGGCATGAAATTGGGTACTTTTCGTCTATGGCGAGATGGAAGTTATCTGCAAAGAATGCCAACTTAGGACCGTCAAAGTGGAAATCGTATCAACCCACCGAAACCGCTCTTTGGAATGGAATGCATAGTATTGTGCATTGGAATGGAAAAGTCGAATAATCAAGACATGGATCTAGTATCAACATGACCCAACTTCCATTCTCATGACCCAACTTATTCAATCACTTCCATTATCTTTCTATTGCTACAAATCGACAACAAAAAACATCCCTCGGAATTCCTGTTCGATAGGAAAAAATAGCTCTTCAACCAGAAATAGCAAGCAACATGTTTTTCTTCTCTCTTCCGGGCACACACCCTATCGGGTGACGCCACTGACAAACACCCTAAAGGGGAACGCAACACTTCCTATAACAGAAAAAGCAATATCTGAAATCTTTAAGCAACTAAAAAAGACGTATACTAAAAGATATGTGTTGAAAAGGGATGGTCAATAACAAGATGAACCCAATGCCCAATCTTCCCAATAGTATTCCTTAACTCTTGAATTGATACACTTGTTCATGGCATCTATTCTCTATCTTCACTTTTCACCTTCTCATCCTTAACCTCAGTGATCTGTTCCTCCTAGACATCCTTCTGCGTACAAAAACAGAAGAAGAAGCACGGGCATAAATCAATAGAATAGTTTAGTTTCAGAAGTCTTTTTTGATTGGTATATCAATCATGGTTTATAGGGAAATAGTTAGAATAGGAAAGCTCTGTTAGTTACTAATGTTTGGGTTTTTGTTTACGGCAATAGTAGGTTTCTTGCTTGTCATATTTAGAATATAAGCATCAGTTACATTTGACGTCCAGCCTTTTTATAGAAGAGAAAGGAAGGGCAAGGGCGCAGCATAATATATAAGACAAACTTGCTCTTTGAGGGGAAATTTTTCCAACTAGACCGATAAATGAGAAAAAGTACCGGTCGTACCAAGAACCAAAGGCGCCAGCTTTCATTGATATATATACCGTATCTTTTAGCTGAAAAATCTATGGATAAGAACCGGCTCTGGGAGGAGGGGTGGCGCGACAGAGCAATGAAAAGCTGGGATCTTTCCTTATCTTCGGTCGTGACGCCTT